>NC_090933.1:292634368-292944044 GCF_040938575.1 Ambystoma mexicanum | reverse complement strand
TCTCTCTCTCTCTCTCTCTCTCGCCACTTCACCGTCCTTTTGTCTCCTGCTTCAGCTCCTTATGAATTCTTCCCCAGGCGTTTCCAAAATTAGTTTCTTCCCCAGACACCAAATGACTTCTTTCACATACCTTTCCTTTTATGTTGCCATGACTCAGACTTCAAGCCGCGACCAGGCCAGAGGGAGCTCATGTGTATCAACTAATGCAGCTGGGATGGGGATTGGCTGATGGGCCTCACTTTTCGGCATGGCTAGAAAGGTGAGAAAGTGGAAATTGTTACACCTGATACACAGTGATTCTGATGGAAACAGTATTTCCTGCTTTACAAATGAATGCACAATACATTTACTTTCATTACATTGCAGGCTGGCAGACTGTTCAAAATGTGTCTTGTTTTCCAGTCACCATGTAGTTGAAACACACTCATGACTTCTTCAGGGAAATCCTTAATTTGAAAAGTCTTCACACATGAAAATCAGTTAATTGATAAGTTCATCATGCACAGCCCTGTTTTCCTCATTGGTTATGAGTAAATAATTAAAGAACCTGCTGTAGTATACAAATCGTACTTTTCCATGGGAAGCACATACAATGGGCCTCATTACACGGTAGGCGGTAAGGGTTTACCGGTACAGGTATTTTACCGGTACCGGCAAATCCTTACCGCCTTACTACGAGGTCCCTTTGCGGGTTGGGAATTTTAACGCCTGCTTTTTGCAGGTGTTAAAAACCAACCCGCAAAGGGACCCAGGGAGCTAATTACGGTACTGCAATTTGCAGTGCCGTAATTAGCGTCGTCCCCATTCCCATTATGCCCTATGGAGCAAAAATGAGAATGGGGAAGGGCAATGGTGGAAGGGGGAATTACCGCCCCTCCAACCTTGGAATGGGGCGGTAATTCCCCTTTCCACCAAGGCGGTGCCGGTATTTTACCGGCATGAACCATGGCGCTAATTGCGCCATGGTTCACCGCCTACCGTGTAATGAGGCCCATAGTGTTCACATAACATCATTTCGGGGGGCACCAAATGCTCAAGTCATCGAATTCCTATTATTAAAAACCTTTGTAGTCTTACACTCAAGTTCATTTATATCAATGTGTCTATGACTGAAGACTACAAATGCCAACATTACCAGGTTTAAGACATGTAAACAAAAGACTACATAATTCATATCAAATTTCCTCTCTAGTTGTCTCTTGAAACATATGGGTTGCACATCCTCTCCTGATATTTTGTTTGTTTATAGGTACCTGAAATCATGTAAGGCAAAAGGAAAAAAAAAATCTATTTTTATGTCTAACAATGCAAAAAATCAACAGAAATGAATGTTTAATTCCTTTATGACATAAAGCAACTTGATAACTTCGATGAAGTTATCCGTTAACTGCAATTAGAATGGAAATGAGACAAAGTTGAGCAGCACGAGTTCAAATCCAGGTCCCTCGCTTAGCGCCTGGAATAGTGGATGAAGTGTGATATAAAACCGCGTTTTTTTTATGCTGGTGGTTTGTTTGTTTGTATAGGGTATTTCATCTCTGTATATTTTATAGGAAGAGGGAGATGTGTACCTACTACGTCTGGCATCCGCTCTCTCACTCTATTCGTCTTTACATGAATCCTTCTCCCCGCCTCTCTTTGGCTTTCCCCGTCATGTATGAACATAAAGCGTCCTTTCATTATTACTGTCTGGCCCTTATTCACAGAGCGTGTTTCAAGAGGGCTTTGTCATTATAAAACGCTTATGTGAATTAGGCCCGCTGTGTATATATTTGATGCACGTGCAGCTCTAAGAATGATCACGTGAGGAAACTGCCACAAAATGGGAATCACGATATGGTGAATATGCTAAATATTTTGCCTGGCGGATGACACTATAATTACCAGTTGGATCATGACATAGCATGCAACATCACAGAACCATTAGTATGTAGAATACACAATTGGGGTAACACCTATTCTAATTGCCTTGATGAGGTTTTCTGGCCACAAAACACATTTTGAAAACATTTGATGATTTTGAAGCTGATTTGCAGCACAGTAATTTGAATTTGAACTGCATTATGAAGCAATGCAAATACTTAAGAAATTGACTTTAAACACATTGAATTGAATATTGTCGCATGATTGAAATAACAGCCATCATGAATACAAACATCCTGTGTATGGAATGAATTGGCCACAATCTGCTTTCTTGGAATCTTTCCACTATCTATGCCATGTGGCAAAAGGTAGAGGTGATAAAGAATCGCTGGGAATGCTTTTTAAGTTTCTCTTCTCATGTTGTTCCCTGTTGGAATTGAAGCAACCTGTATGTATAATGTGTTTTCTCCCAGAATGCCTAGCACGAAAGCTTGTTCCACCCGTGAATGTCAAGGATGAGCAAACGATGCAGAACAATTCTGCACAGCCGGTTAAAACGTCATTCACAATGGAAGTTTATCAACAGCTGAATTCATTCTAGTTGAAATCTCGCTATCAGTTTTATTTGGGTCACACGGCAGATTAGGTTAACATTTTAAAAAAGCATTGATTGTGTTAGGGATGGGCCAACCAAACATCTGTGTCTCCTCGAGATACTTCATTTCCTTTGGGACTTTTGTTTGCGGCCCTTCACTCTCTCCCTTAGATTATTGCTGCCTCTGTGGTGGCTCAAGAAGTGACTCGAAGCCTCTGGAATTTTAAAGTGTCCCAATCATTATCTTCTTATATTTGTGTCTTTCTTGGTCAGTGACCGTCTCATTAAGGTCATTGATTGGCCCTTCTTCACAATCCTACCAGGTTTACCCACCCACTACCTGAAGGTCATCCAATGGGGTTTGGGCATGGGAGACTGCACAGTTTTATTTTATTTTATTTATTTATTGTTTATCACATTTATTACTCGCCCAGACCCGAAGTTATCACGGCGAATTGCAAGCATATTATCACATTTTATACAGTGTTACAATGTATGGTCATAAAAGCATTTCTTATACGATGTTACAAACAGTCAGGCAGTGTGATCACAGATGGTTTCTATCACTAAATAAAGACCTAGTAGTGCCCACTGGACATACATATGGGCAATACAAATGGGCATACATATGAGTTAGTATTTATTGAATAGCCACGTTTTCAGCGCTTTTTTTGAATCCTGGTAGGGTTTCCTCGTTTTTAATACTGGTTGGTAATGAATTCCAATGTGACGGGGCTAGAACTTTGAAACTACTTCCTCCTGCTCTACTGTATTTATAGTGTGATACTTCCAGGAGAGCCAGTTTATTGGATCTAAGTGTCTTGTAGGAGATTTTTTTCTTGATGGTGTTGTTGAGGTAACTAGGCGCTTTGTTTGTGATGCATTTGTGAACGACACTAAGGGCCTCATTACGACCCTGGCGGAACGAGTTAAACGGCGCCGTGAAAGGTGACGGCGCCGTTCAACCCGTTCCACCACATTATGAGGTCCCCTCGCGGGACACGTTAAGCATGCCTGGGGAAACCAGGCGTGTTTACCGGGTCCCGCGAGGGGAAGAGGGAGCAAACAACTGGCCATCTCATTATGGCCCATTGTTTGCTCCCTCTCCCATTCCCATTCAGCCCTATGGGGGCTGAAATGGGAATGGGGAAGGACCGTGTCCGGGTCCTTGAGGGAGGAAATACCGGGCCATCCGAACCCGGAATGGCCCGGTAAGTCCTCATTCCGAGGACCCGGACACGGATGCGATTTCGGCGGCATGGCTACCGGCCGAACTCGTAATGAGGGCCTAAGTGTTTTGAATATGATTCTAGCTTCAATTGGCAGCCAATGGTTTTCTCTCCTGATGTTGGATATGTGTTCGGATTTCTTTATGCCTAGTGCCGCTCTAAGGGCTTTGTTCTGTAGTAATTGGATCTTATTAATGTTAGTTTTGGATGTTCCTAGAAAAAGGATGTTGCAATAGTTCAATTTCGTTAAGATATGCGCTCTAGCCAAAGTAATACAGTTTGTGGGAGTAAGAAATTTGCGGCTGAGAGCGATAAGTTTGGCCGTGTATGCTGTAGAGGAGGAAAAGGCTGATATTTGTTTATGCATAGTGAGGTTGGCATCAATATATACCCCCAGAGTTTTGACCTGTTTGAGTACTGGGATCTGTGTGCCGTCAATGTTGATATGAGCATAGTCTGAATGGAGGATACTTATTCTTTTTTGAGAGCCCACAATGAGAACCTCCGTTTTCTCATCGTTAAGGCAAAGGCTGTTAAGGGACATCCAGTTTTGAATTATGGTGTATACTTTATTGATGGTATGGGTATCTTGGGTGTAGTCACCTGTGATGGGGATGAGGATCTGGGTGTCATCTGCGAAATTTATGTAGATGACACCCATATCATCAAGGGCTGAGAATAGGAGCTTGGTGTATGCATTGTAGAGGGGAGACAAAGGATCCCTGGGGGACTCCTATGGGAACTGCTATAGGGTCAGCTGCATAGTTTCCTATGGCAACTCTGGATGTTCGGCATGTTAAAAAGGATTTGATCCAGAGTGTGGCATAGTTTGAGAAGTTGAAGTTTTTTTGTAGTGTATCGCATAATTTGTCATGGTCAATCAGGTCGAATGCTGCTGATAGGTCCAGCAACAGTAGGGTTGCTAGTTTGCCTGTGTCTCTGATAGTGTCTAATTGGATTTTTAGGTCTAAGAGGGCCGTCTCAGTACTGTGGTTGGGTCTAAAGCCAGATTGTCTAGCTCCTAGTAGATTGTTTTGCTCAAGGTGGGTTTATATTTGGTTGTAAGCTATTTTGTCAATGATTTTAAGTAAGAAGGGCACAGTCGTTATGGGCCGGTAATTTGTGGGGGCTAGTGGGTCTAATGTAGGCTTTTTTAGTAGTGGGTTCACCCACGCCACTTTTATGCTGACTGGGACCAGATTGGAATTGAAAGAGGCATTTACAAAGTTTGTGATTATAGGTGTGAGGGTGGGGGCACATAACTTGACTAGGTGTGCTGGGAAGTTGTCTCCTTTACAATTAGATGCTTTGAGTTTGGATATAGTATTATGTACTACATCATGGGAGACGTGGGTGAAGTTGAAGGGTAGAGTAATATCTCCTATGTGCTAAGTGTTTTGATTGGACATGGGAGATTTATCAGCTAGAAGATTTCTTTTGGAGATAATTTTGTTTTGTAGTAGTTTAATTTTGTTGGCGAGGGCATCTTGAATCGTGGTGCACCATGCTTTACTTGGTTGTACCGGGTTAATGATAGGAATAGGATTCTCCAGCTCCTTAAGTATGGTGAATAACTCTTTAGAATCCGAAGAGTCATTTCTGATTCTAGTGTAAAAGGCGTCTGCTTTTTGGGCAATGATGGCTGCTTTATAAGTTTTATTTGCAGTATTGAATGCTTCCCTAGCTTGTAGGGTATGGGTTTTATTTAGCCTATGTTCAAGCGATCATTTAATCCATCTGAGAGAGACTAATTCTTCGTTGAACCAGAAGGAAGATTTTTTGTCCTTACGTTTAGTTTTGTTGACACAGGGTGCTAGGGTGTCTATTGTATTAGTGAGGCATCTATGGTAGCTATACTAAAAAGAGAGGCCAAATCCCAAAATGTTTTGTTTTCGAGGGAACAATTCTCAAAGAGGGATGATCAGTCGGGTCTCCTTTCTCTGTAGATTCACGTGAATTACACGACTTCTACAGACAGCAAATTGCTGCTTCATTTACTAATCAGAAGAGCATAAACGCCGCTTGATTCACACGTCGGAAACCCTTACGAGTCTTCGTACCTGTTTCCTTCGATCTTTTAATGTTTCCATGTACTTTCTAGAACGTTTTTCTGCCACTAATATCAATGTTTAAATTTCTGGCACCAGCTTTCTACACAAAATGAGAAGCTTTTTTATAATATATGCTCTCTGATTTAGGAATTAATCGAGCACCACAGCAGAATAACATCTCAGGCCCGCCAAGCCCCACATCCATTTCCGGCACCGCAGTGGTTATAGTTGCATCTCACTGACTCCGATTCAACAACAAATGTTTGACTATGTAGGTGAGTCATTAAGGCTTATGAATTCCTCCTTCTCACACGTTCCTAATTGAACCATCTCCAGGACCTCCCCGGTTGCATTTTTGGGTGACCCCCCCATGTATCAAATGACAGCCACATTGTATTTTTAAAGAAGATTAATCATTATGATGATCAGTATTAATCTAATGGTCATTTTATATTTACCTTTAGAGTGATCGTGTTCACTCCCGTGGATGTACATACTTAGATAGACCATGCCACAGATCTATTGCTAAGGGATCTCCAGCTGCAATTGCTACAAGCCATTTTTTGACCTTGCGTCTAAACTGGTCACACTCGATCCAGTGATAATAAGTAAGAGTTTCAACTGTCTTATGTGTCACACTGTTTTATGTCATTTGTCTGTCTTTGCTTTTTATAAGAAAATCTGTTCTAGACAACTTTGATCTGTCAACACTGTTTTCTACAGATAACTATGGATCTGTTAAACATTAGAACAGTTTGCCAGGATGAAATAATGTAAATGTTTCGGTGTGCTGTATGAATCACATCTGCACTTCAATTTGCAGCCGTGTATTTTGATCGCTTATGGTAATCATATGTATATTTACATCTTTTTAGATCCATGATGTCAGTATCAAGCTACCCAGTAAGCCTACTGTGAAGAAATTACCTGTCCTGAAGATGGCCATTATACTAACTTCTGTATGGACACTTGAGAAAATGTCCAATCCAAGCATTGGCTGAAACATGTCGACACCCCATATCTCAATAAATGTCTAAATTTAGGCATTTGTAAAATCATTCTATAGGATTATAGGGTGTATTAATTTACCTTTCCTGTTTTCTCTTTAGTCTTGTTTGTTGTGCGTCTGACACAAAGATTATACATTTGTCTCTGTGTCTGTTTTACCTTGCAGATGTATACATTTGTCTTTTTAATCTTTTTTACATATATTTAAAATTTGATCCCATGTACACCGATATGCCTGGCTTCTTACATTTGTTTGCTTTCTATGTCAATGTTGCCGTGCAGCTTCTTTTGCATTTGTTGACTTCCATGTTAATGTTGTCATGTAGACTTGTGCGTGTGTCACCATAAGTACTTCAACCTCTCTCTAGGATCGTAGTAGTGAGGGGTAATCAATTCCCCAGTGCCGTCCTTCAGCACGCTCTTCCTTTACACATCTATGGTAGGTGTCAGCCAGGCCACAGGGGTTCTCATTGTTAATCATTTTGTCATTGAGAGTGCTAGCTAACAGTGGGTTAAGGCTTTCTGCTGAGAGTTTACAGATATTTTTAGTTACATAAGTTTCAACTATGATAGTTTTGGGTGGGTCTGGTTCATTGCACAGAATAGAGAAGTTTACACTATGATGGTCTGACCATGGAACTGCATTGATGGAATCTATAGATACATTGGTATTGAGTGGTAGTAACCAGTCTAATATTCTCCCTTTTGTATGGGTAGGGGCGTTCACGAGTTGAGTGAATGCCTGTGTAGTGCTTCTGCTTTATGGTCCTGGGTATCATTGAATCCATGATTCAGGTCCCCAAGGACTATGCATTTTGTATTGGGTTTGATGAGTGTGTTAGTAGTAAGGGTATGTCTAGTTCGGGCTGAGATTGAGTTTTAGGCGCTCTGTAGATAGCTACTATGTTTATAGTGGTCTTATGGTTCGTGGCTAGTTTAGCTAGTAGGACTTTGTAATCATCTGGGTTCTCTATGGGACAGGTTCTTATTTTATATTTGAGATGGGTTTTAGCGATGATGGCTACCCCCCCACCTGTTGACTTAGTTCTGTCTATCCTGTGGATGGTAAAGTCCTGTGGAATGGCAATGGAGAGTGAAGGACCGGAGGCTTGGTGGAGCCAGGTTTCAGTCACTATTAGTCACTATTAGTAGGTCTACTTTTTGCTCAATAATGTAGTCATGTATCTCTATGGCATGAGCGGTATGGAGCGTGCATTAATGAGGGCTGCTTTGAGGAGTCTAGGAGGATGTGGCGCTTGGGCTGAGGGGGAAGGGTTTATGTTGGTGTTCCCTGTGGCAATAGTTTGTTGTTTGGTTGTAGTAATCCTTTTAGGGGATTTAGTTTGAGTCACTAGTAGTGGTGCGCTTCCTATGGTGGCGAATGGGGTAGGGGCACATATGCTAACATGGTTTGAGAAACGGGATCTTAGTCTTTGGGTTCTTGTAGAACCTTGTATTGGGATTTGTTTTGTTTGCTTGACTTTATTAGAGTCCCTGATCGGACACCCATGGATAGTGTAGGTCCGTGATCTAAGTCTGGTGCGTCTTAGTGTACTGAGGACCGGGAGGGTCGTATTTGGCAGTTTATTAATCATGAATGTGTACAGTTTGCTGACAATTTGTGGCTTTAGGGTCACTGTATACTCTGTTAGGGTGTTGGTCTGGTGGTGAGATAGGGAGAAAGGTTTTGTACATGGCAGGAAGGGCGTGGAGCAGGAGATGGGGTGGTGCCTGGGGCATGCTGCTCTGGAGAGGCCATTACCATGGGTAAGGAAGTGGGAACCTGTACAGGGCACATCATATGGTATAATACAGAAAGGAAACATCGTGAATAGTAACCAACCTAACATGATTTAATTACATTTAGTGGGATGGGCACCTAGTATTCGCAGGGCGTCTAGGAAAGCGACACCACCTAGGAAAGGGTCTGGGCACGTGATAATGCTAGGGACTAATGAGTCCTATGGAGGGCTAGAGGAGCAAATCTAGGCAGTGATGGGAGAGTAGTACTGCATTCGTGCATATAACATTCGGCAACTATGCCCCTGTGGGCTAAAAAGGATTTGCAGTGGCAGAATTGGTTAAAGCACAAATCAGGCAACCTAAATACAGTTTGGCCTCAGGGTAGATTCAGCGACCCCCCTGTTTGTTCTAGGCTTGGTAATCTTGCAAATTATAGGTTTTGCTTTGGGAACACTCTCATCGTTTTAAAAAAAATTAACTTTGGCTCTTATTCCGGTGCTTTCTCTAGCACTTGAAAACCACTTTCTGGCCCAGATCTTAGATTCTGTCACTCTCATATCTGCCTCCAAGAATGTGCTTCCCCTTCTTTTGACCATCGCCACGCTTTATCTTTTAGTTGCACCCTTCTTGTTTAGTCCCACTCTTTCACAGTTCGTCCTGTCTCTTCTTTTACCCCCTCACTGATGTTCACAATATCCCCCTTTACTCTCTCTCCTTTCCCCTGATGTTTTGTATATTTTTGTCTCTCTCTATCTCTCCCTTCCCACTGACCTCCCTCATCTTTCCTCTTCCCCCTGGCTTCCTACATATCTTCACACCGTACTTCTGCTCTGATGTTACCTTCCTCACTTCCTTCTTCGCTGCACCACCTTTCCCCTCTCATCACTCTCAGAACAATGCCTAACACCCATACATCTTTTTTTGTGGGTCCCACCTTTATATGTATTGTGTTCGTGTAATTGAGTCATAAGTTGGAGAGTTGTGGCAGCTGTGCAAAACTTGGGATTGGGCTTCCTGATCTGATTTAGTGGGTGATGATTGCAACTTATCCTGGTGAATCTATTCCTGCCGAGGTGTACCACAAAACCCATTGGACTAAAGTCCATAAACACACCGTCCCTATCTTGGAGACAGGAATCAATTCCTTCCTGCACACCCAACTTCTGTATACCTCCACCATGTGTGCAGTTGCTTCAATTGTGTCAGGTTTTCCTCTTGCAGTATCCTGTCAAGGCTCTGTACATCCACAGTATCAGAAAGGCTAAGGGCTGAATTCACATAGCGTTTTCCAATGGGGGTTTGCAATTATAAAACGCTTCTGCGAATTAGGCCCTAAGTCTTCAATCTCTTGTTCACCATGCTTGTTTCTATTGGTTGTCGAAGTGCACACATTTCATGTTGCAATTCGCAGAGCCTCTCCGTTCCAAGGAGATTCCCTTTCTTTTTGTACCTTGCACTTTTTGGACAATGCTAGGCATTCCAGGAATTCACTGACACCATAACAAAATAGAGCAAGGGGTGGAGTGGAGGCCCTGGGGATCCTCCTCCTACCAGAGCAGCACTGTAGAGCAGGTGACAGTTCACAGCCCCAAATGTACTGAAACCCCATCCTCCTCCATCTACGATTTGACCTTGTAACATTTGCCTTAAATGTCTCAGGTTGCTACAGTCCATCATTAGTCATTGATTTACTGGACGTCTTGTGATTGACCCTTTTAAGTGTTTAGACAGTAGTAACTGGTTCTGTGTTACTGATGAAGCTGAAATCATGGTTTTCAGTGTTTTTTTGTTTCTCGTTGTGTTACTCAGTTAATCAGTTTTCCAGTGCACCGCTGCGCCCTTGTAGCGTGGCCTTGCTGCTTTATACAGTTCTCTGACCTCAAACACAACTGTAGTGATTTCATGCAGTAGCTCCACTTTTGCTGCTTTTAGGTCTAGTGCTCTCGTCTGTTCTTTCCCAGCCCAGCAGCAGTGTTTAAGTGTGTTCCTCATTTTGCCCTGTTCTGCCACTTTGCTTCCCCTTTTCTTTGAGCGCTGTGTGTTTTTTCCGTTTTCTATCCATTTTCTATCTTGCCCTGTATGAATGCCTTGGTTAACCCCAGTTCTGTGAGCTTTATTCCAGCATGAACCTTCTGTATTACCTTTTCCATCCTTTGCTTTTACAGGCCAGAGTTTGTGTGCATAACAGGTAGGGCTCAAAAGCTTATCTGATGAGGTTTATTGCGCTGGTTTGTATTGTCTTTAGGTTGCCGTATTTGATGCAATCAAAAGTACACATTCAAAAACCCTGTCATTCTTTGTTCTGTAAGTACTTATTGTTAACAAACGTAACAGCACATGTCGTGAGAAGCTTACTGAGATTTTCTACAATAACAAGAATCAACTGAGTGCTGTTAAGGATTGCAAGCAGGCGACACAGACCTTAGTCTTGGCCCAGTAAGCAGTGCGCAATGGATGCTTATATTTTAATGTTAGATTCAATATGGAGATGGTACACAACTCATATCACACCCCCTTTTCAAATACCCCGGGTCACAATGGACCATGAACCAGGCTGGTTGATAAAATGTAACATTTATTTATTTATTTTAAAATTCAAACAAAATCATACAATTTTTAATATGGGGCAGCAATCACCAATGGGGTGATAAGAACAATAGGAATGTAAGCAATGCACTTAGTTTAACCTTCTATTGACACAACTACAAAACACCAGGGAATTGGAGCACTTTTTGATTTTAGGTAAGATAGCACTTGAGTTAGAATTTCCCCTGTGATGTTCCCTCAACCCACAAATAATCAATTCTAAGTGGATAAACAGAAGCAGCAGGTAATCAGGAATGACACATGGACAGCAGAATTGAAATTTGACCTTCCCTCCCCAAACAAGAGAGACAAATTAATTTTAAACCCTGGCGATGCTAAAAATGACACTCGGAAATGGATGAATAAAACAATTAATGTGTATAAAGCTCTTGAAATAAAAACAATTCTTTACTGGAGCAACACTGGAAAGATACTAGCAATCACAACCAATGGATTGAGCAAAAGCATACAATTCTAAATTGAACGGAAGATTTAAAACAGTTTATAATCAAAATAACACATTGGAAATGTAGCAAACTTTTGCAATTCCCGCCTGAATTTACCAAAACGGTTTTTAATAAAAACGGGTGTAAATCGCAATGTGGTTCTTATGTTGGGGTGTAGCTAATGATTCTAGGTACAATATGGAAGTGAACTTAGGACTCTAGCCGGTAAATTGAGTGAGTTATTCAAGATCTAGCGAGGTGCGTTTTGAGAAAATAAAGGCACGAAAAAGGAAAGGAAATCAGTTTTGACAAGAACAGTTTTACTCTACACTAGAGTATTCAGGCTAGGCTACCAGATTGAGACACATTAAGCTCCAGGGTTGACTCGCAAATTCAACCCTAGCACCTTCACTCCCGCCCTGGCAGAACCAGTCCGATTACTCGAAAGAGGACCAAGGGCTTAGGATTTCATGAAACAAAATTATTAAAGATGTTGGCGCTAGCACAAGAAATCAAAGGCACGGTTTCAAGAATGATTTTTTGACAATATTGCAAGTTATCAAGATAAGGATAGGATGACTTAGAGAGTGGAACTAAGGACAAGGCAATACAAGATATACTATGGTTTTCTATGGTTCATATTGATACTCACAGTCCACTTTTTAGATTGGATTTTGGACAGTCAGCAGTCTGGTCACCACACAGGTCTGGTCTAACAAAAGACAGCCAGACAAAATCAGCGGGACAGGATCAGCTGGGCAGGGACTGATTACCAAAGGATAGTTCTTCTGGACTGGTAATTCTGGTTACTGAATACTATAGTTGTTCCTAACAGGAGTATTAGGAACTCCCGTCCCCTGCACACTGTCTAGTATCTGAATATCAGAAAAAACATTTATAGTAGTATTTTAACAAAGTTCATAACAATCATTTAGTGTAATTTCATAAGTGAGAGACAGTTCAATGAGTGTGATCACTAACAAAGAGAGCAATCTTTTTCTTTTTTAGGAAAACATAGAGCCTCATTACACGTTGTGCGGTAATGGAATACCCTTACCGGTAATGAATTACCGGTACCGTTAATTCCATAAGCAAATCACGACCCGGACCCACCGCTATCTGCGCACGAGTTAATTACGGTGCCACTAATAGCGGCAAGGCCGCGGGCGCGCGACCCACATGCCGGAATTAGCGCCATGGCGCTAATACCAGGCCATCACAAGCCATGCGGACATGGTATTAGCGGCATGTAAAACACCCAAAAACCCCTTACCGGCATGGCGCTAATAACGGCATCGAAAAGCACCCGTTAAGAGACCTGAGCAGTGTACCCATCAACTACAGGTGGACACAATCAGCACAGGTGCATGCAATGGAGACAGGCAGCACAAAAGAGCACACCACACCCCTACCCACACCCCTTCCCACACCAAGATGGTCCCAATACCAGCAGCATGACATGACAGCCTTGACTACATGATAGCAGTGCAGCACCTACAACAACAGCCAGCACCAGAGGTGAGCCGTAACAGGCACCCATTCCTCACACCATACAGGCGAAGACAGCCATCCACTGAGGAGGTGGCTCCTAACCCCTGTACGTAACCCACAGAACCATCAGGAAGAGGACAACAATATAGTACATCCTTCCAATGACAGTGCTCCGCTGCCTAAGCGGCCTGGGTGTGGCACTCCTGTACGGCCGTGTCAAAGTGGCAAAGACAACCATGGCATGTGTAGAGCATCACAAAATATGCATATGATGGAATGTGCCTATGCCACTTGAAATTGACATGCAACCACCAGAAGAGTATGATGTGGCTGGGGATGAGTGCGGGTGGAATGTCCCGGCAGGACATGAAACAGGCAGTGCCAAGGAGGCACACGATGTGCATCAGCATCTGATTCTGTAATCTCATCATGCACCAAGGTGAAATAGCATGGACGTAGATGGGAATTGTTGCCCTGGTGCATGTTTCGAGGCCCACAAAGGACCCTTCCACAATGAATGACACATACACAATAATGGAGACCACGCTTGGGTTTCAAACTCTGAACAGTGTATATTGAACATATTGTGGTACTAAAGTGCATAACACAAACTCCCAAAATACACCCTTACCCCCTCCCCCCTCAACACACCCAAATACACCCTTACCCCCCTCCCCCCTCAACACACCCAAATACACCCTTACCCCTCTCCCCCTCAACACACCCAAACACACCCTTACCCCCCTCCCCCCTCAACACACCCAAACACACCCTTACCCCCCTCCCCCCTCAACACACCCAAACACACCCTTACCCCCCTCCCCCATTAACACTCCCATGTGAGTCTCATTACGTGAATGTGTCCATTGCCACATGTGGCACACGAATCCTGGTGGCCCTATTTGCCAGTGCCTGCATCGTCATCTGGTGGTTGTGAAGCCGTGCACCGCAGGTTCCGCATAGACCAGCGCAGGGGACTAGTCTGGCGTGAACTCCCAGACGAGGAGGGGCCTGGTTCTTCCTGGGCCGTGAGTGGGCACCGACGCTCAATAGCGTCTGCTATGCGGTTCATGGCCTGCCGCAGTTGGGCCATTTCACTGCAGATTCGGCTGGTGCATGCCTCCATGCCCTCCCTTGTCTGCTGTGCAAGTGTAGCAATGTCCTCCCTCAGGCGGGCTGTCTCTGCCACATGTTGACCTACTAGGCCACTCATCTCGGTCTTCCTCTGGTAGATGGCCGAGAGGTCATGTCGCATGGTGGGTGCTGGTGGGATGGCTGATGCACCTGGTCCCATTGCACTTGCATCAGGAGAGGATATCTGGGGGCTCCATATCCCTTCAGGGGTGGGTGAATCTCCATGACTACCCAGACCTGAGGAGTACCTCGGGCTTGCCAGTAAGGGGCTTGTTGGTCTGGGGCTCTGGCTATCAGCATCAATGGCAGGTGTGTCCTCCTCATCTGAAGGTGGGGCCGTGGCTGCTGCTTCACCCGTTGAGCTGGTGGCAGAAGAGTGCATTCCCTCGATGTTGCCCTCACCTGCTGGGAGACACACTTCCGTGGGTGCCACGACGGGAGCAGCCATGGCCTGTGGATGCGTGCAACTGGTGTTCCGGCTGCTTTTGTCCCTGTGGTCATGGACACTCGTCCTGGCTGCCCTTGTGGATGTGGCGGTGTCCCCTGTGGCATCCCTCCTTGCTTTTTTGCTGGATGTGGGAGCAGGTGTGGAAGTGCGTGCCTCCTCAATGTCAGTGTGTGATCCTGCAAGGGTGAGAAATGTTGACAACCATTAGTAATGGGTCGACCTGCCTTGAGCAAAATGAATACGTCATGCCGTTCTATGCATTCCGGGCTCTTTAGTGTGGATGCAGGTAATGGGGATGTTGGGTGGGTCATGCATGAATGGGTCTGTGTTGTACGGGCATGTGGTGATGCATGCATGTCTGTTTGTGGCTGGAGCCACGGCATTCATATGGACACATGATTGGGGGGAACATCACACTTCACTGTGCATTGTTTGATGCATACACTCACCTCCATCGGACGAAACGGCCACACCATGCTCCATTTGTCCAACTCCCTCAATGCATTCCACCCCGATGATTGATGCACATGTCTCCTCCCACTCAGTGAGCTTGATTGGCGATTCACTGCCTCCTCCTGTGCCCGTAGCCAGGTTGCGGTTCACGGATAGAATGTTCCGCACACGGAGCCGGAGGTCATCCCACCTCTTTCGGCAGTCTTTTACTGTGCGGGTTGTGGTGCCTACCGCGCTGACCTTGTGGGCTACCTCTTCCCAGATGGCCTTCTTCTTCACAATGGTCTCCCGACGCATGTCGTTGTTGAAGACGACATGAGCATTGTCTGCTAGTGTCTGCGTTAGCATAAGGAGCTCCTCCTTGCAAAATGTCTCCTTGCGTTGCCGCTCAGACGATTTTTTAACGGCCTTGGGCATCTTCACGGTGTCCATGGTGTATTTCCCAACGTGGTTCCTGGTAAGGGTCCTGGATAAGGAGGATGGCAATGGATTGTGTTTTTAAAGATGGCCGCCGTGCTCTTTCCCGTTCCGGTGCGATGACGCTATTTCCGGTTCCGCAATATTATGGTAACCAGTATTAGCGGTGACCGCTAATGGCGGTCACCGCCATTTGGGGAAACCGCTATTTGCATGTGGCGGCAGGTCGGAAGTGCTAACAGCGCTTTCGAGGATGCCATTAAGGGACTTTTTGGAGACTTTTGCGGCATGGCGGTAGGCTCATTACCGGCATGGCGGTAGGCTCGTGCCCGCGATCTCGTAATGGCATGCAATTTGCGGCCTCTTGCGAGGGCGGACACGCTATTTACGCCATGCCGGTAATTAGCAATTTTTACCGCCTACCGTGTAATGAGGCCCATAGTATTTTATTTTACACAAAGGCCCAACGCGTTTCGAGTAAAATAACTCTTCTTCAGGGGCAAATACAACAATTCTTCACATTTCTAAAGAAAAAATGGAAAGAGGCATGTCTTAGTACATTAATTGTAAATACAATTTTGAAAAGCATAATTTGAAGAATTGTTGTATTTGCCCCTGAAGAAGAGTTCTTTTACTCGAAACGCGTTGGGCCTTTTTGTACAATAAAATACTATGTTTTCCTAAAAAAGAAAAAGATTGCTCTCTTTGTTAGTGATCACACTCATTGAACTGTCTCTCACTTATGAAATTACACTAAATGATTGTTATGAACTTTGTTAAAATACTACTATAAATGTTTTTTCTGATATTCAGATACTAGACAGTGTGCAGGGGACGGGAGTTCCTAATACTCTTGTTAGGAACAACCATTTTTTGTTCGTTTATATCCAACCTAGATGCCAAGGTTGAGCTTCTTCCCCCGCACCTCAAAAATCCCACATTTGTTTCTCTAAAAAGCTTAAAAATACCCTTTTGGGTCCCACCAAACAAGCATTAATATAGGTGTGCCCAGGTGTTTTTCCGCTCTGTTCTTTACTGGATACTATGGGCCTCATTACACGGAAGGCGGAGGACCAAGGTGCTATTAGCACCTTGGTCCATGCCGGTAAAATACCGGCACCGCCTTGGTGGAAAGGGGAATTACTGCCCCATTCCAAGGTTGGCGGGGCGGTAATTCCCCCTTCCACCACTGCCCTTCCCCATTCCCATTTTTGCCCCATAGGGCATAATGGGAATGGGGAAGGTGCTAATTACGGCACCGCAATTTTCCGGTGCCGTAATTAGCACCAAGGTCCCTTAGCGGGTTGGTTTTTAACGCCTGCAAAAAGCAGGCGTTAAAGCACCAACCCGCTAAGGGACCTCGTAGTAAGGCGGTAATGGTTAACGGTCACCGTTACCATTAACGGTGACCATTAACCATTACCGCCTTCCGTGTAATGAGGCCCTATAGGTCAGCAGGGTAACAGGATGGCAGCATCATGCAGTGAGTGGCAGCAAGCCAAGCTGGATTAGGATGCCAAAAATACCACAGTTTCTCCTGGTTACTGGGAGATTAGTGGGTTTTCAAATTGTAGGGTAGGCCTTGCTGGAGCAGGATCAGCAATGCCTGGGATTTGCAGTGGGCCCTGGAATAGGATCAGCACTGCTTGGCCTTGTTGTTGGAGTCGGGATTCTAAGAGATGAAACAGGAACAGGAACACAGTGCAGCAAATCAGGAAGAGTGTCTGTGTGGGGTCTTGTCAGGGACCCTTAGTTATAATTCAATATGACATTGTCAAGGTAGTTGCTGGGCAGCGTTAACTAAGCCCACCCGTGAACTACTTGGATTGGGCAGGGGAGCTAGTCTCCACCTCGCTCTCAGTTGGTTGGATTTCTAAGGGAATGATGTCAGATTTATGAGGTGAGGTTTACAATGTCCAAACACTCTCACATTTACTTTACTTAAAATCCGATTTTGCCAAAAACATACATTTCTTCACTCACAATCTCTTTGAAAATTATACACACAGGTTATATATTATGTGAAGCCCATATCAGTCCAATCCTCAAGTTTGTGCGAACTTGTTTCACCTTTCTGATATATTTTTGTAATTTTACACATTAATGATTTGGCCTATAATTCCGCAATTGTACACACAAATGTGAATTGTCCCCAGGGATGTTTCTACAAAATGTTATGTTTGCCACATTAATACTTTTCTTGGAATCTGACATATTTCTTACCTTCTGTCCCCCATGCGGCATTGTTTTCTACCAAGTTGTAAAAGATAGTTCACAAAATGAGATTTAAAACTGCAAACTTTTAAAATGTTTGCTAATTCTTGCTACAGAAATAAAAGTCTTTAAAGCTTCTTTATAACATAGTCTTTGTAACCAATAGGCATTCCCTTTATTACTAGATCCTGTTTTTTTTCTTCCTCCAACTGCAAGCAGCTGTCATTTCCTTCCAGGCAAGGGGGTTAGAAGTCTTAATTGAAGGTTTTATTGCCCCTTCACACTTGACAGGTGAGTGTCCCAGGACTGCTATTGTCCCAGCCTGGAGCAGATACGAATGTCTGACGAGCGAGTGAACTTTCATTGTCCTGTCCCATTCAAAGTTTTTCAAGCTGGCAATTCGCACCTACATGTCCTGGATTTATGATGTATCTCCCTTCCTTTGGGAAGTTTCACGGCTGGCAACTGGAATTACTGTTTTTTCTGAGAGTGTGCAAATCCATCCCATGTGTTTTAAATTGTTTAATTTATTACTTTGGGTCTTGAATTAAACAAACCTGTGAAAGAAGATAGCCTATGCGTGTATTATCACCACTACCATAATCCCTTTATATTGCTAAGTAAGCAGGCTTTTATCAACAATTTAGTTTTAAACAAATGCTGCCTTTCCACTGGATTCCATATATATGTCTCAGAACACAATGGCATACTTTTTCAGTGTATCCCCTTCTTCCATCTTGCCTGAAGTGTACTAGGCAGGATGGTGCAGCCAACTTTTGTTGCTTCCAAAACGCAGTTTTGAGGTCCTGGTGCGCAAAAGAGCCAGAGCCGCTAACTTGCTGTTTCTTACGCAATGCACCTTGCTGATGTGGAGCAATGCCGTTGAGTGGGTCAATATATCCCACAGTGCTTACCCAACATATTTTCTTATAGGATGTATCATGACCAACCCTGTTAGTCTTCATGGTCTGCTGAATTCTGAGTTCATGCCCTTATTAACGGTAGATTTGTGTGTAAACTTGGGTGCAAATCATTGCATTGTGTTATCACTTTAAAGACAGGTATAAAACAGTAGGCCATCAATCAACTGAGACAGCTACATGTGAATGAACTGTAATGATTTCTTTACAATAAGTTTCACAAATTAGATCTTAAAACATTACAGGGCCTGCTGTTGCTGCCCTGTAGTTATGGTTATTTTAGTCAACTGATAGAAAGAACATTCTTTGGGTGGCTTATAACTTTGTCCCCCTGGATGAATCCTCGCCAAACTATGGACCCATCAGAATGATTTTTTGAAGTTTGGTGTGGTTTTGTCCAGGTGGGGCATCTTTATAGGGGCGTTCCCAAAATGTGTGGAAAGCCTCATGGACACAATGGATTTTATTTTTTCTGGTGCCTAAATCCCAAAATGCTGGATGGATTTTTACCAAATTTGCGCTAGGAGCTGCCGCCTGCTCCCGAAAGCCTGCTTTTGTAAATTTGGTGTAAATCCGTCAAGTAGTTTTTTTAGAAAATGGCAAAAAGTAGGTCAACAAAAATTAGTGATATCTGGGTCCGGTCTGTTGATTGGGTCCGCGGACGCCAAATCAGGAAATTGTATGAACCCGCTGATTAGACTGTTAAAAACGTGAGCTGTGTCATTTTTTGAGAAACGGTCACCATGTTGGATCTGCGGACAGCTGTCGGTGTCTGCAGATAGTGCAGTGAGGAAAAAGTGTGGAAAACACATTTGGGGTTATTTGGTGGCTAAAAGAGGGCCTCTGAAAGGTGGTGGAGTGGAGTAAGGTAGATATGGAGCTGTTTGTATAGGTGAAAAAAAGGTTTGCAGATTCCGCCGAGTCTGTGGACATCACAGCTGACAGCAAACAGCACAGTGAGAAAACAGTTTGGAAAACAGATTTCAGGTTATTTCCTGGCCAAAAGAGGGCTTGGAAAGGGTTGGAGGGGTGGAATAAAGTTGATATGGAGCTATTTATATAGGTGAATAAAATCGTTACAGGTGCCGTCAAGTCTGTGTTCAATTGTAGTGTCTGTGGATGTCTTTGGTAGTGGGGAGGTGCAGGGTGAGTCTTGTTATTTGAAGATGCATTGTACATACATATTTTATGGTTTAATTCTTTTGTGGTGGTTGTGGCCAGTGTAGATAGAAGGGCTGCCCTGTACAACAGTCTCCACGGACACTGCGGTAGTCGATGGACCTGCATGTGCCATCCATGTATTTTAAGAATGCCTGGCATGAAAAGAGGACATTGGGGGACTAGCTAATCAGGTTTTGTGGTTGTAGAGCAGGAGTTGATGTATACAAGAGTAAAGGATAGGAAGTATTTTATTTGTTGTGTTTAGTGAAGATGGCTGTGGCTATGGCTATGAAGAAGCGGAGTTTGCAGATGATGGGAGATTATTGGATCCATCATTGAAAATGTGTACTGAATCCTGTTACTACAGGATTGGAAGAAGTGGAAGTTTCATGGTTATGCAGATTGTGAATTAAAGTGGCAACCTCATTACCATTCTGTGAGAGTATGGCTAACTTTAAACATAAAAATATTATTACTGGAACAGTTTCCAGCTGCAGAGATTACTTTCTCTGAAATCCATCAAAGTCAAATATGGCGATGTCCAAACTTGTTTTGTTCTGAAATGGAAGAAGCTAGACAGCATGTCAATAAAGGTGTATGTGCTTTTTTATTTGGTTTAGGAATGACATCTATTGACAATGCAAATATCAAGTTGGATGGTGTAAATATTTTTCGAAGAGATGCAATGCATTTGACTGATGTTGGAAATCAGATTTTTCTTTTGAATATGCAAAATGCACTGACATTTTCTTGTGAACTTGTGAAATATATTGTGAAGGATTTGTTTAGTAGTTGTAGTAAATAAAAAACAAAAACAGATAAAAATTAGAAGTAGTTTTTTTGAAAGTTAGAAAAAATAATTAAGTTCAGTAGAACATTTGTCCATGCAGCATATAAACCTTCAACTAAAAAAGGTTGTTTTAAGAGCCACCATTTCTTAATGAAAAACAAGGTAATTGATTTTAATTCGCCCACTCCATGACTGGAATTTTTTAGATGTTTGTGGATTTTTCTACTGTTCACAGACTATGCAGACTGCGAATGCTCCTGTGATTTTTTTTTTTATTTTTTAACAGTGAAAGGAACCTTTTTTTGTCTTTCTGGATTGTATAAATATATTTTTTTTGTAAGAGAGGTGAGGAGGTATGATGGGGGAAGCAAGGGGCACCAACCACAGATACAGAGGAGCAGTTGTTGGGCATGCCCTAAATTTAAGGTAGGTGGCAGTGTTTCTTGTGCTCCTTGAGGTGGCCTCAGAAGCACTTTGAAACTACTCCGCCCTGCACAATAGTGTCACAGTAAAAACAGAGTATTGTGACTTTCAAAAGGCAAAGGTCAACTGTGTTCTATATGGCATGCGAGGCATCCGGTGGGATCCTCTGCCCAACAGGAGTAGCCTGTGGGGCAGAGGAGTGGTTAAGGAAGATGGGGTAGAGGAAAATAACCCACTTCTCTCTGAGAAAGGAACAGCCTTTCTCAGAGCATCTGTGGTGTCACATGGAAGTGGTCACAAAAGAATACTGCACAGGTTGTCCACAACTGAGCACGGCCCCGCACTGACTGTATTCAACCTTGGAAGCCTGACCTATTGGTACACCCTCAACAGTTTTAATGAACCGCCACACCCTTGATTCTCTCTGGGTGCTGGAGGTAGGAACTTCCTCTACATAACTTTCCTATTACTTGTTATACTCCTCTGCATCATCATGCTTGTTCCCCTGTCCAGGTCCTCCACATGGTGATGGTTGTGCCCCCGGGAAGGTGGGATGGTCATGACAGATGCCATTCTCGAACTCCTGGAAGTCTCCTGAAAGTAGCTCTAAAAAGATGATGTATCCTGGTCTGCCAGATTGAGAATGACTAAAAGTAATGGGTCGGTCCCTTCTGAGGTACCGTTGTGGACCTCGTGACTGTTCGAAGACTACTTGAAAATAGACTTTTAAAAAAGTTGACAGATCAAGTAAGAATAGGTCTAGGAGCTCTGGAAGGGTACACTTGCAACTTTAAACATTCTAGATTGGCTGAAAATGCAGTTTCGAACCATTAACAGTCACAGTCACTATCCGTGGACATGTTGGCATGTCGCAGAAGCATGGTGACATGATAAGGTCTGTGAAGACTCTGCAGTGGCAGCGGGTGACCACAGACAGTGGGCAGGAGACTCTGGGCGCATGTGTGGGGATGTTCGCAAATTGGCACATTGCCTGTGGACTAATTTAAAATGCGTCATGTTAGACGGGACATGCATGGACACAGCGTGATGTCTGTGGATGCGCCATTACGCAATTGGACCTTCTGAATGGTTGAGATGATTGGGGTTTAAAAAATAAATAAGAACGTATTACACAATAATATACAAGATATTTATAGTAGAACAAATACATGTTTTTATGAAAGGGATCGGGTATCAGAATGGGAAACATAAATGGGAGGGTCTGGAATTTCAATAAAATTATCATCTGGGAGGCAGGGAGAGTAGTTTCATCAAACCATGTTTGATTTATGTTTTGTGGATTTGATTTGGGTGAGTGCTGGGGTAAGGCGGACAGGTAGCAGTTGTAGAGTGATAATCAACATTTTGTAATAAAATTATTTATAACTTAAATTGTTATTTAACAGTATTGCTAAGTTTATTACATTTTAAAGACAAGGGGCCCCATTATGGTTTTACCAGGCATTATGGAAGGGACCCGTTAAGGGACTTCAGAGCTAATAATGGTACCACAAATTGCGGTACCGTTATTAGCTCCATCCCCATTCCCATTGAGCCCTATGGGGAATGCTTCCCGGAATGGGGATTTACCGGGTCCTCCAAGGTTGGAATGGTTGCAATGACCCGGTAAGTCCCTATTTCGGGAACCCAGACCCGGAATGCGGTAAAGGGGTAGCCATGGTGCTAATAGAACCATGGCTACCTCCTACCTCGTAATGAGGCCCAAGGTCTTTATTTCATCCTGTAAAGTTTGGGATTGCATTCCTGATTTTTTTTAATGTAAACTATGTACTGTAAGAAAAGAAGAAATGATTAGTTCTATGAGCTCACCATAAAATATGATATTTGTTCATTACTAACTCAATAAATTAACTAAATAAATTCTTATATATCGCATCACTAACCCAAAGGTCTCTGGGCACTCCCCTAATATTGAAAGTTGTTTTGTTTACCATTAAAGATTTTATCGTCACTCATTTCTTCTTTGGGAAAGTATTCTTATAGCCACTCAAGTGTGTTTGCCATTTCTGTTAAAATAAAAAATGGTGATATTTGTTTATGAGAAATGTTTACATAATGAATGGTGATAATATTTGTGGTTAAGTTGCTCAACTTTTAGAAAGAATACTTTTTTGGCAGCTTACAACTTTGGTGTCATTTGATGAATGGTCACCATCGTTTGCAGAGGTGCATGTTGATTGGATGTTTGAAAATATGAGGTGCATCATAATTTTATAACTGGTCGCCATATTGGATGGGCGGATCATGGCCTTTGTCCGCAAACAGCGCTGTGAGGAAGAGAAGTGTGGAAAATATATTTAGGGTCATTTTGTGGACGTATGAGGTCCTGGAAAGGGCGAGGGAGTGGAAACATTTGATAAAGAGCTCTTTTTATAGGTGAAAAAAGCTGTGCAGGTACTGCTGTGTCTGCTGTTCATTTGTTTGTCTGCGGACGCCATTGGGATTGTAGGGGGAGTCTTGGTGAGTCTTGTTGTTTGAAGGTGTATTGTACATACTTGTTATATGGTTCAATTCTATAGTGGTGATTGTGGCCAGTGGCTAGATTCTTGGGGGCATGGACGCAGGCTGTACCCCCAAGAATCTAGCCACTGACTGCATACAATATAGTAACATGTGAATAGTTATTATAGACACTATAGGGGAGTATTCCGTATTTGTAATATGGTGGAAATATATAATTGAAGTGTATATGGTATTTATGATAGTATGACAATTGAGGATAGTGCTCCTTGATGTCTTCTCCGCCTTTCACATGATCAACCATTATATCCTCTATATAAACGGCTACATGATACCTTTAGCATCATGGACCGGGCACTGGACTAGTTGACCTCTTTTGCTCACTAACCACCTTCCTCACCTTCACTGGGATGTTTCTACTGCACCACCTTACTCACTACCTGCAGCGTAAATCAGGCCACTGTCCTATCATTGTGGCTCTTCAATATCTGTTTTTACCCTCTGGCTCACTTGATGTACTTCTTCTTTTATCATTATGAGTGCTATATAAATGACACTGAGCTTTCCTTAAACATCCCTCTACTAATTTTTTCTCCTAGTTTTTTTATCTCTGATTGTCTGACAATTGTGTGCGTCTAACAATCTCTGTCGCAATGCCACTGAGATGGAGATCCTTCTTATTGTGACATCTGTGCCTCCTACCCGCTGACTGCCCTCTTTGGGCCCTCTGCTCTCACCATCCTGTGAGGCCATAAAACTTGGGGTCATCTTTAAGTCCTCTCTCTACTTTACTCCTTACATTTTGGAGCTTGTAAAGAAGGCTCACTTTCAGCTTCACTTCCTTACAGGCAGTCTCCCATTCCTCACCTTCCCCCAGAAGCTCAACGTCTATAGGGCCCTGGTCCTCTCTAGGCTGGACTACTACAACAGCCTCTTCCTCAACCACTCTCTTTGTTGTCTATGCCCCCTTTGGGTAATCCAGAATAGGGATTCAAGAGTTATCTTTGGCCTCTAGCCCAGGGATCATATTGCTGCAGCCCTAAAAGGTGTACATTGAATCCTGGTGGCTGCAAGAATGTAAATCAAAATCCTATGTATCATTGACAAGGCTTTCTTGGGCCTGGGGCTACACTATCTAAAACTTCATCTCCCTAAATACTCCCCTGATAGAGCCCTCTGCTCCTCTAACTCCAATTCTCTGCTTGTCAAACGCTTTTTGAAACAGAGAGTGTGAGGCATGTCTCTGGGCCTCATTAAAAGGTAGGACATAGTCATGGTGCTATTAGCACCATGGCTACTCCCTTACCGCACACCGGGTCTGGGTTTTCAGAATGGGTACTTACCGGGTCATTCAAACCTTGGATGACCCGGTAAATCCCCATTCTGAGAACCAGTCCCCATTCCCATTTGAGCCCCCATAGGGCTCAATGGGAATGGGGAAGTAGCTAATAATGGTACCGCAATTTGCAGTACCGTTATTAGCTCTGAGGTCCCTTAGCGAGTCCCGTCCTTAACGCCTGGTCAGACCAGGCGTTAAGGAAGGGACCCGCTAAGGGACCTCGGAATATGGAGGTAAGGGATTACCGGCACCCTTACCGGTGCCGGTAATCCCTTACCTCCTACCTTGTAATGAGGCCCTATCTCTTCGGCTGGTGCCTCTCTTTGGAACAGCTTTCCTGCTCCTCTTATATTTGAGCTGGATTTCCCTAAGTTACGGAAACCTCTGAAAACTCAGCTTTTCTCTTTCTGTTTCACTTAATCCCTTCCCTGCTAACTCTCACCACTGCCACTTAGACCAGTGGTCTGGTCCCTCATGAACACCACAGATTGCAGGCCCTAGATCTAGTCAACACCAATACACCTCCACCCCCTTCCGCACTACCCTGGTGGCTGGACAGCCCACCATTGGAACTCTTCTATCCAGCAGTTGGCCTGTGGCCTCCCACCTTATCATCTCTTGCCACTTTCCTTCTGGGCTCCTATCAGGAATTGGCAATCCCTAATCCTCTTCCTATTGATGCACTTCTCTTACTGCACAATGCATATGTGAATTTATAGCAGCAGTGTGTACAATTATTTTGGATAAGCAAGGGAAATGCAGATGAAAAAGATCTCTAGAACATTGTTATGTGGCCGTAGATGTTTGGAAGTTTAATATGGTGATAGGGTTATATGTAGAGGTTTGGAAGTGTTTGGTGGATAGATGTGTGACTGTTTGAAAGCGGGCAATGAGCTAGTGTTACAAACATAACAGTAAAAAGGGTAGAAGGGCTATCCTGTGCGATGGTGTGCATATGTAATCTGTGTTTTTTAATGATTCATGGCCTGGAAAGGGGACTGCTGAGACCACAGATTGTCATGAAGGTCCATGAATTATGGTGCATATTGTATGCTAGAGAAATTTATTGGAGACAGAAAAATGTGTATGTGTTTTTTTTCTTTTCCTCTAGTATACTATTGTCCATTATTTACGTTAACATAGTAGATAATGCTAATAGAAATATTGGAGAATCTTATTGAGCCTAACTAGTTTACTGAAACATGTAAAATAGATGGAGTCAATACGCTTATTTTTTGTTAGTTCTATTTTTTAACTGCAAAAGTTGGTTTCTAAATGAACTTTTTTGGTTGGTGTTTTTTTTTATTCAGTATTCTTTTATTTTACAGTAGAGACCAGGACGAAATGTAGGAGAGGGAAATGAGGGTAGGGAAACAACCACAGAAATGGAGTGGTAGGTTCACAGGGGAATATGTTGGCCGTGCGTTAAATCTAATGTAGGGGGCAGAGTTTTTCATGCGCCTTCATTAGAGCCTCGAAAGCACTTAGAAATTGCTCCCCTCTGCAGAATGCTGTGTTGCAGTATATACAGAGACCTATTGTCCATGGTGGTGGCACGAGTTATGGTTGTTTTTAATTGGTTTCACAGTTCACACCTTACAGCAATGCAGCCAAAAAAAACTCCTATAATATATTTTATAGGGCAAGTAGATTAGGCTTATTATAAAACAAAATAATCAAAATTGGACTTCACACTATACAATAAAAAAGCTACAGAAAACACTCAAACGCATGTGCATTCACATCTAAACATTTATATCACTAACAACTCAGATTTTGACAAATATTACAAAGACGTACATTAATTTAGGTCTAATAATAAAGTGATCAATAGAACTTCATAGCAACATTTTCTATTTGTTTCTCCAATAGGAAATTCATTGTATTTTACAATTTATTTAGGGATTGGTTCTTTTATTTTAATGATTGCATTTATCTAGTTTCCTTTTTTCAGGCAGTCTGACTACCATCAGCATGCAACATGTTTTGACCAAAGCCTAGACATGGTTGGGCTTCCTAAGAGTAAATAAATGTGTAGGAAAAGCTAGGTATCAAAGCCAGAATAAGAAAGAAGAATGTTTCTGTGTTTAAGAAAAGCATGGGTTTATATTCAATAAATGAAACATTACTTTTTTAAAAAATTTAATTTTGATTTTAATGTGTCTAGATCAAGTGAACTTTTCACAATTTAATTCAATCCATAAATTATAATACTATTCAATAAACTCTCATATTAATATCTAAGTTAAATTATAAACATTTAATCAACTGCTCTTAGCATACATGAAACATTACTTAATTATCACTGAATGGTATATCCAAGCAAGAGATCTGTTGTTCTATTCAGTTGAATGTAAGCAGGGATTTGTAAAACAAATAACAAATTCACACAGAGACAGGGTAAATCATCAGATTACAATGCAAAACAATGGGCCTCATTATGAGAACGGCGGTAGCCATGGAGCTATTAGCTCCATGGCTGCCACCGTTCCGGGCTCCATTACCGGGTTCCTGCAATGGGGACTTACAGGGTTACTCCGAGATAGGAGGACCCGGTAAGTCCTCCATGCAGGAACCCTTCCCCATTCCCATTTGAGCCCCCATAGGGCTCAATGGGAATGAGGAGGGAGGTAATAACGGGCAGATTACATCTGACCCGTTATTGCCTCCCTCTTCCCCTTGCGGGATCTGGAAAGCACGCCTGGTTTTACCATGCGTGCAATCCGGGTCCTGCAATGGAAAGCTTGTAATCGGCGCTCCCGGAATGAAGGGAGCCGGTGCTGTACCGGCCCTCTTCAATCCGGCAGCTCCAGGGTCGTAATGAGGTCCAATAACTTGTTGCATGTCTAAACTAAATGCAGCAAATCAGTGCATTTTCATCCTTCCTATGGTGTTGATGATGTGTCTTTTATCAGAAACCTCATTTGGCCTTTGAATGTTGAGACAGTCCTGGGAAAATGCAAATGGCCTCATCACGAGTTTGACGGTAACCCAGAAATGCGGTACCTACTCTATTACCGCCGCATTTAAGGGTCTGCCAAATCACAGATTTGCCAGATTTCCCCCCAGCTCTGAGCTGGGGTCAAATCTTCCGCAATTTTCCAGATTTTCAGTGCTAATACCGCAGGCGAGAAATCAGCCGGCGATAATAGTCCAAAAATAACCCAATAGGCAATGGCCAAATGGGCCCAATGGGGAATGGGCACTAACCGTTGTGCCAAACCCATGCCTACCATTGATCTCTAGATCATTTTTCCACAGTCCTGCAGTGTTTCTTCTTCACGACATCCATGAGGGCCTACCTCCTGCTTTCTTAAAAACATGGAACTTTTGGTAGTTCCATCTGCAAATGCTGATACTGCCTCTGTCCTGCTTCTAATTGCCATGGTCAACTTTAGTGTTCTGTATCGGAGGAAGCCTTGAGGAGCTACTTTCTCAGAAACAAACCAATCTTGGCACTTCTATCTACAAATGCTGATGCCCACTCTGTCATGCTTATAATTGCTCAAATCCTTCCTGTACCAACTACCGAACCCTATACCCACCTGCACATTATAATATTACAATGGGCTGTGGGAATTCTTTATTTCTATTTATTCATAGCAAAAGTAAACCTTTTGAAAGTAATGATTTTTGTTCAGACAGAAAAGCAAAACCATAGTTATACTTTCTAATGGTTGTCTTGACGACTGTTGAATAAAACATAAACTGCCTCATCACGAGTTTGGCAGTAACCCTTAAATGCGGTGGTGACGCTATTAGCACTGCATTTAAGGGTCTGCCAAATCACAGGCTCGGCGGATTTAACCCAAGCTCTGAGCTCGGGTTAAATCTGCTGCAATTCTGCCGATTTTCAGCAGTAATAAGTAATAACGCCGAACATTCCCCATTGGCCCCAATGGGGAATGGGGAATTCCCGAATTCCCGAATGGGCCCAATGGGGAATGGGGATTTACCGTTCCGCCAAACCTGTGATCCGGTGCTAATAGCGCCGCGGGGGTTGGCGGTAACGCTAATTGCCCCAGCTGTAATACTGCCGGGGTTACCACCCAACTCCTGATGAGGCCATAAGTATAGAAGCCCTATCAAAATTGACTTACATATAATTAAATTAAAATATGAAAACTCTTGTTAATTATGGATTGTATGTAACATGCGTAATGACTTACTTTTAGTTATAAATCTAGTCTTAAGAAGAAGAAGAAGAAGAAGAAGAAGAAGAAGAAGAAGAAGAAGAAGAAGAAGAAGAAGAAGAAGAAGAAGAAGAAGAAGAAGAAGAAGAAGAAGAAGAAGAAGAAGAAGAAGAAGAAGAAGATACATTTTTATACCATAAACCCAGCTCGGGAGCAACAGAGCGTTCTTAAAGGTCATTAAGCAAAGTGTTGTTGGAAGATCATGGTCTTCAGTTCTTTGGAGACTTGGAGCAGTCCACATTGACACTGGCATGAAGTTCCAGCAGACCAGACTGGAGCATGTCTTCTAAGATGAATCAGGGGACTCCAAACATTAGCATGCGTGATCACTGCATTCTTTCCTGTTGAATTGGAGAAGACAAGGTGAATAATGTGAAGTCCTGCCTGATGTCTGACAGTGACCCAGTGGAGACAAAGGATGTTGGAGTAGAACGTGTCGTTTAACCAGCAACACTGATGTGTCTGACAATTGAAAGGAAAGCATCAGTCTCACAGCTACTCGTGACTATGTGAGCCACAAACAGTGGTATGGGTGTGGCACACCACAACTGATGCAATTCTGGGAACACATCAATGGGGCTGGCATAAGCAGGAAGGGAAAAATGTGGAGGAGTGGCTGGATAGGAAGTAGCGGAAGTGTGGCCTAGATTTTGAGGCAATATTGTAGCATTGGAACATCACTTGAGGTGTGACCAGACATGAAAGGCATCACTGTGTATTGGAATCTGTAGGTATGTCTCCACATCAGCACTGAAAGGCAAGGTTTGAACAATTGACGGGGTAGGTGCAAATATCGGGAGGATGCAGAGACTTTAGCAAGAGGAAGGTTTTCAAAAAGGGCAAATGGGGTCTCAGTGGGGAGAGAGTTAATAAGCGGATGCAGTTCAACAATGAAGGGCCTGTAAATAAGGATAATTAAGAATAGACCATTGAGTTTTAATGTATTTGAAGTACAGAGAATACAATTCAAAATGAAAATTGAGACGCAATAACTGGCAATATTGATCATGAATACAACCCCTCAACCACCCCTCACAGGTCTTTGGGAATGGGATAAGGTAGCCTGGTAAGTATGCAGGCATTGAACATGACAGAGTCCTGGGGTTTATACACTTCTATGAGATGGGCATAAAAGCATTTTTGGAGTTATGAAAGGCAACATTTTCAGGGAGCCCGAGAGTCTAATTGTGTAACATTCGAGCATTCCAATGTCCCCAAGTGAGACTAGTGGGAAAAGTATCAGAGGAGGAGAGAGTGGCTCCCAAGAAAATTAAGGGAGAATAATAAATTGGAGGTATAGGGATGGTCGGGCCACTTATGTGGACAGTGCAAGGTGCAAGGATGGGATAGCTGAAGTTAGTGGACAGGGGATGAGTAGTAGCATGTCATGCTGTGATGAACAAGGACCCTCCAGAAGATGTGACAGGCGAGTTTTTTGAGAAGAAGAGAAGGCAAGTTGATAAGCTCGCAGTGGGGACATGTGGGACTACGGTCTGATTTGAGGGGCTGGGATGAGAATGAGTATCTAATGTCCTCAAAGGATGGAAAATGGGAATATGCACTGAGAGGTTGAATCGGATGGTGCCTTGTGTATAAAGCACCAGTTATTTTAGTGGATCAGCAATTATGATGTAGTAATTACATACTATGATCAGTTGGACAGCTAGATAAAAGAATCCAAGACATGGCTAGCTTTAAGAACAATGCTGGAAGTTATCAATTATAAAATAACTCTAGTGCAATGTGCCTATACAAATGGATATTATGATGATGATATACTGATAAACTATACACATACAGACTGAAGAAATTGCTTACCACCCTGTTGTTGTATGTTAGTGACATTGGTTTAAAAAATCAATTGTTGGAAAATTAAGGTCATGGCCTTAACATGAATGGTAAAAAAGTACAAGTGGAACCTGTAGAGTAATCATATATATATTTTTTTTTTATTGAATATAGTTGAAATTACATCAACTTTGTCAATTTATAAGAAATAGAAAAATCCATAAACATCAAATCCAAATAACACAAATATTCATAAAAGATTACAAAATGCTAAAATATCATCATACACATTTTTTTCAGAAAGGGATAAGCAAAGAACTCTTAATTTCATTCCATATTGAAGGCTTTTAAAAAATTGATGGTTGCAATTCTTATACTCATGCATTCAGTGGCTGCCATGGCGATCCATCTATTTCTAGGATCAATTTGTGCAAAATACGCAAAGTGGTTAACAAAGTGCAATTTTCTTAAAGTAGATAGCGCAGGACAGTTCAGTAATAAATGTTGTAAAGTTTCGACAATCGTTATATTTTTGCAAAACCTACACCAGTTAAGGTCAGAGGGGATTTGCTTTCTTTTTGTTTTAACCTCACGGGTGGGCCAGATGTTAAACCGCAACCGAAGAATGGCCGTTCTTATAGCAGCAGATGGTGCCAAACGTAAATAAGCAGCTATGTCTTTATAACGCTTGGGACCAAAGATTGCAGAGTCAAAGTCTTTGTAGGTTAGCACTGAGTTCTTGTATCAATCCAGTCTATCATGTACACCTTCTTCTTGGCTTGCTCTGGATGAAGTACAAGAAACTCAAGTGATATGTCAGCGTTCACCATAATTGATAAGATTTTTGAAGACCAATGTCTCGGAAATTTTTCTGCGGAGCTAAGCAAATAGCTAGAAATGGAAGATAGTGTGGAGTTATCACATGGGGCTAACAAACATTTGCGAAATAGGGCACATAGACGCCAGTTATATATGGCAGTTAGAGAGGTTAATCCCAATTCATAGCGTATCAGCACACCAGGGATACACTGTGGAAGATGTAAAGTTGCACGCCAAAACTTGGCTTCTAGTAAATTGAGAAAACCTGGGGGAACAATTAACGTTTCTAAACCATAAAGGATAGTTGCTACAACATTCTGATTCCAATATGTGATGGCAGCTTTGATAGAGAATTTGCCATATTTAGAAACAATTACTCGAGTTTGACAGATTGCCGTGACTAGCTTATGTTTAATTTTATTCAAATGTGAGTCTAGCGTTGGACAACCATCAAAAGTTAGGCCCAAGTAAACGTAATTTGGTACCATCATTATGGGTATTCCCTCAATTTGCCATTCTAACACGTGTTTACGTAACCCTTTCGGGACATACGTGACAATTTGTGTTTTTCCAGTGTTTACTACTAGTTCATTTTCTTTAAAATATGAGCATAGTGCTGACAAAAGATTACGTAAACCACTGGGAGTTTTAGACACTAAAACAAGATCATCCGCATACCACAAGGCACAAATTTTTACACCGTTCAGTTTAGGAGCATCAGTTGTTATTTTGCTAAAGATCCAGCATACGTCGTTAATAAAAAAATTAAACAGGGCGGATGCTAAAGTGCACCCCTGTTTCAACCCTCTAGATGTTGGAACTGGGGATGAGAGCAGACCCTCAGAATTCAATCTCACATAGACCTTAGTGTATGAATGGAGGGCAAAAATAATATCAATAAGAGTTGGAGGACACTCCGCTTTGAGTAACTTATCTATGAGTTTTGGTCTTGAGACCGAGTCAAAAGCGGAGTGTAGATCTATAAACGCAAAATATCTGGCTTGTCTCTTATTAACTGCTTGTTGTCTTATAGCATTTAAAGTAATTAAATTGATGCCAGTACCTAAACCTGCAACAAAACCAGTTTGTGCTGGGTCACGTTGATTTGCTTTATTTGACCAAGCATTAAAATCTCTTAATACCAACCTAGAGAATATTTTGCCTGGAACATCCAGTAACGTTATTGGACGATAGCTTTTCGGGTCCATTCGATCACCTTTTTTATAGATCGGAATGATCACAGAAGAGCGCCATGAATCAGGAATATTTTTGGTTTGTATGATGTGGTGGAAAGCATTGTTCAAAATTAGTGCCCATTCTGTTATATTTTGTTTGAGCATTAAATTAGTAAGACCATCCAGGCCTGCTGCTCTAGATGAAGAAGATGATTTGATAAAATCTTGAATAATAGATCTTGTACAGTACAGAGCCCACCCATTTATAGAGCTACTGTTGTACCTATAGCCAGTCATCTTGGAGTCATCATATAGAGTAGCAAAATGTGTGACCCACACTGATTCAGAAACTCCATTGAGTTGTATATGACCTTGGGGTGATATATTACATTTGTTCAACAAATCCCAAACCAATGCAGAGTTTTTGCTACGACAAGCTACCAAAAAGTGTTCGCTGTCTATTTGATACATAGTTGCTCGCCTCATGCGAACCTAATTTCGATATCTCGATGCAGCAACCTTAACTGCCTTAATTTGATCGATCATGGGGAGTTTACGATGATTTCTGATCTCTCTTCTGTAAGCCTTTTTTCTTTCACAGAGAGCTAGATCAAACTCATGCACATGTCTTTTAGGTAATTTACTATGAGTGGGATAAAGATTTGCAAAAGTGCTTAACAGGTCTATATACGAACCAGTCTTATGTAGCCGTTGGTTGTCTAGAATAGCACCATTCAGGGCTAGTAATTTATTAACCGACCATTTGAAGCGGTTTTTACCATTATTAACAGATACAGATTGATTATAGTAAGATGCAGTTTTCGAATGATTTTCAATTTCGGCCGCCCAAAATAGTGCTAAAAGATGGTGATCGCTAGATGACTGTTTTACTATGATAAATTTGGTGGTATTCGTAAAAATGCTATTGGACATACAGATGTAATCAATTGTAGATTTTGAGTTGCCTCTCTCCCAGGTGTTCATTGGGGGAATGTCACCTATAATCGCACCATTTGCCATCTTTAAAACGTGATCTTCCATATAGGAGATCCATTTTGCACCCTCACGATTCAACTTTCTAGTGTGCGAATCAAAACAAGAAAGGTTCAGATCACCCATAAGTAGGATTCCAGAGATATTTTTTTGTGCAGAAATGTACTCGAAGAAAAGAGAAAGTGTATCATAAGAACAGTCATCATTGATTCCTACCGGATTTCTGTAAAGATTAATAAGTGGGTATATGTGTGAATTAAAGGAGATTTGAACCAATTGCATACATTTATTTGGTGCTTTCCAGGGAGATATCTTTAGACCCCTACTCACTTTCACTGCAACTAACAGTCCAGCTGTAGGTCTACCTTTACCAGCTTGAACTGCTGGTAGCAGACTAATCTCATGGTCATCCCTTATAGGGGGGTTTACTAACCACGTTTCTTGCAATGCCACTATATCATAAGTGTTCAATTCATTGTTTATAGTCCACTGCAGGTGAGAATAGCCTCTGGTATTCCAGCTAGCAAGTGAAAGATCAGTAGTGGGCATAACTGCTCGTGGTTATAAGTGAGAATTACAAGATGCTCTGGGGTCTGATGAAGAGTCTTTAGTGCAAAAATTGCAGGCACAAGATGGTGCAAGGGTGGTACCTACGACAGATTTGTTACCATCAATCTCCTTAGAATGCTGACGTGCTGGATCTTGGGCTAGTAAAAAGCCAAGATTGAATAGATCCATTCTGGCGTTCCACAAAGTATTACGAACAATTCCAGACTTTATCCAGAGTCTAACGATGGAAAGATTTTTGTCACACAGAAACTCAACTTGATCCAAATCAGTGGAAGAGATGGCATCTAACCCCTCAATATCTCCAAATATATTTAGAACACTAGCACGACATAAGTCGTATTTTGGAAAGGACCCATCGCGACACTTCAAAATTAAAGTGTGGAATTGATTAAGTTTCTTTGAAAATGCAATGTTATCATCATTTATGTAAGGTTTGGTGCCATCATTACGTAAATCAGAATATCTCTTATTGTTTTGTTTTGATAGATATTGAGGACAATTCCTATTACAATGAGAAGGTTTAGAATTCATACAAATATCTGATCTGCTTGAAAGAAGTGAAGCTTCATTTTGGGTATTATGAGAGGGGTTATATGTTTGAAGGGGTTGATCAATGGTATGTGAAGCTTCGGGTAACACCTCAGAAATTTTTTTTAGTAGATAGGAGTCTACAGCAGCTCTTAAGGAGCTTAAACGGTCTTCAACTCCCACTGTAGAAGCAACAGAGGGAGGTAACTTACTAGCAACTGTGTTAATGACATCACATTGAGTAGGTAATGATGTTTGTACAACAGGAAGGGATTGTTTTATTTGTATATTATCAGGCTTAAATGTTAACAGATGTACCAACTCATTCAAGGGATCATACATAGGAGGCGACCTTGAGACTTCCTTTAAAGCAGCTTGAGAAGATGGAAAGTTGGCTGGCATAGCTTTAACAACAGGAGAATTTTCGGCTATAGCGGCTAATTCGCTATTCGTGACCACATCGCGACTATCTATAGGGGCAGTAGCACTGTGAACAGCAATTTCCATCACCGCCAAAGTTTTTTTATTTCTTTGTGTAGCTTTGGATGAGACAGATTTTGTCTTTTTGTTGTTCACTAGTGAAGACCCAATTTTTCGTAGGTTTTGGTTGACGCCCCCCTTTTGTTTACTGGCGGCAGATTGAACATCACTCTTCACAGGAGAAGCCACACTGATCCAGGACTCATTATTTTTTGAGGTCACAATTTCCTCCACACATTCAATCGGACGGATAATTTTAGAAAATGTTGGCATTACTGGGGTAATAGTCAAAGGATTTCGAGTCAAATTTTCTAGATGTGAGAGACGTTGTGTAATGGGTACCCCAGAGTATTCATTTGAACCTTGATGGGATAATATATGGGATTCTAGATGAACTACTCTTTGTTCCAGGTTTCCTAATGAAAGACTTTTAGCACATTTAAGTGAGGTGTCCTTCATCCAATCACTTATATGGTCTAGTTTAACAGTTTGAACAGCTATCTTCTGATCTAAAGAGTTGAAAAGCTTAAATAGAGTGGACATAGTAGTGTTAATGGCCCCCAAAGTAATTTCTAATAAGGCAGGATTAGCCGAGGTAGCAAAAGATTGTTGTTTCCTGTCAGTAGTTTGACAGCGGTGGGGGGTCGGATGTAAGAAAGACACCTCCTCGTCGAGTCTTATTGAGTCCATGGAGCACGGTTGTGCATAGTCAGTCATTATAGAAGCTCTTGAGCTTTCTAAGTCCCTGCAATCAGGAGAATTTTGACAGGGTGGAGATGTGGATTTATTTGGACTGGCATATCCCATGTCTTCAATAATTACTGAGGCCAGCGAGACGTTCTTGGTCAAAATATCACGTGCTACATTATGGCTTTCGATTGTCGTGTCTTCAATATGAAGAGTCGACTCTTCTAAAACAGTAGCAAAGGTTTGAACGGATCTGATAGGTTTAATAGGAAAATGGGGTACAGTTAATAAAGTTTGATCCGAAATAGTAGAACTCAAAGGGCAAGTAGAAGCCTCGTTGTTAATGGTGGGATATTGATTTGGAGGTTCACTACATGGACAACAATTAGGAAGCTGTGGATTCGAAGCAATCTTAACAAGAGATGCCAAGTTAATCGGATCAGACATTGCTATACCATCTGACTTTGTCTCATAGAACTTACGAATGTCAGGTTGAGTGGGAGTTTTATTAATTGGGGTTAAAATGATATTTTTCTTAGAAATACGAGTTCAACTTTTGGTCTTTTCCTGTGATTTTGGGATATTTTGGTTCACAGGTGTCTTTGAAAGCAAGGCTAGATCCGATGAACTAGGCATAGAACTTGGAGAAGTAACCATAGGGTCTCTGGTGATCTCCGATGGCATGCCTGTTTTCAGGGTAAACATGGAATGATTTATTACAAAACGTTAAAAGGCGATGTAATTTTCTCCTTTGATAAAAATGCAGGGCACCAACTCAAATAGCAATAAATGCTGATAAAATTTCAACCACACAACAATTTGGAATGTAAGCGATTAATGTTAGTAGGTGCAGCGGCAATAAACAGTACCTGAGGCAGGGTGGTATAATGCCACCATCCGCCAAACAGCCGCTCAACAGCCAGTGGACTTGACGCCACAGGGCTTATCGCCGCAAGGGTCCCTTCAGCTGGTTCAAATGGTGTTCCAAAGTCACGTGATTGAACACATGAGCGACACGGGTCCTACCTCCTCCTGCAAACACGTGACCAGTAGCAAGAGCACGACTCGCTCGCAGTGCCACTGGGAGGTGAAAAAGTACTTGTGCAGCTTGTGCACAGTTCAGGGAACCAGTTTTAAAAAACACACGTTCTTCCTGGACAGAACGCAATGCACCGCTCGGGCGCCTTCCGGCCGCTCAAATGGTGTTCCAAAGTCACGTGATTGAACACGTGAGCGACACGGGTCCTGCCTCCTCCTGCAAACACGTGACCAGTAGCAAGAGCGCGACTCGCTCACAGTGCCACCGGGAGGTGAAAAAGTACTTGTGCAGCTTGTGCACAGTTCAGGGAACCAGTTTTAAAAAACACACGTTCTTCCTGGACAGAACGCAATGCACCGCTCGGGCGCCTTCCGCCGGCTCAAATGGTGTTCCAAAGTCACGTGATTGAACACGTGAGCGACACGGGTCCTGCCTCCTCCTGCAAACACGTGACCAGTAGCAAGAGCGCGACTCGCTCGCAGTGCCACTGGGAGGTGAAAAAGTACTTGTGCAGCTTGTGCACAGTTCAGGGAACCAGTTTTAAAAAACACACGTTCTTCCTGGACAGAACGCAATGCACCGCTCGGGCGCCTTCCGCCGGCTCAAATGGTGTTCCAAAGTCACGTGATTGAACACGTGAGCGACACAGGTCCTGCCTCCTCCTGCAAACACGTGACCAGTAGCAAGAGCGCGACTCGCTCGCAGTGCCACTGGGAGGTGAAAAAGTACTTGTGCAGCTTGTGCACAGTTCAGGGAACTAGTTTTACAAAACACACGTTCTTCCTGGACAGAACGCAATCATATTTAAACTGTATATATATAAGTATTTGGGGATTAAAATTGTGGGTTTGAAATATGGTATGCTGTACAAGTATGTCAACATGGAGGGGAAATGGTGGCAACTAATGTTGGTTTTTTCTTTAAGGACTCATTATAGTATATCTATTTGGATTTGGATTTAGCTTCCATTGAACCCAGAGCAGTACAGTCCTCGTTTCTATACTTGAAGCTAAACATTTCAGCTCCACATACATTGAATACAAGATTAAAAGAGTTTTCGATTGGCACTGGACATGATAAAACATGCAAGAGGCTATTAAAAAAGCATTGACTTACTTTAAATGGACTGCTTGGGTCTTAGTAGCTTAAAACTCTAATACTTCTAAACTAACATATGTAGTCTATTTGCAAACCTGTACCTCATTGGCAAGCGAAGCTGATGCCTCTGATTAAATAGATTACAGACCAGTCAATAATACTTATTTGAAGTATGGTGACCAGTTTCTGTGTCCTAAAACAGAAACGATTACATGAGAATGAGATTCAATGTGCTACCCACGTTAGAAATAAAAGGTGCATTGAGTGGACTACCGTGATCATTACCAAGATGAAGATTCTGTGGGTCATATCAAGATGCTATGTCCATACGACATCTGCTTATCTCCTGCCTTCATTGAAAGAATGCACAAAGTGGCATTGTAATTATTGACTGTGAAATTAAAAGGAGCAAACAAAGTGTGTGGTCTACAATTATGCAAAGTGAGGATATTGCCATTGCATCTGGTTGCATGAGGTGTGGATGATCATCTATAACAAACTGTCAATTTTAACACATTGATTATAATTAATAAAAAGTTTGTTAGTGTTAATATAGGTCAAAACTGTTTGATTTCTGCATAAAGAAAGTAGCTAATAATCACAAGATGAAAGTAGTGATACATGTTAAATGTTAATGTATTTATACAAGGGTTTCTATATGAATCGAATATGCAAATGAAGTTCAAACAGCTAAAATGTTAGTGCAGTTAATTTACCGCCAACCACACCAGATTTTAATACTATGACAGGCAGAAAATGGAAATGTACTTTTTGAATAATTGCATCTGCTTAGCAACCTATCCTGGTTCATACCATATTGTGTGCTTACTTGTGTGTGGCACATGCTATCAGTGTGTCACTGATCACAACCTCACACAGTTACAGCAATACTGCGAGTGGTGTCTAAAGATTGGGAGTAGTATGCGTTATGTCCCTGGGCCCTGTCTAGTTCTAACAGGGCCAAATCGAGTCACACACAACTTTGCAAACCTTTTATGCAGATTCCTACTTCAAGGACACATCAGGGGTTGGCTAGAGAGATCCTGTAAGTGACTGCCTTATCCTATTATCTAACAACACAACTGCTTTTAAGAGGACCACTGAATATGAAATAGTCAAGCAAGAGTGCTAGGTGTAAATCACAGCTGTACAACTGTGCCAGTGTATGGTAACTATGGTGCTGGTGTGCTGATTGTGGGGCATCATGAAAGGAAGCAGGATAACCTCCTTGGCTTTGGCAAATTATCTTCTGCTGTACCTGGTCTTTAAGGAGCCAATAAGAACAGGCAAACAGTTGCTCCTGGGGATTGCTTGTTTCCGTGCAAAGGAGACATGGCTTTAGAGCTTGGGATGGGTCCTTTTATTTTAGGGGGAATTGTCATGACATATTCAAATACAGCTGTTTCCCTTGTAATGTAATAGACAGGAGAGGTAATCTAATGAACTGAATGATGACCAGATCAATTCTATTTGGTTACAAGGCTTTATCATCCTTACATTTTAGTATTCTCAAATGTATAACACTGAGGCATTCATTTAGACAGTAGCACTTACCCCTAAGAATCCAGTGTAGGTCCCTCTTTTAAATCAGCATGCCAATGGGCCTGTTAATATGCTACAGACCGGAGAAAATAAAACGCACATCTTTTCTGGATATTATTTGTCATGTATCGAACTGAGAATAGGTGTATGGTTTTGGTGCCAATATTAACACTGACAATGATTTTGTCTTACAATACAGATTGTCACACTTTCAATTGTTGACATTCATTTGAAGAATGGTAGGAATTCTCAGAAACGTAAGAAATTAAGATATTGAACGCAGGAGCCTTTAATATGTTTTCAAACAAGAACATGTTAGAAAATGAAAATCTGTGTAACAGGTTTGTTTTAAAACAGTGATGGCCTATTGGCAAACATCCTGTAGGGAAATGTAATCTGAATTTCAACTAGGACTCTGCATTTCAACAAGGGTAAAAAGTTGATACCAGTATGTTTGAGCAAGAGTGTGAGACTCATGTGTGAGATTCAGGCTGAATCTAGTAGCTCTGCACATGCTAACAAAATAAAGGTTTTCAATTGGGCATTGCATAACACTTATCACTTTGCCCCACGACATCACAGTTGTGGGCTGAGTTGCATTAAAATAAAAACAGGAAACTAACATATACTAATTTACTTTATCCATATAACATACAACGTATTCCATACTAACTGTTAGGAAATATTGTATGCAGTACCCTGTGTGAGACTGTACCAGCCTTGTCCTCTTGGCAAAAGTTAACCCACCTTTGGTATAAGGATGTAATACACAAGTTGGTAGAGTGACTGAGCTGCCAGGTTTATCTCAAGAGGGGTCAATGCGAGCTGTAGGGTTATAACATAGACATTCACAGTGACAAGTATCCACATAAACACACTCTAGGTTTATTGATTAAACATGTATGTATTAATATAACAGTCAGTTGACTAAGCCTTCCTTAAAAGGGAGCAAAGTATGTAATACAATAATATACTTCAAAAATACACACTCTCAGTTTCAAGAAATCAATAGATACCTATTTGGGATGGCACACAGATATTTCCTACAGTCTGAGGTGACTTAAATAACTAGGACACTGTGGACATTGATATATCACTGGCACATTTAGAGCAATACTGAGGTTAGTGTCAAAAGGAAAATATGAGGGAATAAAACAATGGTTAACACATATTCTTTATCAAGTAAGTACTTTTTGAACCCCCAATGCAAAGTAAAGTATCCCTTTCCCAGCTACACAAGTTGTAGAATGTGTGACTTTTGTTGAGGGATAGTTAAAGCACAAAGTCAAAGGATAGAAGAGTCTTTCAGGGAGCTAAGACAGCCAATGTGATTGAGCAAAAGTCTAGGTGAGCTGAAGCACTTCTTGAAGCTAAGTAAAAAGTCTTGCACAATGTTTTAGTAATCTTTGTAGAAAATGAAATCACTGTTAGGCCACAAGCTGGGAGGCTTGTGAGGGGCAAAGCTGCAAGCAACTCTGAAAAAGCAACTAAGGTGAGTCTCAACTGAGAGCTAGCAAGGCTACACAACAAGAGGTAAGCAACCCCTCAGTTTTACAGTACCTTTGGTTTGAAGAAATTGGTTCCAGCTGGCTTCTGTTCTAGTTGTAGTATGGCAGATGCTATTGTGCCTGGGCCTCCGTCGTGGGGACAAGAGGGATGACATCTTGGGACTCCTCCACTACAAATTGAAGGTCAGCAGCAGCAATGGACAAACTTCAGATCAGCAGCACTTTGTGGTTTCAGCTTCTCACAAATAGCACCAATTAAGTTCTCGGATACAATACAGACTTTCCTCGCATCTGTGGTCCAGCACTCTGTTGATGTGGTTCAGGCTTGGTCAGTTCTGCTTCATGGGAGTTCTGGAGGATCTTCCTGGAGCTCAGGTCTGACTTAAAGATGACACACTCGATACTGGAGTCCCTCCTCCTGGGAATCGGTTCCTGCAGCAGCAATGGAAGTACAACCAGCTCTGAGAGGATTTCCAGATGAGTTCGTCTTTGGGTTCATTGGTCCCACCAACCCAAGGGGAGAAGTCGCCCTCTGCAGGGCTTCTCGAGTCGAGACAAATTTGGAGCTTCAGCAATGCAGCAGGGTTTCACCAGGCAAACCAATGGACCAGGAGTTGCAGCAAGAATCTCTTCCAAGTTCTTCTTCGAAATCCTTCATCCAGTGGTCAAATCTGCCTTCCAAGCAAAAGACCTCACCTTTTATGCAGGTTTCTCTGATTCATTTGCAGCCTAGCCGTCAATCACACAGAAGGTTAGCTGTCCTCTGAGGGCAGCCAGCCAGCCAATCACCTTTGGGTGCATTCCTGTAACCAAGGAGACTAAGCACAGGGAGTTTCAGGCACCTCCCTCACTTCCTGCCCTGCCAGACATGGTGGAACCAGAGGCGGGCTTCATCAGTGAATCCCACCAAAGACAAAATTAACAAAGGGACCAAACCTGGTTTGGCACGTAGACCACATCTCAAGAAGGACTTTTCCACGAAGAAATGGCAAAAAAAGAAGACCGGGCCATTTTGACAAAATGGGCACCCATGGGTGCTTTACTGCAGCTGCAATTGCAGCCTGTGGTAGAAACACACAATGGTGTGAAAAAGTAAACCACTGTCACCACCATTAATTGTAGAAAGGGTAAAAGAAAATGTTACATGGTAAACTAGACAAAGGGGATACTAAGTAACCCCTCCAGTACCCTATTGTAAGATAGTATATGCTGGGTCTAGAAAGTTACAAAATGTAAGTAAAGTCAATTTCACTTCACTGTCCTTGGAAACAGTAGTTTAACCAAGAGAAGGTATTCAAACCTTGCGGAGATCTGGAAGACTCCCCTGTGTCACTGCACTGAAGGTGCTGTGTGGCACAATGTAAAGGTATGATGCCTATGGGGTTTGTCAGTCTTCAAATCAATGAAAAATACACAATAGAGTGGGAAAAAGGTCTCACTCTCTCCAGGATAAAAATCAAAATATCTAAAATCCAGCAAAATTCTGGGGGTTTCTAAGGTAGAAGGGAATTAGCACATTTCTGAGAATTTTCCCTAACACTAACAATCAGTGCAAATCAGTTCATGCCTGTTTTACGCTTTATGCAGATTGATTAATCCAGTGTGCAAGGCATTTTGGCTGTGCAGGGTTAGCTTGGAAATGCAATACATAATACTTGGAGAATAAAGGCCGCGCCGTGTTCAAATGAAGACGTGACAAGTCAGAAGTGTGGAATGTGAGATCCGTTCTGCTAAAGACATTGGGCCTCATTATAAGCATGGTGGTAGCCATGCCTGTATGGCAGGCACGGCTACCGCCATACTCGCTACCAGCCCAGCCACCCGCGATTGGGCAATAACTGGCCCATTACGAGTTGAATGGGCCGGTAATTGCCCATTCGCGGGTGGTGGTATTGCCAGCCTCCTGATCCCCATTCTGCCCCATAGGGCAGAATGGGGGTGGGAGCATGGTTGCACCGGCACAGTTGATAAGGGTGCCGGTGCAATCACGAGTTCTGCTTGCGGGTGCCGCACAGCCCACCAGGTTAGACCTGGCTGGCAGTCAGGATCCCGCGAGCAGAACTCGTAATGCGGCGGGACAGTATGAACGGTGCCAGTGCCTTACCGGCACAGTTCATACCGTTACTGCCAGGGTTGTAATGAGGACCATTTTATTGTTTAAAAGACTATCAGAGCAGGAAAACAGGGCTGAGATGTAGCTATTTTGTTACATTGCTACCATTATAAGCAATCAGGATGAGCACTGTCAGGGCTTTCGAGAGGGCTGGATGATTGACAAAAAGGGAGGTGGTTTTGAATGACACACAAGGTCACAGAAAGGGGAATGCATTTCTACAGTTTATCTCAGGAGGATAGCTCAGGGGCAACTTGCTCACCTTGGAAGCAAGATGATACAGAGCAACACAGGTTCGATCCCTGGGTACGCGCTTAGAAACCTCTGGGTATTAAGCACATTATAAATAACCTACCATATCATATCATGTAGGTAGGACCTATATTCTGGGAAGGTCTCAGAAAAAGGCTTAAAAAGATTGGCCAGGAAAGGGGTAAGGGTTTGCTCTCACTCACTGGCTCAAAAGCTGCCAGCTGTCTCATGAGAGGTTCCATCCCCAGGCACTCTTATCCTTTGGTACTATGGGAGAATCGTACGGCAGGAAGGCTGGTAGAAGAATATGTCGGCTCATTCCAGGCAAAAAGGGTGTGGACCAGATAAAGAGTTGTTCTGTCTGACAACTAGCCTGAGGTTGCAAGCAGGTCTGGAAAAACACACACTTAAAGATTATCCTTTTGGTGAATTCATTTAATTTGAGGAGGGTGCTAATGAGTGAATGCTTAATAGTAGATAGTGCAGACTGAATAAATAATTGTTTTAGGTGTTGCACTGCACCTTTTAAATGTAGACAGCTGTCTTCAGGTTTCTCAATTAATGCGATAAAATTCAGATGTGATAAAGGTCATACTCTGCCAAGTGTTGTTGCAAAGTTCAAGGCTGGTGCTGGCAGAACTTTGGGCAATTTTGCAAATATAATGTTTTGAAACCCATAGAAGGAAAGGTTTAGTTTATGTTTGAAATACAATGTGGATGATGTGCATTGTATCTGTCATTCTATGTAACTTGCATATTTCTAACTTCTGATAAAGAATAGCAATTCAAAAGTTGGATCATGTCAGAATTTTTATTACATATTTTGATCTCTGATGGTAACACGGGGCACTGTGAATAAGCAATAGTGAGCTTGCATTACTGCCTGTGGTAATTTCACTTTGCCACATGTGAAAAGATAACAACCAAACTGGTTATTGTACACTGGGTTTTGGAAGGGCTATGTGTGTGTGTGTGAATGTTCATATTGCATTTACATGGTAAATGTATTCTGAGATGCAAGCCAAAAGGGCATAACATGGTGATGTACATAAAACACTAAAAGGATAATGTCATGATTGAGAGTGTACTAAGTCTAGTATTTACTCACCGTTAGTAATCCCGGTATAAGAACAATGATCAGGTGGTACAATAAAGTTAGGATCACCACTATACCACAGAATACCACAAAAAACCACCAACCAAAGAAAATACTAATAACCAAAAATGCTACCTAAAATGTCTCCAACAATCCCCCATGACAATGTATCCCTATAATATTGTGGCATGTTGCTAGATCTGCGTTAATAATGAATGATATATCCTGCCTGGCAGTCTAGTGTACGTGAGGGCTGCCCTAGTGCAGGTATCCATTAAATCATTGTGCTTCCACCTGTGATAGTATGGTATGCCTCATGAGTCTCTATTTTGACAGAATACTAATTTACAAAGCAAACATATAGTAACATTTTATTTAATTAATAGCACATATACTGTGGCTTGGAAAAAATACAAATTTGAAAAAATAAACAGAAGAGTTTGCTTCTGATCTCAAAAGAGAGATTGCATGTTAACAGGGACACAGATGGAGTTATTAAGCATTAACGATGGTGCAACATGCTCTGACAGGGAACACAATGTTCCTTAAATATGTCCTTTTAATTGTCCTTCCCCTTACACTGAAGCACATCCAGCTATACCATTATAGTCCTTAACAGTCTACCCAAATAGAAGCAGCTAGGACTATCGGCACTGTGAGCAAATGTACAGAGGTTTCAAACAGGCTTCAGCCACTGAAAGAAATGCACCTATGACAGCCACTGTCTCCCAAGAAACACTCTGAAAATGTACCAAGACAAACCCTACCTTACTATAATTCATCATTCTTTATATGCATTACTATTGCTGTCAACCTCAACATCCCACTAAGGACTTCCCTATTGCCAGCTAGTGGCATGCGTGAGGGGCTTAGCAGCTTAAGGTTATAAGTGAGATTTGATTGATATGCCTATGGGTTTATAGTGAGTTTCCTCCAATCAGCCGAGACTGGTAGCACTAAGAGCTAAAGGAAATCTTCTCTCCTGTGGATTAGTGACAATTGAGGACCTCCTTACCCCTTATGCAGGGTCAATAAACTTCTGAAAAATAGGAGTGTGTGCCCTGTAATGAGATCTATTTATGGAAAACATGTACTTTTCCATCAGTTGTATGATTACAGAGAAATATCCCAAATCTAATGCCCCCCCCCTTCATGAATTCAACTCTACACTTGTCTCCCTTAAATGCAAGGGAAGGGTGGCTGAGAGGAAATGGCATGCTTCAGCTACATCCAATGACAAACTGGCCTGTCGCCTGCTGCAAAGGCAATACCGGCTCTCTGTCCGCATCAAGAAGAGATCCCACATCCAAGCCTATGCCTCTGCGGCATCTAACAACTCTGCCAAACTCTTTAATATCTGCAAGGAGCTGGTCAACCCTGCTACAGTCTCTACTTCTCCTGTCCCCTCAGAGGCCCTCTGCACGGCCCTGGCTTCTCATTTCATCTCTAAAACTCAGGGCATACTGTCATCTCTCTCTTCCCCCCACCACCTCTACTCCCTGCTCTTCCCCTGGCCCTTCTTCCGCCACCTCTCCTCTCTCCTTCTCTGCCTTTCCCCAGGTCTCCCTTGACACGGTTTCTAGACAAGTCCTATCTATGAAAGTCTGATCAAAACAAGTTCACCTCTGTTCCTCCAGAACCACCAAGGACCACACTGGCACCCTGGCTCCTGCTCTGGCTGACTTCTGCAACCACTCCTTTGTCACCGGAATCTTTCCTTCCACCCCGAAGCACTCCTGTATGCACCCTCTTCTTAAAAAACCCTCTGCCGACCCTTCCTGCCCGGTTAACTATCGCCCAATCTCCATCACTCCTATCCTGGGAAAACTCCTAGAAAAGTCTGGCTTCAGAGCTGCCAGAAGCACAGAAACTGCTCTCCTGAACATCTGTGAAGACTTTCTCTCCAACCTTGACTCCAATACCCCCTGTGTCCTCATCTAACTTGATCTCTCTTCTGCCTTTGACATGGTCAACCATGCCATCCTGCTCAACTGTCTCCATGATAACCTGGGTATCACCAATCAGGCACTGGCTTGGCATACTTCTTTCCACTCTCTTTTTAACTTGGGTCCTTCGTCTCCTCTATCTCTATCTCTACCTGTGGTGTTCCCCTAGGGGTCTAACCTCTCTCCCTGGCTGTTCAACCAAAACCTGGCACTTCTTGCCCACCACATTGCTGCTCTCTGCCCCAACCTCCAATGCTTGGTGGATGACACCCAACTCATTTTTAGGCTCCCTTCCACCACCTCCTCTCCTTCTCTCATCTCTCACTGTCTGTCCGCTATCCAGGAATGGTATGCCACCAATGATCTCTACTTTAATGCCATAAGACTGAGAATCAACTCATCGGTGCACCTGCTCCCTCCTTTTCTGTCACTCTCTGGCCGGCCTCTCTTGGCCCTCTTCCTGCTTCCACATGTGAGGCTAAAAACCTCAGGGTCATCTTGAACTCCTCTCTTGTCTTCTCTCCTCACATCTCCGATGTCTCTAAGAAGTCTCACTACCAGCTGCACCTCCTCAGAGGTATACTTCCTTTCCTCTTCTTGCCCAGAGTCTCACTGTCTACAGAGCCCTGGTTCTCTCGTGGCTGCACTACTGGAACAGCCTCTTTCTAAATCTGCCTGCCTCTACTCTCTGCCTTCTGCAACTCATCCAAAACAGGACTGCAAGACTTATCCTTGGCATCAAGCCCAGGGATCGTATCTCTCCAGGACTGAAATCTCTGCACTGGCTCCCAGTGGCTATAAGGATTAAGATATCAAAACTCTCTGCATTGTCCGCAAGTCCTTCTGGGGCCTGAGGCCTCAATACCTTCAACTCTCTCTTCCTGAATATCTTCCTTCTCGGGCTCTTTGCTCATCCGCCTCCAACTCCCTCCGGGTCGGTCACTTCTCCAAGCAACAAGTTGGTGGTAGATGTCTTTCCTTTGCTGGGGCATCCCTCTGAAACAGCCTCCCTGCCTCTGTGAAACTTGAGGAGAACCATCTCCGGTTCCAGGAGCACCTCAAGAACTTCCTATTTGCTTCTGCTTTCTCTCCTCCTCTCCCCTGATGATCTCCTGGCTGAAATTGCACTGGTTACCTGGGTACCCTCTGATCTTGGGTCCAGGTCCCCTCCCCACCAGTTGCACACCTGCACTGCCCCCCTGGCAACCCTTGCACTCGGGGACCATTTCTGTATCCCTACAGCCCCCTTCCAGCACTTGACACCTAATGTCTGCACTTACCTGTTCACTTGCCACCAGCTAGCTGCATTTTTATTTATTGTTTTTTTTTATTTTATTGTTTATTTTATTTATTGGGCCTTATTACGAGTCTGCTGGTCCGGAAACTATGGTACCGGTAATCTTGCCTGTACCGTAGTTCCCAGACTGGCAGACTACAAGCTGTGCTCACGGATGCCTGTGTGCCCGCCAGGTCAGACCTTGTGGGCACACAGGCACCTGTCAGCATGACACGTCGGATGCACCAGCACTATTTACAGATGGTGCTGGTGCATCCGGCTTCCCCATTCCCATATAGGGCTCAATGGGAATGGGGAAAAAAAAATCTGGCGCCCTGGAATGGGCAATTACCCGGTCCGCCGGGGTTGCCCATTCCATGGCGCTGGAAAACAAATGACTCTGGCGGCAGCTGTGCCTTTATTAAAGGCACGGCTACCGCCAGGGTCGTAATGTCTTTTATTTATTTTCTTGTTATCCAATGTACTGAATTTCCCCCTCCTCCTTTTCCCCTGCACTTTTCCCTTCCCCCTCCCCTGCGCTTGCACGATCTCAATGTCACCTCGCCTACTAAGATTGTTTGTCTCTGTCTTCCCTCTATTCCTCCTCCATTGTCTCGTCGTGCCTTGAAATCCTTGTGTATAGGCACGTTATAAATGCCACATCATATCATATCATATCACACTGGGACACCAGACAGGATATTTTAGTCTTAATATTTTGTTTTATTTAAGATTTTAAAAAAAATAAAGGATTTACAGTGGGTCCCTAACTTGTAATGCTGGGGGAAGTCAACCACTTTTGTTAAAGAAAATACAGGAAGCGTGTCTACAGAAGGAAATAATGCTCCCTGCCTGCTGTAGTCTTACTAAATTTTTATTTCTTGATATCCAACTTATTTTTCATAATCACACTAATAAACGTACATCAAAAAACACATATGAATGGTGATTCTAGACAACGGACTCACACATTGATGTATTGCTTGATTTAACCTTTGTGAAAGCATCAACCTACAGTAAAGAAGTATTAGTATCTGAAAAAGACCACCACCTGAAACCAAAAAAGGGAAGCAGTTCTCAGAATATAGTTAGAAATGAAGCAATTTACTTAATTTGCTCTGAAACGATTAAGAAATATAGTTCAGTTCAGTGCAAAATCATTATTTCGGGAACAGGCCCACAAAAGTGCAAATGCTACCCATAGGTAAATCTGCATCTAGCATTCCTTCGCCGTGTGATGACATGCACCTTCATTATAAAAAAAAAAATTAAAAAAGAAACACGCTTGTGTTAAAATGACTGTGGAAGCACAGGAACTTTCATGCAGAACTGATGCTTAAAGGGCTCTGTCTTTTTATTTCACTTCCCACATTGGCTCTGATGTTCTTTGCCTTTCTAAAGATGGCCGACTGCATTAGGGCTTGTAGGCTACCTTTGGCCTGAACCTGCTCCACCACCATTGGCTGCCTGTTTCTTCATCTGCCAATCAGTGGCACCGGGAGGCGGGAGCTGGCCCATCCACCAAAGGCCCACATTGGGGCCCTGTCTGTGCCTGTCTGGGCTGAGGAGGACCAGGAAAGCCACATATATTCATATCTAACTACGATCCGTCCACCGGACTACTTACTGAGTACTCCACTGTTACTGGTTTAAAGGCCTCCCATGATCTCTGCAGTCATGAAAGTGAGTTTGGCTGACCTCCATAACTAACTCCCTTGAGGCATTGTCCGTGCTCTTCACCTCCTCCATCTTCTTCTAACTTACTTTCATCCCTTTCACTGAATTTATTACTCACTTGTGTTTTGAATTACCTGTGCACCATCGACATTGTTTGCTGCCTTCATTCAAGTTCGATTTTGGGTGTGCTTTTAAAATCAAATTAGGGTGTTTTGCATTACCTGTGCACCATCTGCATTGTTTGCTGCCTCCATTTTTTAAATAAATGTGTTGTGTACAGTTACATCGCTGTGCCACTCTTCTAATGTAATTATGTTCCTGCTGTGTTTCACTTCTTCTCTCCGACTCAATCTACTAGGCCCCCCTTGGTGAGTTCACCAGAATGTGCAGTGCTGCCACTCCTCCCTCAGTCCTACGCTAAAACCTCTGCCCTCCTATGGCTCTCTCCATCTCTCTCATATTCTCTAACTTCTACACTATCACCTATCCCCATCTCTATCCAGGTCTGGCAGAAAAAACACTGAGTGCAACCCCTCGACTTCCCATTGCAGACACCTATGTCAGTGCTTCCTCTAGAGAGGTTTTCACTGATATCCTTTCCTCTGTCCCCTCTCCTGATCTCTGGACCCCCCATCTCATCTCTACTCTCTTTCCCTCCTCACATTCCTCTCTGAATGGGCTGATCACTGCTTTTTATGCTCTTCACATCTAACCTTATCCTCCTGTGGGATTTCAACATTCACCTGGACTCCCAGCTCTGTATCCACTCTATTCACTGACCTCTGCTCCTTGCTTTCCCTCTCCATTCTCCCCACCGGGCCAACCCACACAGCTGAAAAAAAATAATGGATGCCCTCATTCACTCGAATGTCACCCCTCCCTCCTCTCTCCTGGTTTGACCACTCTTTCCTCTCCTCACATCTGGGTCCCATTGGCCCCATGACCACCCCCACCCAAAAGTCACACCAACCTCGTTCACTAACACCCACCCCTGAAACCAGTGACAGTGGCTGAATTCGCCTCCACCTTAACCCCCTCCTCACCTGAGTCTAGCTCTGACTCTGCCCTCAGCAACCTCCATATTTCCATCACCAACGCTCTTGACCTTATTGCCCCAGTCATGAGGATCCGCCTGAAACCTGCCTAAAAGTGTAACACTTGGTACAACACTGAACTTGGAGACCTGAAACAAAGTGCAGGGCAGCAGAACAGAAGTGGAAAACTTCAGACTCACCTTCTGACAAACTGGCCTGCCACCTGCTACAAAGGCATTACAGACTCACCATCCGTGCAATGAAAGGAGCCCACATTCAGCCACGGTTCTCCGGTCCATCCAATAACATGGCTGGACTTTTCAAAATCTGCAGGGAACTAGCCAACCACTCTGCAGTCTCCTCCTCCCCTTCTCTTTCCCAGTCCCTCTGCAATGCACTGGCCTCACACTTTGCCACCAAAACTCAGGATGGACCAATTGACTACCCTTTCTACACTTCCTCACAACCCATCCCAATCCCCCACCACACTTCCCCCTCTCTGTCCTCCTTCCTCCTTCACCCTACACAACAGATCTCCTCTTGCTCATCCAAGACCAGCAAGGACAACATTGGCTCTCTTGCCCCTGTTTTCGCTGATTTCTGCAGTCACGCCTTTACCACTGGATCTTCCCCTCCCCCTTAAGCCCTCCTTTGTGTGGCCAATCCTGAAAAAACCTTCCTCTGACCATTACTGTCCCGCCGTGTATCACCCTATCTCCATCACACTCTTCATGGGGAAGCTACTTGAGAAGCTGGCCTTGCATGCACTTAAATCTCACAATTAACTTGTTGGAGGACTCCACAACCATCAATCTGGATTACGAGCATCCAGAGGCATGGAAAAAAACTTATGTTCTGAACACCTGTGAAGAACTGCTTGCATCTCTGGTCTCCAACTCCCCAGCTGTCCTTCTCCTCCTCAATCTCTCCTCTGCATTTGACACAGTTAACCATTCCATCCTCATACAAAGGCTCCATGATACACTTGGTATCTCAGAATGGGCACTGGATTGGCTGTCCTCTTTCCTCACTAACCTCTCTTCCCAAGTCATCTTGGGCCCCTTCTCCTCTCCTACTTCTATCTCTACCTGTGGTGTCCCTGAGGACTCTATACTCTCCCCTCGCTCTTCAACATCTACCTTGCTCTCCTTGCCTTCCATGTCTCATTTCCACATTCTCATCCACATTCTCATCCTAATTCCAGTGTAATGCAGATGACACACAGCTCTTCTTCAGACTCCCTGCAACCCTCTTGCACCCTCCATCATCCCTGACTGTCAATGATCTCTACCTCAACACCTGTAAAACTGAGGTCCTTTCCACTGGGACCCCTGCTCCCTCCTTCTCCCCTTCACACTGGCCTTCGTCTTTGGCGCTCCCCCTGCACCTTCAACTGAAGCCAGAAACCTTGGAGTCATCTTTGACTTCTCTCTTTCCTTCCTCCCTCACACTCAGAACATTGCTAAGAAGTCCAATTATCAGCTCTGCCTTCTCAGAAATTCTAACCTAACTTTTATCACTTTCTATCAGAGGCTCAATGTGATTGAAGCCCTGGTTCTCTATAGATTTGACTACTGTAACAGCCTCCTCCTGAATCTGCCTTCTTCCACTCTGCAACCCCTCCAGCTTATCCAGAATGGGGCAGCAAGACTTATCCTTGACCTTAAACCCAGGGATCGTATCTCATCTCTTCTGCACTAAAAAGTCTTCACTGGATCCCGGTTGCTGCACAGATTAAATTCCAATCCTTCTGCATCATCCACAAGGCTGTCTGGGCCCGGGACCACATTATCATCAACTTTATCTCACTATGTACTCTCCCTCTAGACCACTTTGCTCCTCTGGTACCAACTATCTGTGTGTAAAGCATTTTGCTAAACAGAGGGCAGGGGGTCACTCACTTTCCTCTGAGGGTTCCTTCCTTTGGAATAGCCTCCACCTGCGCCTTGAGCAGGATCTTCTGAAATTCCAGAAGCTCCTTAAGACTTTCCTCTTTTCCATCTCCTTGCCCCCTTCTCTCCTCTGCTAATCTAAGTTGCTGAATTGGTGTCCTTGGCCCTTATGCATCTTTGGGGCCCTGACCTCCCACACCACTTCTTCCCAGCTCCTGTCTTTCCACAGCACTTTGTATTTGCACACCCTCTGCTTTCGAAACTCACACTTGCACCTCCCACGGACCAGGCTGTGTAGCATTCTACATGCCTAGCACTTCATCCGTGGCTCACCTTTGGGCTCAGAATCGACACTCTCCCTCCCTCTCTGCCCTGTGGGGGCTTTGAAACAGTATATTCTTATTGTATAAGAGCCTTAAAAGGAAACAATAAATAAATAAACAAACAATTAATAAACACCTGTGTGTACAGGACAAAAGGACTTGACTTCACAATTACTTACACAAATAAACCAATAAAACAGGCATACATTTCTGTTGATATTATTAGACACAATCAATAAATACAGCTAGGCAGCATTATACCATGAAAATGTAAGTTAAAGTCACAGACATCATCTAATTCTTAGTTCTCACCTGCCATGCTTTGACTAAATAACTGGAAGCTGCAAAGACCACTTCTTCATTACATGTCATCTTGCAGATGGCCAGAGCATCTCCAGTGGTTTGGGACTGAAATGTTAAAAAATATGGAAAGAAAGTGACTTAAGATTTCTGTTATATTTTGACAAAGGGCCAACAGTTGCTAAGATTGGATGTCTATCAGTATGAGTACTCTGCAACCGGAAAGATATTCCGGTGGGTTTTTGATGCAATTTCCTGTTATAAACAAGAACAATCTTATTTAAATACATTTCTGATGCAAGATCAGTTGTATGCAAAATATAGCCACACGATCTTGTCAAATAAGCGTACAATATAATTTCCTCTTCTATATATAAACCTTTGATTAAGAAATAGAAGTATCAGAGACATATGTTGCCCTAATATTGTTTACTAATTCTTTGACTTGCTTAAATCTAAAATGTTGCACACTGTCCATGACAAACTCTTTGATATTTTTTGTCATGAAGAATGCCATGTGGCATTGGTCGCAAAAGGTGGTAAAGCCTTTAGTTTCTCAGAGTTTCAGTTTCTTTTTCAAATGCTGCCCAGTGCTAATGTTTAATGAGCAAAACATTTCCATTATTTCATTGACTACGGCAGATATCAATAAAGGACTTGTCATCTAAATTTCAATCTGAAATGTCTGAGGATGCCAGAGAGCCCAAAATCCTGGGGAAAACCCATATTATGTTCAAACTGTTAAATGCTTAAATTTGAATTATAAATATCAAAGAAAATATTCCTTGCATTACATTGCAACTTTCTGTGACATCGTTTTTAAACAGGGATCCCACAATACTTGGATGCGCTATCTGGGGTTGAATGCATTCTTGTGAAAAATGTCTAGCTAATCTAGTAACAAGATACTCAGTTGTGTTCATCTTTCAAAGCACTAAGGCAGGTAGTGACACTGCCTGTCATAAGTCAGCTCCCTCAGGCATACCTATTTTCACTCTGTACCTGTTCAAAAAATCCCTCTCAGAAGAGCTGTTCCTGGCTTAGGAAATAATTTTGTATTCAGTTAAATCCTGTTGTAGAATATGTCCCCCTCATTTATATTTAGTTCTTATCCATTCTGCTTTACTCCAGTCACACTAGTCATCTTGCCTCTCCATTTTCTGAAAACTCACCTTCTTCCTATGTGTTTCAGCTTCAATCCCCAGCAAACTCCATCCATGTAGCTTTAGACAGCATTTTGAATTGGACAGAACCTTTGATACGTTTACTTCACTTTTCTCACAACCACCAAGGACCTCCTTCTTGATAATATTGGCCCAATTAAATTTGATTTGCCATGAGGAGTTGTATCAACTCCTTTTGAGTTAAACCACTATTGAACTAGAATATTTGTTTTTCAAATAATTGACTGCACAGACCTGTGATATTGTTCTAAATAGTATATTCACATTCATAAAACATATTCTGAATCTGGGGACATCTTTTATGTTTCTGTCACTACATGCATGATGGTGTTAAAAATATGTGAATTATGCATCTACCATAGATTTTACTGTAGCATTCATATATGTACACACTGTGTGCTTCTCTACTAAATCCAGATCTTTATCTGGTTTCACATGGAGACACATGGTTCTGAAATTCTAACTAATAATGGATTACCCATTGCCACATTGTCCTGCACCTTCTGAAAGCTGAGTTTACTATACTTTTTAGCTACATTTCATGAATGTGGCGTACTACTTTAGCAACAGAAATCATATGTGTCATTTAATTTAAACAAATTAATTGGTATGCTATTCTTTGTAATGATACAAATTTATATTCTCTATGAAGAATCCATTTGTGAAAGAATTGCATCATGCTCTGCAAGGTTACAGGTTCAGATCATCTCCAGTGAAGATCAATCAGTTAATGCTGGTGTATAGATAGCAATATAATACATCAGCAATTAAATACAATTTAAACAACTATATCATGACAGTAAAATGTGTGAACACTCTATGTATCACGCTTAAATTAAATGCCACGTGTATATTAGCATCAATGCTTCTAGAAATTACTAAGAAAATCATATCACATTAAATCTCTACAGCAAAAAGTGACATAAGCAATGAATGAAAAAATAAATGTGCCCCTCTCTCATGCATCATTGACATGTCATCAGTACATCAATGTATGATGACCATAACTTTATTTATAAAGGTCTGCAGTGTTCAACTTACTAATATCCAATAGACTGACAAAATGTAAAGACCACCTGGTCTTCATTGCTTAATATTTCCAGCCATGAAGAAGTGTAGTAAGGTTTTTCTTCTCATCATGTATAATCTGGACGAAAAATTTGAAATTATGTAAGTGATTCTGTTGTATTGGTACAAAAAAGGACATTGACATCTAATACTAATATTTTCTTGACCATGTATGCATTAGAATTTAAATTGTAATACATTTATCTGTCACTCCCATCAATATAACTTAAGTATTCATTTCAAATATTCTACCTATAACTGTCAGCGTTCCCATGTGATTTAGGACTGAACACTGGATTTTTTGAATTCTGTATGCACAGGCATAATAGCACCTCACAATTTCCAATACCATGTAATTTGGTCCCTCTGAGGGTTTTCAACCTAGTGAAATGTTGAAAGGAGCAATACAAATGAAAAAAAAAGAATGAATACCCTCCCGCTTTACTGTTAATCATTCACAAATGTAATTTTATCATCTGAAATTTCACATTCATAGTCATTCCGTGAGGTTTGGTAAAATAGCATTTATGATTAAAATAAATGTAGCCCCTTTTAATGTAACTATTCAGTGAAATTCAGCCCACTATATTGCTCCTTAACAAATCCCCTACTATGCTTCATTTTCAATTTCATGACCATTGTAATTTACTGTGAATCACATCGATGTGCCTCCATTTGTATTGTTCTCTGTTTTTAATCATTGGAAAATCATGTTAAATAATAACTTGCGTAAAATGTTATCAGTAGCTTTGATTAAGGACACACACTTATAACACACACTTATAGCAAGCTGTTAACCTTCTGCCTCCCTTTTTGGCTATAGGTAAAATACCAGCCTTTTCTCAAGCAGCCTGCAGTGATACCTTGCAATTGCATTCATTATATTAATTAAAAAAAGAGACCACACATCATAATGGAATTTAAAGACATCAGTAGAAATGCAATCTGTACCCGCTCTGGTGTTGACTAAATTGAAATCGTTGTGTATATATCAATGAATTCTGAAGGCTATAGAGAAGTTGGCATATGCTCCTTACTTTATTTACCTTACCCCTATTTCTAGTATGAGCTACTGTAACATACTCTGTTAACACTAGTTGCACATTTCTATATATGTTTGATCAATTAGATTTCCATACAGAAGGTTCAACCTTATTAATCAGGCTGTGAGTTTCCTGCCCTTTAGCGTAGAGTTTTACAACCAGACTCCAGAATCTTTTGGGATCTTAATTGGACACTGCTAGAATGACACCTTTCCAGGCCTCCCACTCAAGGTTCTGGTTTTACTTTGTGCATGCAAACTTGAGTTGTTTCCTTAAAGAAGAGATACATTAAGAGCATATGATATGCGATTTGTAGGCTTCTAATCATTTCTCTTTTAATGTTTGATCATAATATCCACATTTTTGCTAACTTATTTTCGATTTGCATAGCCCATAAATTTGTAACTAACTAATCACAGAACGTACTAAAAGAGACCACTCTATGATCGCCCAGAGTTGCTTCTAAATACAATAGAACTTATGAAAACATAGAATTATCTTAACCTTCCCATTTTAGAGTATGTGATTTGTTCAATATTACTTTCTCTACACAGGCAGGTAACTTCAAGTGACTAACTTTATATAAAGAAACTGAAAAGTCAAATCTACCTATAAATGGTCACGATCAGGAAGGGGTCTGATTAGTGATTACCATATCCTTGGCTGTATTTAATTTCTACTGAGAAGTATCCCTGTGTCTGCTGGTACATGCAAATTGCAGCATCAGCATGGTAGAGACATCTGAAATCGCATCTTGAGCCAACCTTGCCACTAAGGGAGCTCGTGTGAATGGCTGTTGATTATCCTAAAATGGATGACGCCTCTCAAATCATGGTAGGGGAACTTTAAATTGGTGTCATTATGTATTCGAAGTCTATCATTCCAATCCCTTTTTTTCACCTGTTGACTGAGCTGTTTCCAAGGCATAGGTCACAATCAAAAAGAACTGTGTATGAATGCAATTGGCACCTCAGGAAGTAAGGAGCAAGGTGTTGTGCATTTTTTTAAAACATTTTTTATTGATTTTCATGCTTTGAAGGAAAGAGTTGAAAGCAGAGAATGAATAGCAGGATACATATTGGATATGATTGAATGCAGTTGAAAGTGAGATGCAAAGATGGTGTGTGGGAATTCCACCTCAGGAAGCGTGGGTAGATACATACATCATTTTTGTAGCAACAGCCTCAATGCCTATGAGCAATGACTGCAAAGTGACTCGAGCCATAGAAAACAATGAGTTACCAGTGAAAGCAAATGTAAACAGTAAAACAATGAGGGCTGCACCTCTTAGGATGGTGAAAGAGGTGTGAGGGCTGAACATAACTGAGCATCTGTGTTATCAAACCGAGATGTTGAACTGACTCCCATGTTCAGGATTCACAGACTCCAGAGTTCCCATGACACTCCCTACCACTGCTGACTAACACCCAAACACATATGCAAACCCACCAACATCACCCGAACCATCTCTTCAACATGAAACCTGATATCTTATGTCAATTAATTATAATCACCTGTGTTTAACAAATTCTATGACTTGTTTCCCCTCTAGTCATTGGCAGCCAATGCCACATGCTTGCATGTTAATAAAGGAAGAGGTGAGGTGGTAATGTGCTTTACACTCAAAACAATAAAGCACAATGATGAGATTGTTGACGCTTTAATTGAAACAGAAACAGCCGACACGTGTTTCGACACGCAGGTCGTTCTCAAGGCTGAAATAGTTTTGTGTACACATAGCCGAAAGCAAATTATCATGTTCAAAACAAAATTGAATATGGTCAAAGAGGTGAAAAGATTAATGACAAATCAAGGATAAATACAAAATAGTACAACAAACATTGAAGCGTACCACATACCCGGGTTGAAGAGTGGAGCAAAGGAAGCGAAGACAGTTGCAAAGAAAAGAAAACAGTGTGATAAAACAGTTAAAAATAATAATGAGTAATGGAGTGTATGGTAATGTAACCATGAAATATATTGACATGTATTAAGAACTCACTGAATATATACATCATTAGAATATATAGTGTGGGGTGCTGAAAAAACCCCATAGGATGCACAAATCACCGGAGCCACTACTTGTGCACAGCAAGCACCAATCACCTTAGTAGCAGCAGTGTAAATAACAACAGAAACACTAGAATCTAGTGGATACCCCATCAAAAGTGGATGGAGTAGGAGGCGTGAACAGAACTACTCCAAATCCAGTGCAAGCACGCATGCTAGTAAAATAAGTAAACCACTTACCAAACGTAAGTCAATTGTAATAGTGTATTCTTAAACACGCGTTCTGTGCTGGTATCCAAATAAAACGTATAGGATAAGGAACCGAGTCATAAATCAAAACAGATCAAGAATTGACATATAATGTCACAATGAAGCCACATACCTAATGGAGCTTTCGAGTAATCAAATGGGAAACTGGTAACCCGTGTCGAAGAAGTGTAGACGCCACAATGGCAGTATCAATATATAACCTGTAGAAAAGTTAATATAGTCATAACTTGCCACACTAAACCTAATATCAGCAGAGTATATAGAACACGGATATTTATGTTATCGCACAAAATGCGAGAAAGGAAAAGCAACAATAACCACAGCAAACTTACTCGTAAAATCGAGCATCCAATTGTAGAGGGGAATTCCCAGAAAGCAACCATCCTGATAGCGTCTGTCAAATAAATACGCACGCGAACGTCACAATGGTGACGAAAGCCGCATCATGCAAAAAATGCGTCGCATCGATGACGTAATGGGTAAACAATCCAAAGAGTGGCGCGTAATAGTGCCATAGGACAACGTCGCACCAATTACATCATAGATAAACAACCATTGTATGGCGCATACAAATAAAACGTGTTTGGTTAAGTTAACGAGTACATCAATTCATCCATTGATTAAGTGTGAATACCATAAGTACATACAGAAAGAAAATACCCAAAAAATACACGATAAGTGAAACAAAGCAATATCGGACAAAACGATCACAAAGTAAAGGGAGCATGTTATTACTGGAATAATGCGCGATTGTCAATTAAGCAAAATAGAATGCCAAAGCCTTAGTTAGATATTAATGTTATGAGAAAACCATTAATGGTGCATGCAATAAGAAAAGACAAAAATGTGTATAAAACAAAATAATAAGTAACAGTGCTTGCAAGCAGGAGCAGAAAGGGCTCTGGTGTGGTGCAACCAAAACCTGCCATATCTTATACTTAGTTAGACGATCACATTCATAATGGTCTTGAATGCGATTAAAGGAACAATCAAATCAACTCCTCAGTAAAATAAACCATAATATTACAGAAAAACAGACATCTCATGATCAGTGTTAAGACCTCGTGTTGTACATCGTAATAAGCAAATAAGTTTAGCCTCCATTTGGTGTAATTTAAGTCGGAGATTGCCGCCCCTTTTCCCCCTATGGGCCTTCATCAGTCCAATGAAACGCAAATCAGAAATATGGTCCATCTGATGTTCCAATTGCCAGTGAATGGCCGAAGGTAATTTAGGTTCCGGCATTCTAAGGCTGGCCAGATGGGGAAAAAGGGGCGGCAATCTCCGACTTAAATTACGCCAAATGGAGGCTAAACTTATTTGCGTATTACGATGTACAACACGAGGTCTTAACACTGATCACGAGATGTCTGTTTTTCTGTAATATTATGGTTTATTTTACTGAGGAGTTGATTTGATTGTTCCTTTAATCGCATTCAAGACCATTATGAATGGGATCGTCTAACTAAGTATAAGATATGGCAGGTTTTGGTTGCACCACACCGGAGCCCTTTCTGCTCCTGCTTGCAAGCACTGTTACTTATTATTTTGTTTTATACTAATTTTTGTCTTTTCTTATTGCATGCGCCAATAATGGTTTTCTCATAACATTAATATCTAACTAATGCTTTGGCATTCTATTTTGCTTAATTGACAATCACGCATTATTCCAGTAATAACATGCTCCCTTTACTTTGTGATCGTTTTGTCCGATATTGCTTTGTTTCACTTATCGTGTATTTTTTGGGTATTTTCCTTCTGTATGTACTTATGGTATTCACACTTAATCAATGGATAAATTGATGTACTCGTTAACTTAACCAAACACGTTTTATTTGTATGCGCCATACAATCGTTGTTTATCTATGATGTCATTGGTGCGACGTTGTCCTACGGCACTATTACGCGCCACTCTTTGGATTTTTTGCCCATTACGTCATCGATGCAATGTATTTTTTGCACGACGCACTTTCGTCACCATTGTGACGTTCACGTGAATTTTTATTTGACCAACGTTATCAGGATGGTTGTTTTCTGGGAATTCCCTTCTACAATTGGATGCTCGATTTCACAAGTAAGTTTGCTGTGGTTATTGTTGCTTTTCCTTTCTCGCATTTTGTGCGATAACATAAATATCCGTGTTCTATATACTCTGCTGCTATTAGGTTTAGTGTGGCAAGTTATGACTATATTAACTTTTCTACAGGTTATATATTGATACTGCCATTGTGGCATCTACACTTCTTTGATACGGGTTACCAGTTTCCCATTTGATTACTCGAACGCTCCATTAGGTATGTGGCTTCATTGTGACATTATATGTCAATTCTTGATCTGTTTTGATTTATGACTAGGGTCCTTATACTATACATTTGTTTTGGATACCAGCACAGAAAGCGTGTTTAAGAATACACTATTACAATTGACTTACGTTTGGTAAGCGGTTTACTTATTTTACTAGCATGCGTGCTTGCACTGGATTTGGAGTAGTTCGGTTCACGCCTCCTGCTCCATCCACTTTTGATGGGGTATCCACTAGATTCTAGTGTTTCTGTTGTTATTTACACTGCTGCTACTAAGATGATTGGTGCTTGCTGTGCACGAGTGGTGGCTCCGGTGATTTGTGAATCCTATGGGGTTTTTTCAGCTACCCCACACTAGATATTCTAATGATGTATATATTCAATGAGTTCTTAATACATGTCAATATATTTCATGGTTACATTACCGTACACTCCATTACTCATTATTATTTTTATCTGTTTTATCATATTGTTTTCTTTTCTTTGCAACTTTCTTCGCTTCCTTTGCTCCACTCTTCATCCCAGGTTTTTTGGTACGCTAATATATATATATATACATCTTTATATGTATAATATTTATGACCTTCAATGTTGTTTGTTGTACTATTTTGTACTTATCCTTGATTTGTCATTATTCTTTCCATGTCTTTGACCATATTCAATTTTGTTTTGAACATGATAATTTGCTTTCAGCTATGTGCACTCAAAACTATTTCAGCCTTGAGAACGACCTGCGTGTCGAAACATGTGTCGGCTGTTTCTGTTTCAATTAAAGCATCAACAATCTCATCATTGTGCTTTATTGTTTTGAGTGTAAAGCGCATTACCACCTCACCTCTTCCTTTATTAGTTTCCAGTACCAGCCAGGGTGGACTGGCTGGCGTAGGTGGTTCTGCTGCTTGCACTACAATTTGTATTACGATACCTCAGTGTAATCAGTGATCACTAGCGCACAGACCCTTGTTTGCGAACCCACAGTGTTTTTCTTAGACTGCTTGCATGTTTTGTGAGGCGGTCACTAGATTTGTCACCTCCCTAGTACTTGAGCTAAATGTGCGATTTTCCAAAAGAACGAGCCTATCCTATTACAATGTTTTACCTTACGCTTAGGTAAATCCCATTTTGGAGTTCCACGTCTCTCTTAACGAAATCCGACTTATATGCTTTATCTCTCAGACATCTACCTAAGCAACATCTTGCGTCTGGCTCCGACTACACGGCTGATAATGGATCCCAACTACGCCTGCCTTATTTGGACTCACAGCCGAAACTCATCCAAACCACCTTATCTTACTTGGGAGGATAGCTCAGGGGCAACACGCTCACCTTGGAAGCAAGACGAGACGAGCACCACAGGTTCGATACCCCAGTCTGCACTTAGAAACCTCTGGGTATTTAGCGTGTTATAAATAACCTATCATATCATTATCCGAACCTCGAAGGAGGTTTGGGGAAATGTTGGTGATCTATTGGAAAACGTTCATTTTTGATTGTGGCTTAATGGGTTCTACTGCATGTTCTCAAGGAACGTGTGTAAGGCAACTACAGAGATGTGTTTATTGAAATCAGAATTGAATCTGGTTAAAAACTGCCTCTGTCACCTGGACACTATGAGTCCCAGCACCTACACACTCAAGTCCTTACCCTTACTGTGCACCACCCCACCCTGCATTCCAGCAAACAAACTTTGCACAGTGAGCCCATACACTTCACACCAATTCTGTCTATACCATCAGTCACACTGTACCCAGCATATGTGCTCTTATGTGTACACTATAATTTCCATGAGCAGGCAGCCATGGGCAGGAGTATTGTCACATGGGCCTGTGCCTGGTAGAGGCACCCATGAGAAGCATATCATCAATGCACTTGTTTGGATGCACCAGTCTTGTGCACACTTGACAGGTCCAGTCTGTGCTCTGCCTCTAATATCACTGATCACCTCCTTTGCATCATTGCTAACTCCCTCCCAACTTTACTGTCCTATTCTGAGTATAGTGGACATACCTCTAGTTTGCCACAGTATCTTTTCTTCTGTACAAGGTACGACTCATAATTAATTTGAAAATAAGTAAACCTGTTCACTAGCAAAATGACGTATGTGTTCGATAAACTTCAGTTTGTCTTCCAGCGATCAGGACTAGTAATGGGTAAGCAGGGTTACAGTTTAAGGTATAACATTCCAAACTGTTCGCTTCAGGACATGCATACAGCTACTAGAAAGTTGGCACGGCTAACAAAGTAAACATGTCCCTTCACAATAGTTGGCAACGTTGCCGCAGCAAGCAGACCCACTGCCCCCATCTATATAGTCCCTGGTACTTCAAAGGTATATATACTCAATTTCAAGTCATTCCCCGCTTTCAACAGAATTCGCCAATACATCTATCGCGTTGGATGCCTCCACTGCTCCCCCTTCAGTGCATTACCCGCGTTTCCTGTCGCACTAGGAACACCTAGCTCCCTCTGCACTCCAAACATCCAAACAAACCCTTCACCAGACATGACAATAGGCATGCGCACAACTGAGCCATCCGTTCTTTCCATATACGGTTCGACTGGCAAAGAAACCTTCCACGGTTTTACTGGCATAGGCAGCATATGGTATTGTTTCACACGTGTAATGGAACAAACACCATGCAGTAGACCTGTTAACATCCTAAAGGCATTAGGAAACAGGACTCCGAAAAACCAAGCACGCAGCAGCACACTTCGTTTACCCCTATCCCTGAGAGAGCCTTGCTACCCCTGTGGTCTCCCTTGCTACTCCTAATGTAGCTCTTTGTTTCTGGAGTGGCTGGTTTTCTGATAGCTATAGCCAGTAAGGTAGCTCAGTGGTTTTAGCGCTCGCTGCTGCAATGTGATCTGCAGGTTGCAGGTTTGTCTCCCGGCAATGTCAACTCAGCCTTTCATCCTGCTGAGGTTGATAAATGAATCCCAACACAGGTTGGGTGATATTGTATGTATATTTGTTCTATATGAAGCGCTTAAGCGTAAGTGCCATATCATAACACATAATGATTGTTTGGCCATGGACGTCTGCTTGCATTCATAGTAATTTGGTAATATGGGCCTACACTCACTGATATTAACAATACCTATAGGGATCCATTCTTGTATGAAATGTATATCAGTTTACAGTGATATGCTAACCATATTTTGCGTAGTGTACTTAGAGACAATGCTCTTTAATGCCACTGTTTTGTAAAGGGATAAAAGGTCATGTTCCATCACTACCCGTGATGTCACTTTGGGGTGGGGTCAAATGACATCACTTCCTGTGATGTTATCAGAGGTCAAGGGTCGTGTGCTGTCACTTCTGCTACCTTAGAGATTTTGGTGAAATGACGTCCCTAGAGACCAGCTGTGACACTGTGACTCCACATTGTCATTTGGGGCTTGATACACAGGGGTGGGGTGCCACAAGCCCCTCACTCTAGTGCAGTTTTGCATATTACAACCAGGAACGACAAACATTTATAGAAGATAACATCTACTGCAACCAAAAATTACCACAAGCCATCACATGCGCTCTGTGCCATGGCTGCTATTTTTGTTTGTTTTTAGCATGTAATGTTTTCAGTGTGAAACTATTCAGTAAACGTGTATGTTTGTATGATTCCGTGTCAATTCAGATATACGTATAAACAAATGAACAGTATTTCCCTACAAATAAATGAGGCGCGTGTATCTTCTGCGTACATTTACATCACAGTGATTTCACCACTATATAAAGGTGATCATGCAATTGAGCCGTGCAGAAAGGAAGCTGTGAGGGAAGTCAATGACGCGGAAAATATTACTCTCCCAATCCCAGAAAGCTCTTGCGTCCCATGCAAACATGTGTAGTGGTCAGTCATGACCATAAAGGTAAGACACAAGGACAACATGCGATCTGTGCTTTCTACAGTGTGAACATTTACTGCGGGTTCTCCTTCGCACTCACACCCAGTAATGGTAAAGCACAACCCGCGTGCTGCTGAGCCTGGTCGCCATCTTCCATCTAGGCCGGTGTGTCGCCAACATGTGCTGACTTGGTGACCTCGGGAATTTAGGAAAAGCTTAGGTCCCCAACAGTAAAGGCCCGGGTATGTGTTTTAGGCTGAAATTGACCTAACTGGCTGTTGCTTCATATCTGACTTGGGCTGTGCAGCATTGTAGGTATACACCCTCTGGACATATGCATGTTTAAGCATCAACCCTATTAGCTATTTCATCAGGTGTGGAATATGTGCCCTTCGAACCATAGATTTTCGGGCACCAGGGCACAAACAATCGTCTCATGAATTGCTTTGTATGTGCTTCATTTTGGGGGCACTGAGTCTGTTTCGGAATAGTTACCAGATAAATGCGTTGCTAGTCTGTCTGTCCCTCTGCTTGAAACATGCTCCAAACAGCCATGTTTGCATTAAAATAACAGATGGCGTGACTTGGCAGAGGCAGCCTCAACATTGTCATCTCTCGTTTCAATTCCAACGGTGATACTGAGGTTCATTGGGCCAAAGTATTACAAAAACAAAACGGGGGGAAACGGCAGATTTGAGGGAGATGTTGCCAAACTAAGCGGTGGGATACCATGGGGATGAATATCAGGTCGCAAAAGGCCATCAGCGCCTCCTGTGTCTGGATTTGGAATTCCTACGGCTGGCACAGGCTCGTGTATATGCCCGAGGACAGGAAAGGCTGTCCGCGTGCACTGACTGCATGATTATCATTTTGGCGGGTAGAACTTGCTCTGACACACTCACGGCTCAACGGAGTTCCATGTCCTGGCTGCATATTGTTTAGCAACAGCCGAGATGTTTTGTTATTGTGACGGTTTGTAAGAAGCATGATTTGCACCATAACCCCATATGTGGTATAGCGGCTCTAAATGCAAAACAATACCAGACTAAATAATAATAATACCATTATTAATAATAATAATAATAATAATAATAATAATAATAATAATAATAATAATAATAAGACTAATAATAATGATAACACACTGTGTAACGTCGCTTCATGACAGAGACCCCCTGCTTATAAGCACGCATTATCATATAACCCCGCAATATTGCGGTAAAATAGCTCATTGGCTTGAGCACTCACTGCTGCAATATGAGCGTGATCTGCAGGTCGCAGGAATCCTGGTAAGGCCAACTCAGCCTTTCATCCTTCCAAGGTGGATAAATGAGTACCAATTTCGGTTGGGTGATATTATATGTAAATATGTGCTCTGTAAAGCGCTTTGATTTAAGGTGCTATATAAATAAAAACATAATCATCATTTACCCCCGATGCCTGGACAACAGATGAATAAAGGGCTGTCTAAGCCCTCCGACCTGAGACCTGCGATTTCAACCCTTAAATCAGGGATCACCCTTGGGAGGCCTTCCTACATATCACGTAATTTATGTAGTGTTATATGGCCGTTAAGGAGAGTTAAATAGGCACCCAAATGAAACACCCTCAAGTCCTCCATTAAGATGAATGGGTTTTCCATTAATTTGCGACAATGGTGTTATGTAAATTGCAAAAAGCTATCATGAGAGAGGTGACTCCGGTAGATGACGCGGCATTCTGCCCTACAGTGCCGGCCATCTTCTATTGTGTGTTATGTCACGTTAGCAACAATAACTAGCTTACATTCTCATTATCGAGCTCTCAAGTAAATGTCTTCGACCATAACTGCCTATTGCTAAACTGTAGTTTGTTGAATAATATTGCATGTAGGAGTAATTGGTGTAGACAGGCACCCATGCCCCGGTACAGTACAGATAGTTTACGTGTTTTGTTCTGGGAATTCATTATTTAATGTATGGTTTTAGGATGCACCTTACTGGAAATGCAGTTTCTTAAACGCTCGGGGGGCGGGGGGTTTTTAATCACAGAGGAACAGGGATGGGAGCAGACACAAGGAAAAGGGCTGGGAGGGCAAGGGTGCAGGATGCCCTGCTGGGATCATGGGCGTAGGACAAGGAGGAGCCACTAGCCAGCAGGCAGCGACACGTGCTCGGCTCCTGAGAGTGTGACTCCGACAGACTGCTCCTGCGACACCGACTCGACCTGGAGTCCTGAGAGGCTGAGACTTAACGAGAGAGACCTCACTTAGTTACTCAGCTAAGGTAAGTCAAAGTGCCCACCCCCTCCTGTCTGTGCTGCAGAGCTTCGAAGCAGCCGGCGTGTGATTGCTACATAAAAGATCACAACGCAGTAAACTCTACCAGTTTGTGTTTCTTAGGAAGCTTGCGGCAAAGGGACTTTTTTTCCCCACAAGCTCTGCAGGTGAGGCTTGAAGGGAAAGCACTGCAATTACTTGGCAGGTCGATCATAACAAGGCCCCCCTACCCTCCCTACTCAACTCACCGCCCCCACACACACCTCGTCACTATTGAAGGCCGGGCTTTGGCACTGGCCCGGGCCCACACACCTGCTGCTGTCCTTGCTAATGCTTGTATTGTGCTGAAGCAGTACTTGGAGCAAGTCTCTGCCTTCAAGATTCGGCATTGTGTCCATTAGACCACGCCTCCCCCATCACAACCACTTAGACAGGGCAACAACAGGGAAGCGATTGCATGGCTAAACACCACAGTTGTGCAACTTGATGGATGATGAAACGGGTCCCCATGTTTGACGAGACTAGCACTGCCAAGCACAGCTACACACTGCCAGGCTGTTGTGTGGGAACCATGGCGTGGCGGCTCTTGTCCTTTGCAACAATAACGTATTATTTTCAAACATCAAGTCATGTCAGGCGGGGCCCCTGGGCCCGTGCTTAGCTACACTGCGCTGTGGATATCGACAGGAACGCGTGTTCTTTTGCACGCACAAGAACAGGGCCAGTTCAAGTTGCAAGAAACAGCAATGTATGTTACATGTATTGTAATTGCGGTCGATGCACATCTAAAGGTGATTGGCCTGCGTTGCTGTGGCTACATTTCCTAGGGCATAGCAGACATGTTACAGAATTAGCAGTCAATGTCAGATATTCTCTACTGAGAACGTAAAATTAAAATAGCAGGCTCTAGAGGGTGTGACCAACCTAAGAGGACCTCAGTCAATTTTCGCTCTGCTATAGTCTAGAAGAATATCCATGTTGGCATATCTGTCTGATCCGCTCACAAGGACCTTCCAGCCTAATATGCCTAGCAATTCACTGCTGAGCAAGGGAATGAAAATCAACCCTGTCCATGTGTTCCTGCCTCGTTGGGCATAATCAGTGCCATGCAGCTGCCTCTCTAAGAGCAACGTTTCCAGCACTAACTGTGGGTGAAATCCTAAACAATTAAATATTATTCAGCAATCTGAGTGATCCCCCACTGAGAAAGAACACAAAATAAATAGCCTGTTCTATCGGCCATAACTCACCCAGAAGGACTGCCATCATGTTTCAGCCATCTTTTGTATACTGCAACAAGGATATCGTTTTTTGTATGTGCCTGACTCTACACACATGGACAGTACAGCTTGAAATATTATGCATATCTCCTCAGAGCACCAAAAGCTAGCGTAGAGCATGATATTTTCTTCTCTGTCAGGCCTGGTCTGCTATGCAGATGCTAGTCCCCGGTCAGGCACATGAGAGCTAACACGCAGACAAGGTATTGTGAGCTCAGGCACTGCCCTTAGTTCCAATCCCTTCTCACGTAGCTGGCTTATTGTGATATAGGCTCACTTGCTAGGTTGATGAAAAGACAATCACACATAGTTTGTACTGAAAATAAAAGTGATGTCATGCGATCATCTGCAGGAGCTTTATTATTTGATCTGTCTTGACCCGAGCCGTGATATGATGTTGATATATCAGCAAGCAGGGCTTTATGCTTTGCAGCATTGACATTTAAGTCCAAATGTCAAGTGGCACCTCCAATTTAAGGCATCTGCCAGACATATGAAATAAAAAAGAGAACTGTTTCATAGAGGTTTTTTGTTTTACTATCTCTGTTCCTGTGTCTGTAATAAACAGTCTTTGAACATTCAGAGCTCCGGAGCAATACCAACTCATCCTCTGCAGCAAACACAGGGTGCCCGTTTTCTCACTGAAATGAGGCTGCCACGTCGGAGAGGGTGCAGGGAGAGCTGGCGTTTTTAGAGTCGGGATGCTGCTTACCAGCTTGTAGAAGGGGTGTGACCAACCAGTTCATGCTGATTGCTCCTTTTAGCTGAAGCCTGATTTGCATATTCGTTTTCTTTTTCGTTAATGCCACAACAAGCTGATCAGATGTGGATTGGAGAGTTGCCCAAGCCAACGTCAGTGGTTAAGACTGATTAAAAACCTTTGAGCCATCACTCTTTGGGGTAGCATAAGTCATCCTAGGTTCAACGGGTATGCCCAGACATGGGCACTAACATTGCTGTGCTAATACTGGCAGAAACACAACACGGTTGTGTTTGAAAACACTGCGGTTTTTCTTTCCGAGTTTCTCAGGCTCCTCCGAGCCGGAGGAGCCTGAGAAACTTGGAAAGAAAAACCACAGCGTTTTCAAACACAATAACGTTGCTTCAAAAGCGACCGCAAACATAAATACAACGTTTTTAAAGCTGCAGTTTTATTTCTAAGTTTTCCGGGCTCCTCCAGCCCGGAAAACTTAGAAAAAAAAACGCAGCTAGTGCTTATTTTTTTGTTAAAAATAAATAGCACTTACCGAGATTCAGCTGCAGCTTTCCTGCTCTGGTCTCTGGTCCCCGTCCTCCGCGTACAGCACCAATGAAGGAAAAGCCACCCAGCGGTAGCTTTTGTTTACTACAACTGGGTGGCTTTTCCTTCATTAGTGCCGCAAAAGCAAAAGCAGCACAGACGGGCATCCATTTCACAAAATGATTGCGCCCATGTGCTTGCTTTTGCGAATTTTGACCTTGAATAGCTCAGCATTTTACATAGGAAGTTTAAAAAAAAAAGTGCTAGTATTTTATTTTTAATGTTGCCTATCTATTTTTTAAATAACATTTTTAGCTGGACTACCCCTTTAAACAAACACCCATTAATCAATCTTCAGTGCTGCTTTTATGGTTCCCAGCCTTACTGTGCCACATGTTCCTGTCAGACCTTCCTGTAGAGTTGGGTGCCGTTTTATGACATGCAGAGTATATGCCAGTGACTCCACCCTCCTCAGATTCCTATCTGTCATGTGCAGACACAAACAGATCTCCTTTTTCCCCAGAACTCTTCAATATCTCCCTCTGGCGCCCCGGGGGATCCTAGATCTCTGTAAACTACTCTATCACACCTGCACTGATGTCGCCCAACACTTCCTACACGGCACAATCTGCAAAATAATCATGAATCTCTAGCAACATGCCTGACTATCATTGATTCATACATTATAATTGGAATGGGTTATTTATTACGTGCTTAATACCCTAAGGCTTTTAAGGGCATAGCTGGGGCTCAAGTCGTGCTTCCCAGATGACCGTAGTGTCCCTGAGCTATCCGAGAGATATGAGAAGAGCTTTCCAAAACACTTTTGAAGAAAAATGAAACATTCTGTTCTTTAACATCAAATGTGTCATCAACTCCCCTTCAATTGAAAACCTTGGCAATTGTCTGTGGTCAGTCAATAACACCAAGATCCAAGGTAAAACACCAAAGAGTAATTTTGAACTCTAAAATGCCCCAATAACCCAAATCAGGTCTGTTGGCAGATCATAACACTACTCCTTTCCACAGTAGTGTATCCCATCTTTGTCTCTCCCACAGTAGTATTAGCCATCAGCTTCAGTCTTGACTTTGCGAGTTGCCTGTAGATCAGCGAATTTGCACAACCATTGGCCATCTGATGTCCTGTGGCTGACCTGACCTGGCCTGGTGAACACCTAGAGCGTGGAGCACTCTCACACTCAAAAAACTGCTCAGCTTCTGTAGGTAGGATTATGGCGAAAGATTCATCAGCAATGACAGGAAGAAGGGGAGCCCTGTAATGCCCCGGCAGCTGGTGCACGCCATACCTGCACCACTTGCCATCTAAGGATTCTCAGTTAAACAATACAAACAGAAATATGAGCTAGAACATAGAGTTGGATCAGCATAGGTACAAATATATTTTAGGACACTTTCCAGAATGTTTATGGTGGCCCACCCAATCAGATTTGTGGAATACTGTGCATTATTAGCTGTTTGTTGCCCAGAATGATCCTCTTATGGACGGCTTTCTCCAATGTTAGTTCCATTCCCTCTGTGACTGTTTATTCTTTTTGGCCCATCCAATTACATAATCCTGGCTCCCAACTCCTCTTCAAACCTTGTATACAGCACTCATTCTCTCCCCTGCCCCCTTCCCTCACACTCTGCCTGAACTGCTCTCTTTCCCATCACCAAGCTCTTTGGCTACATGATCTCTGGGCTGTTGCTGACACCATTTCCTCTCAAGCCATTTCATACTGCCTGCGTTTAGCCCAAAGGACTCTAGTCTTCTACGTTCACCCGCTGCCACTGTCTATCACTTTACATGCACCATTGAAGGGGGGTGGGCAGCTCAACCTACTCTTTACTGTGCCATGCTCTCTGGTCTAATGTTGTTGGACTGCCCTGGTCATGCTGTCATATGCAGGCTCCTCTTGTTGCAGAATCCCAGCGCTCCCAGTTGCCATGGCAACACTGCACAGGTGGAACATACGGCTCACACAACCACTTGGAAAGTACATTGACCCCCTTGGGAAGAAGCAATGGCAACCATTATGTGGTGTTAGTTATCGTCCCATTTATATGCACGCAACGCACAGGGCCATACTTTACCCGCTCCATCTGCTGTCAGGGAGTGGGCACCGCCCGCCAAAACTTTCCCTACCAAACCGCGGCTTCTACAGGCAGGGGGAGACCCGAGACAACCTCCTGAACCAGATTGCTATGAAATGGGATGGAGACGCACGTAGCAACTCATATAGCAGTAGGGCAGCACACAGCAGGGCGCACAACATGGACTGTCCAGCTGCTGGCCTAGCCTGGCCTGATTAATCGTGTCATCTTACCATGCAAAGTCCCCAAGGTATTCTCTGTCCCCGCCAGATTTTATGTGTCTCTTACGCCCCTGGCTGGGATGTTGGGGAAAGGGGGAAGGGGCGTACAGTTTAAATCCACAGTACCAAGAAAAGTGCATTCATAATTTACACATTGAAGAAGCATCACATCAAAAACAAATGTGCGTGGAATGTATTCACAATGAGAAATCTGTTCCGGGAGAGTCTGGGGGGTATTCAATGCAAGCACTGCTTAATCATGATGGGGGAGGGCCTAGAAGAAGTGGTTCTCTGTGAGTTTGAGGGAAGGGGGGTTTGGAGAGCACAGGGGTAACTAAAAGGTGGTGATCCCGGGACTGGCACATTAAATAAGCGTGGCTTGGTGCTGTGGAAGAGCCTTACAGCGAGCTTTTCTTGGAACTGGCGAGTTACTATTCGTTCAAAGTTCTTTTGTGATGGAGTGCATTGACGTGTGAAAGCACATATGCGGCCTTCTTTTCTTTTTTGATCTTTGCCCCCCCCCAAAATGAGTGAAGTTAAGCAAGGAATCTAGAGGGACCTGTTTGATTGGTATTGAGGCAGATATTGTTGCCTTTCATTCATCAAAGCCCCCTGTGCTGTGAGGCATGCGCTGATTGGTGAATCTGCATGAAGTAAGAACTCGTAGAGCCCGCTGATTCCCCCATGAGTCACATAGCTCGTGCACTCATGCCTCATACGGATTTCTGTGAGCCACACATTTGACTCCGATCGACTGACTCTACTTGAGCAGCACACACTCTCCCTACCTCATCAATAGCAGTGAATTGCTCATGTTGTCTGTCTCTGCCTCCTGTCCTGATCATCAAGTGACGACGGGTCGTCTACTGCTCAGCTTTTCCTTTCCTTTGAAGCAGACTGCAGTGACACAGATCTTCCCTTTTATGCTGGACAACTGCAACATGCAGGAATGGTTCACCACAGAAAGCAATGAAGAACACACAGACACTGCGCCAGACCTGCCAAGCCCACTGAGCAAATAGACCAAATCAATTCCTTTCCTTTTAACTATTCCCCTCCTAGCTTCTTTCAGTATTAATATGAACTATTATTTGCCATGTTATGCCTCCACGTTTAATTTTCAATGTCTTCTGTTAATATGAGGGGTATTTTAGTACCTTAATTGACTCTGGCCTTTGGCCATAGTATGCATCATGGGTCCGTAAAACCTTGTTAATAGCCCTCGCTGTGCCGGGGCCTTTAACTCAGTCTTTAGAGCCCATAGCAGCTGCTACAGTGGAATGTTGAGATCTCTGTAGACAATGGATCAAAGGAGCTTACCCACTGTTACAAAACTTGATTTTTCTTTCAACATTTCGCCCGCCGTCTACCTCTTTTCATATGTTGTCTTTGCCCATAACCTTGTCCTAGAACTCCATCGGCAACATTTTTCATAGCTGGTACTTGCCGGCAGCTGGTTCTGGTAACAGTCTGTTCTGTAGAAAACTGAGGTTCCTTGGGATCCTCCTTCAATCTTATTGCAATGGGGGTCATCACGAGGTAGAAGGTAACTTCCCCTTACCGGGTACCGGGTCCGGGTTACTTGAATGAGGAATTAGCGGGCCATTCCGACCTTGGAGGGCCCGGTATTTCCCCATTCAGGGAACCCAGACCCTGTGCATCCCTATTCCCATCCGAGCTCCCATAGGGCTCAATGGTGGCCTGCTCGCGGGACCCGCTAAAACCGCCTGGTAAAACCAGGCGGCCTTAGCGGGTCCCACAAGGATACCTCATAATATTGCGGTAGGGGGTTAACGGCTTCGGCACCTTTAACAGCGCCATTAACCCCTTACCGGCCACCTCGTGATGAGGCCCAATGTGTCCTAGTCAAATTTAAATCTCGGCGCAGGCTGATCTCTCTTTGGATGAGTGGCTTAGTATTAAAATAAGTGAGTGCAATGCCTCCTTTTCTGACATACTGGCTATCCCGGCTGACAATGGGCCCTGTCTTCCTCTGAATCAAGCACGCTCCACCTATGGTGGCTGCCCGGACCAAAAAGTGCAGCAGCTGCCTGGGTCCACATTTGCTTGACTCTCTAATGCAGGAAAGACGGGAGCCCACCACTCTGAATGCATCCTAACAGGCCTCCAATATCTTCAAGAGCTTGCTTCTTGAAAATGGAATAAAATACAGCTTTTGGGGATCTCCCTGAGTGTGAACTGGCGGCATTGTGAACACATGTATATGGTACTGTGTGGAACATTTCCAGCAAGGAGTACCGGACACAGAGGCTGATCTGTATTAGGCCCTGAATAAAGTACAATCTAAGCACCTTCCCTTTAAAACTCTAGTTCAATATTATGAATGACGACACCTTTAATTAAGACAATAATCCCTTTGCCATTTTGACAGGAAAAACAGTAATGCAGGCAAGGATACATTTGCGAAAACAAGTGGTGACCAGCTCAATGGTATGTAGACATTGACACGCAATGACGACGTGTCCATCACACTAGCCATGGTGTCAAACAAAGAAGAAAATAATTGTGAGCATGTTGTACTTGTGTGTATTAAACACAGACACAACCACGCTGATTAGACAATGTGTTCTCGCTTTACAAATCGTGGACATATTAAGCAACAGCCCTGTCTTACCTGTTACCTCCCAGAAGTTGCACTTCAGCAACGGCCCCCCTCATGAGCCCCGAGTCTCGCTATACTTTTGCACATGTTTAGCTATTGAGAGAGATCTTGAGGCTTTATGGTAAAGAACACACTGAGACAAAGGAGGCCAAGATTCATTATTACACGTGGGTTGCCCAGACAGACATGCCATCTGGCCCCCACTGCACAAAGTCTGGTGCAGTTGGCACCCATGTGGTGAGAAATCATGGCAACACAACACTTTGGAGTGAATCCTCTGTGCACCCATGCTGGAGTTCCTCTCACATAAGCCATGCAACAACGGTCCACCATCCATTCCTCAGCTGGCTCATGACAGGATGAGGAAAACAAAAAAAGAGAGGCTTTTTGCTTGCTTTTCACTGAGCTTTTGAAAACATGGCAAATCCGTATTTCTTACATACAGCCCCCTCCCAAATGGTGTTGGGGGCCTAGGGATGTTTTCTTGGACATAGCTTCAACATGGCTAGACCCACCATGCAGTGAGTAATTTCCAGACGTACCCCCCGCCCGTGCAGAGAACACCTCCTCACCAGCAATTTCTCCTGTAGTAGCTCCCCCGGTAGCAATTCAGTCCCACGAGAAAATGGGTCCAATTGGACACATAGCTCCTCTATCCCTCGCCCTCATTCCATCTATCTACCAAACTTTGCTTCCCACTACCACTACTGAGTGTTCTATCAAACGCCTCCTTTGCTTCTCTGACAGTCAAACACTTTGAGGCCCTAAACTATGGTAGGAGGTGCTGTACACATCCAAGATAACAAGAATGCCACCTTCTAAAACGGCAATGTCAATGTCATGCACATTGTCCAATTCCATTACCTGGGACACTCGTTCCACTAAAAATGTACACCTCCCAGTGACTTCTTTCTTCTCCTTTTTCTTCTGTCCTTTCTCTCCTTCTTACTCAAGCTGTCACTCTCTCCCTTGTGACGAGATGGCTATTACCGAGCCAGGGAACAGCACACTGTAATGGCTTCTAAGCCTTATGCTCTACCAGCACCGTTACTTGCCCAGCAGTATTCGGGTAATATAAATGAAACATAAAACCCCACGAGATGCATACCTCCTTTGTCTCATAAGTAAGCACGGACGGTGGCAGATTAAACTCTCTGTGATGTGTGAACCAGAACAGAAATATCCAAACAACAATCGTGCAGTGCTGCCAAATAAAAGCATCAACACAGGTTTCGTTGCTGAAAACATAGGCAAGGGGTCAATATTGTCCATCTCCCATCCCTAAAAAGTAAATAAAGTGATAAATGCAAACTCAGCTATATGCGGGTGTCTCTGGGTATGTGTGACAGGATGGTGAAAAGAGCAGCAGAATTGCATAAAAAGAGCAACAGCACAATGGTTACCTATGCATGCCTTTTAATGGAGGGCACTTGTCCAATGACATGCTTTGTGATTGAAACCAGGTGAGCAGTTTGACTGGATTCAGGAATAGAGCCATACATTGCTGTCAGCGGGTGACTCGGGGAGCTCGCCAGGATCCAGATGCAGGCACCAGTGGTACCATTGGGCAAATCTTGATCACTTGACATGTGGCTTGGGGATGAAAAAGCAGGTGAATGGGATCTGCGTCAAGTGGATTTTACTTCACAGTTTTCCTGGATTCTCCGGGCAGCTCTGCGTGGCGAAGCGTAACTCAGAGCACAGGAGATAGGGAAGTAGGACAGTGTCAGAAACTTGATGATAGTTTTATTTCAGATCTATCATTTTGATGCAGCTCAAATCAGCAAATGCTGGAATCTGCAAACAGCATTGCTAAAAGCATCTTCTGTGCGCATGCTGTATGGTGCTTCAAGGTCCTTAAACCAGTCCTGGGCATTGCTGCCTGTGTACCAACAGCTTTCAGTAACATGTTTTCTTCCAGCTGTTGCCTCTCTTGTCCCCAGAGACAGCTGAAGAAAGCGTTGCCAACTCTACACTAGGTGTTGTCTTCTCCCTATGCAAGGGCCCTTGACAAGCATTAACTCCAAAAAAGAGTTCTGCCTTGATCCTTCTGTTTAATGATGAGTGCGAAAGATGATTCCACAAATGGAGAGCTTCAGCTCCATACTCTTGCAAATCCCTTTTGAACGCCTTTAGTTAAAGGCAAATCAGTATCTCTGTTAGAAATGTTCCCATTTCTGCAGAGTCCTTCATTTGCCAGAAGTCAGGGGCTTTTAGAACGACTTGGAGTACAATACATTCCAAGATGGCCAAATAATTCTTTTGGTAGCTTTTTAGCCACTTGGTTTCCCTTGGCCTCCCTTTAGCCACACCTTTCATTGATCAAGTGTTTCTCCTCTGCCCTGCAGCATACATTGAAGTGCCTGTTTCTAGGCCTGCACCCTGAGGAAGCAAGACTCTCCACTTTGCAAAGTTCTCAGAATCCACAATAGGTTTACTGGGTACAGTTGTACCCGTGTGTTGTGTGGGCAGCCTTAAAGGCAGAAGCGTGCAGCAGATATATCTGTCAATCTGTTGGCAAAAGAGGAAAACCAGGCTGGTGGATAAGGTATGTCAGTCAATATGTTTTCGGCTATTTAATGTAATTCCTTCATGGATCACATGACCTTATCCTTACTTTAGCAGTGTTCCTAATTCAAGAGGGATGGTGCCACTACCACCATATTGATGAAGATACCAATTAAAAATGTAAGCACATTTCTTTGCCCTCATATGGATTCAAGTTTTGATTCCAAAAAAGGCCAGTGCACATTTCAGAATAACTTATTTTTTTTTTTTTTTTTTTTTTTTGCATTTATAACGGATATGTGAAGCTTAGATATGTTGCAAATATACAGGCAAAATACGAAATGACATTACATCTGAAATAATACAATATAATACAATATGCAAGACTTAGGTTGCGCGTAGAGGCAGAATAATTTACATCTCGGTAGTTGGATCTACACACAATTTACAATCTAGCAGCAGGTCGTGCTAACATACCCTAGTTACAGGGCAAACTAATTCTCAGTCAGGTTGAGGTGATTAATTAGGTTCTTTCTGAAGGAGTAGGGGAGGTCGGCTCTCAGCTGGTGTGGCAGGGAGTTCCAAAGTTTAGCGGCCTTCACAGGGAAACTGATGCCGCCAATCTTAGAAAATTTGAATCTGGGTACTACCAAACAATTAGTATTAATAGTTCTGGACGGTCTGCTAGAAGTTCTTCTGGATATTCTGTCAATGAGATAGCTTGGTGCCACGTTGTGTAGCGCTCAATGTGTCAAAGAGGCGATTTTTTGTTGTATTTTATTGAGGGCGATAACCATTTATGCTGACGTCTGATGGTAGAGATATACACTCTTTTGTTAATGCCTAGTGCAGCTCTAATGGCATTGGTTTGTAATATTTGGAGTTTTTGGATAATGGTTTTATTAGCACTGCTGTAGAGGACGTTGCAATAATCTAATCTTGATAGAATCAATGCTCTAGCCAGTATAAGGCAGCTGTCGTCGGGAAGGAAGTGCCTGCCTGCTCTGATCAGCTTACAGGTATAGGCCCTGGTAGAGGGCAGAGAATTTAAAGGACATTGTTGCATCCAGGTAGAAACCAAGTGTTTTTACCTCCTTGGAGACAATAGTATTATTACTGTCAATGATGAAGGAGGCATATTCATGCCCTAGTTTGGAGATGTTGGGTGGGGAGCCAAGGATGATCAGCTCTGTCTTGTCATCATTCAGGCATAGGCCGTGAGTGGCCATCCATGCCGGAATGATGAGATAAATCCTATTCACCAACGCCAGGTACTTGCCATGATCCCCGGAAAGCAGAAGGAGAATCTGAGTGTTATCCGCGTAGTTAGTGTAGGTGACACCCAGAAGGTCCAGATCATCGAACAGTGGCTTGTTGAATATATTGTAGAGAGTGGGGGACACGCAAGAACCCTGAGGGTCACCACACATGATAGGGGTAGAGTCCGCAGCTGCAGAGGGAGAGAATACTCTGCTAGTTGTCACTCAAGAAGGATTCTATCCATTTAACAGCACCTCTAGAAAAGTGGGCTGCTGTATCAAGATGCCCACAAAGGACCTTATGATCAACCAAGTTGCATGCAGCTGAGAGATCGAGTAGTAGTAATAATGCTGTTTTCCCTTGGTCTCTCAGCTCATCGATTTGTGTCTTCAGGTCTATCAGTGCAGTTTCCGTCCCGTGTAAAGGTCGGAATCCTGATGGAGGGACCCCTAGGAATTTGTGCTGTTCGAGGTGTTTTTGGATCTGCAAATATGCAATTTTATCCAAAATCTTAAGAAGGAATGGTACTGTTGTGATAGGGCAGTAATTGGTAGCGATAAGAGGGTCTAAGTTTTGCTTCTTGAGAAGCGGAAGTACCCAGGATTGTTTCAAATTGGCTGGGACGATGCCAAAGGAGGTGTTAATCAGTTTGGATATGAAAGGGGAGAGGTCTCTCGCCACCTCTTTTATGATATGCGCTGGGCAGATATCACCTTTACAGTTAGATGGTTTGAGAGAGAGGATTGTTTTTTCCACCTCAAGGATAATAGTTTTGATGAAGCAGAATGTGGTATTTGGATCGGAGATATTTGCATTAGATGGGGGGTGGTGGTTGGTTGGTTGAGAAAGGTTCAGAGAGTCTTTCTTGTTTTTTATTTTAGTTTGGAGGGTGTTGATTTTACTAGTTGTATCTCTGAGCACCAGTTCCTGTCTTTAAGGCAGATATCGGGGGGAGAGATAGGGGACTCTAGCTCTTTTAGGATTGAGAATAATTCTTTCATACTTGAGTTGGACTTTGTAGACATGCTAGCCATAAACCCCATGGATGCCACCTTCCGTCTGCACTCAGTAATGTTCCTTGCAATGTGTGGAGTGTTTGAACTCTGGTGGCAGAACTACCAACCAAAAACTGATTTCTGTGTCGTAAGTTAACAAATTGGCCACGTTCACTTATTAAAGTGTAGCCGCATCTAAAAATAAGATGTGTTTAAGAAGACAGTTTGTAGATGCACACCATTCTATTCCCCAGCGTGTAATAATTGGTTCAAAATGTAAATAAACTGTGTCAATAGACATCGCCATATTGTGAATGAGGTTGTCTTTGTGAATAGTATGCTGGGAACATACATGAAAAACTGTTCCCCAGTTTCGGTGTGTGCACATTTCCTGTTTCGCACAAATATATGTTAGATACGAAGTGGTCTGACAGCTTTTGGAATGCCAATTAGTAATTCCAAGATGAGAGCATAGACGTGTGGTGTTTTATATGGACTTTGGTAAATACAATTATAAAACTAAGGGCCTGCAGAAGCATTTGGGTGGAAATCCAACAAATCCAGTTTTTGAAAGACAGGGCAAGAATGAAACTGTTTAACATATCTGACATTCGTGGCAGAATCAATATACTTGAGCCCCTGAAATTTCACAAATCCAGGAGATTCCCCCTTAGAGTTGACATCCCTGTTTCTCCTCTCAATTTTTCCAGCCCTGCCAGCAACCTGTCTACCGTGTGCTCTCTCCTCTAGTCTTCCCCAATAACACCCACACCACACCCATATTGACACACACAGGAAACACAGTATCAATTCTCTTAAAGTCCACTGTGCCCCGTTGTTTATTTTACATTTCTTCAATCATGAACATCAAACAAAGTCCACCATCCCTACCCAACAGATATGTCCTGCCTGCTCCAAATAGTATCTGCTGGAGCCTCTCCTGCCTTATGCTAAACTTGACCTTGTGGCTTCCTCTTCCTCACCGTCAGTCACTTCCCTTCGCCTGCACCATGCTGGCTCTGGGTGCCCAGCCGCCATGATTGAATACTTCCGCAGTATCCTTCTTCTTTGTTGGCAACCTGATGGCATCCTCTATGATACCGGGCAGTTATTCTTCTTTTTCCCTCATCCTTCCAGCAGTCAGTCGTGCACCACAGTCACACGCTTCAGATTTTGAGTTAGGCCACTTAGTTTACTTTCCTTTTTTGGCAAACAACTACTTTTTAACAACTATGTTATTATGGCCTAACGATCTGACTAGGGTGAGATGTAATAGCTATTATATGCCCAATCTCCCTGGTTAAGTGACGGTAGCTCTGCCTTAGGCCCTTAACTTGGAAGCAGGTCAATAACACCCATTGCAGCCCACTAAGGCACGCAGGAAATTCTCAATCTAGTAGGCACAGAGTGATAGTGGAATTGTTGGATAATTATTTGATAGGCTGAAAGGGAATTGGGTAATGTCCATGTAGAGTTGGAAATCTGGGGTAAAGGGCTCAATAAGGAATGCAAGGGGTTTGATAGAGGTGTTAAATAGCCTGGGGCAGAAGGCGGTTATGTGTGTATTATCTATTCATTTGAGATTCTCTGTATGCAGAATTGCTTAATTTCTGTACATTTGTAACTGTTTTGAAAAAGAGGTAATGCTCCAGAAGCCCATTGGAAAACGCTCTGTGATTCAGGACCTTTGTGTTTTCATGCTATGTAAGAAATGTCCTTGCCCCAAAGAGAATACACATGTCAAACCTGGCTGCAGCAGGGTGTATATGTAATTAGGCTCAGCTAGTATAAACGCCATTTAACATTGATATTCTCTCCCTATATATATATATTAAATATTCATACTTTATGCAGCATCAAATGTACATGCCTTTTAGAACTCTTTGATTTTTGTACTAGTTTTATGATTAATAATGTGTTTATTTTTATATTATTGTGTGTACTTTATGAATAAAATATGAATATTTAATCCTTTACTGACCGGGCTTACCCCCTTTGTTCGCATATCGGAGTCGAATCTATTTGCACATTTTTCTAAACAACTATTTGCCCATGTGACAACTTTTCTTGGTTGTTTGGTTATATATTGCCCCCAGGTCCACGATGAAGTGGATGCCCATCATTTTGCTTCAACATGTAAAATCACTGGCATACGACTTTTAGAAAATATGATTCTGAAATTCATCTGTCACCTCATCACGCGCGTGATATGATCATTCCACAACTGGGCATACTCCTCTGTTCCAAAATGAGTTTCATCCACCATAATGAGGAGCTGACATTTCAGTGGTTAAATGTGAAGTGCTGGGATATGTTTTCCAATTCCATTTCATTTGACTCCTGGCTTTCGGTCTCTCCCTTTCATCTTTAAGCTTTATAAATTGAGTACCATTACATTGGGTAAAATAAATATTACTTATATCATAGCAAATCTGTTTTTGGAAGTGTTATGCAAAACATGTAAGAAATATACAGAACTCCTGTTGTAGAGTGTTCTGCTGTTCTTGAGAGAAGATTGCGCTGTAAGCAATACAATGAAATGCAAATAAATGCGATAACTTACGCCTCAGTGATTGTCAAAAGGGCATTGCAGGTCATTGTCCCATTTCGTGACCAAATAAGTCGGCAAGGCTGACATGGCATTCAGAACACTTTTCACATTTCAATTTTGGGAACTGTTGCTGGAGGCAGATTTAGGAAATGTAGTAACTTCTTAATAAACTGAATATTTGACACCAATGATGCTGCTACTTTAATAGTAATAAAATCCCACCCCAACCCACGTACAACCTTATCTTCGCAGATAAAGTACATCACGCCCTTACGTGGCCTCTACTACACCACAACCGCCCATGCAAGCACCATTACACCATATAATTCCAGCTTTCCAGTTATTAGCCAATAACGAAAGTCAAAACTGCGCACCTCACTCAGAGTTAACAAGAAACACATCTGCCCACGTGTTATTCTGTCAGAGAATTGTGTGTGAAGAGAAGGCATAGACCCACTCGGGTACCTCGTCTATGCTTTCATATGTACCGTGGCACTATGCACAGTCATTGGAAGCTGTCAAAAGATCAAAAGTGCATGCCTCCCCACAACGTCAGACCAGCAGCATACCACTACCAATATGCACAATTACCCCCGGAAATACCACAGCCATGGCATTGTTTTGGGCAACACGCTCTACCCCATAATGCAACGATGCATGGCTCTGATCCCTTATTGTGTCAGGCCAGTACTGTGGAAGCACTTGAGTGTGGACAAAAGTAATACAAGTCACATGACAGACCGAGCATGCTCAATGCTATCTTATACCTATTCCTTTATGGACGACAATGGATCTAAGCAGCTTGCAGAAACAGCTGGCCACCATCAGTTTTCCAGCTGTCTTTTGTCTATGACATGGCAGTTCTGGAATTGTAGAGTGTGGTTATGGTAATAGTGGGGGTTGTTCTAGTCTGTGGGCCTAAGAATCCACATCTCCATGGATGTGTGGACCAGTGGTCAAAGCACTGACTACATCACAGCACACTGATTGGTCTGTCCTTCCTTTATCAGCCAAGAGTGCTCCCAGAGTAGTGGAAGGAGGCAGCAATGGTGTTTATTTTATAATCACTCAGACGTATTCAGGGCAGTAGACACACATCTGGTGACATCTGGGAGAAGTTGCACGAGGTGAATTCCCCTTGACCAAGGCCTTGTGATTTTCATATGATTTGTTGCAGGCGACAATAAATAAGATGTCTATGCTGCCTTTTAAATTTCCAAGAAAATGAATGTCCCCTGCTTTTCCTATGTCCATCACCTCACGGTTACACATTATATTAGCAATTGTCAACCTATGAGAGAAATAGCTGCTGTGGCCAAGAAGATCAGCTCACACTTCGACTGGGTTTAACATGCCAAAAGCGCATGCCAAACATTGCCAGTGCATATCCTGAAGCCACAGTGGCCACCCATTTAAAACTGCTTTTACCATGTTGGATAGATTGTGTGAGCAGAGCAATTCCATTACTGATTAATGCCACATTCAGAGCAGATCTCTATACCAGGCACTTTTGACACTGTCACAGTTTTATTACACAGCACACTCCAGCCAGGGACTCCTTCCCCCGACAATGAATGTGGCGTACAAGAAAGCGCTTTTTTATTTTTAATAAACCACAGGTTCTTTTCTGTTTGAGTAGGCCTCCAACCCGTCTCGCACCCAACCTCCAAAAACACCCTGTTTCACAATGCACCAGGAAACAGGCCGGTGTGTATCAATAACATATTTATTAATTTTTTATTTAATGAAAAAAGAAATCAAACAATTTCACATGTTGTGGTAACACAATGCACTAATCTCCACAAAACAATTAGGTTAAGATATACTGTTACAATTCTCACTATCTTTAATTCAAACACAGAAAAATAGCAATTTTAGAAAGCAATAACACCAACGGTTTAACACTCCCCCATGCAACACTCACCCCCCAAACATTAGCTAACTTGAATGCAAGGCAGTGGGAAGCAGTAGGGATAGAGAGAGAAAATCAGATTTGGAGTACAGCCCACCACCTCCAAATGGGAGGTCAGCAAAGAAAGTGAAAACCGTTTTTTGGAGCAAAAATGGCAGAATGTGATTTTGATAATTACTCACAACTGCTATGAGACAGAATGAAAGGAAATTTGTATTGCTACACTTGAAGAGCTAGGAAAGCTTAGAGACTACCATTCAGCACACCAAAGAAACAATAGAAATTAAGTAGGAAAATCAGTTTTGGAAGGAAGCAAATGCAAAAGGAAAGATACAATGGCAAATGGAAATTCAATTTACACAGGATTACAATGACGGGCAGCTCAGGGAAGGGATATAGCTCAGAATAGGAAAATCGTTTTTCATTGACACGGAGAGAGACACATAACAGATAGACTTGTAGACAAAGGGAATTGCTCTCAAAGGGACTGCGGTTTGGGGTTTTAACAGAACAGATGCAGATAGGAATTTGTGGGGTAATGCACACAACACAGAGACAAACTCAGTTTTCAGTTACAAGGAGACTAATTCTTTTGAGGCACCACTTTAATTACTATAATTATTAAAGAAAGACACCAGGGACAAGGGGGTTAATTTCGAATTTTAACCAACTTGTACCATGAATTTCAATGGGGGAATTCATTGATTTACTAAAGATATGCTAGGGATTTAGACAGACACTGAGAGGTTTACCAAAGGGAATATGCTAACACACACCGGCTAAACACAGATTCTTCTATGGGAAGGTGACTGAATTACACTGGCAAGTCAGGGTTTTCAATGGGGTTTTCAATAGGATTTTCAATAGGTTTTTCAATGGGTTCAATGCCACAAAAGGAAGGGTTTATGCAATTTAGGGCTGGGGTTATTTGCTAGTTAAAAAGTAAGCCTTGGTTCGGGATTCTGGAAAGCCAGCTGGATCTCAGGACACTCTGGACAGCTAGGCAGGGGGTCTCATCACTGCACTGTGCCTTGATTTGGGATTCTGGGAAGCCAGCTGGATTTCAGGACACTCTGGACAGCTACACAATGGGTCTGGTCACTGCACTCTCAAAAATGGTATGGTTCAGCTACCTCCTCTCCGTCCTCCGTCTCCTGTCTCCCCGGATTTTGTGTGTGTCCTTTGACTTAGCACAGTCCCCCTTATATAGCACAAATGACATAACTCACGTTACAATCTAGGGGCAGTACTCTGTAATTACCCCTACTGCTCGGATAGGACAGGTTATCATTCCTCGCTCCGCCCCCTGGCATGATTGGTTCAAGGGAAGAGAGCAACATCTGTCTATTTGCATTTATTCCCCTACTTTGTTCTCTTGGCCACTTTTTGACAAAAAAACAGTTATGTCTCATAACTGTATAATTCTACTAGCCCCTGACATATGCAATAGAGATGCCATTTTAGTGGGTCATAGGGAGTTAGGTAAGCCAATTGCCAACTCTGTACGGGGTAGCATGGCACTTTGGCAAATCCTTTTCATTTTCATAAAATGTATAACATTTATGACTCTGCAAATGATCTATCATGTTCCTAATTTCACCTTCCATCTTTCCATCAAATCTCATAGTTGTTACAGGTTCCGAACAGCCATAAACTAGTCTTAACTGGCCATTTCAGTCCCCAAAATCCTAGGAAAATGCAATTTAGCTCTTAAAAAACGCATGGATATTACATAAAAACATAGCATAAAACAAAATTATTTCTCATTCTAATTCCTGCAAAAATGCCTAAAAATGTAATCAGTCCTTTAATGTCAATTGGGAGGATCTGTCCTCCTCTGTGGGAGGGGTGCTATATCCCCTACAGCCAGTGACCACAGATTTTGATGACCCCCTTTGAAGTTGTCTGTATGTTCTTGGTAGTGGGTGCAGGAAGGAGCTCACACCTCCAGTCAAGTTTTAGTCACACTTGCTTTCCTTGAAATCCCTGAGCCCCTGCCTTCAAGTCTGGCAGAGCAGGGAATTATAACGCCCTCAGTACATCCCACGTAATTGCGGGATGATTCACTAGTAGGTGCGACTTCAGTGGGAAGCAGGTCTTTCAATTGAGAAGTTTCCTGTCTGTGCCCCAAACTGGTCTTTTTCCAGTAGTATGAGTCTCTTCCAAGCTGACTGAAGTCTTGTGGGTGGATTGCTTAGTCAACCCCACCACAGCATATTTCCCTGACATTTCTGTGCTAGCAGAGCTATCCTTTCACGGTGGCTTTTTAAAGTTATTTTTCTTTTCCACATGTGTGTAAGCCATTCTTTTTCCATTTGCAGTGTTTCAAAGACTGCTGTTCAAATGAAATGGAAAGCAAAAGCTGTGTCGGTTTGTAATGTTGAAATCCTTGCACCTTATGTGAATTAAAAGTAAAACAAGGCCGTTTTTGCGATGCAGTGCATAAGGTCATGTCATTCAGGTGAAACAAAAACAAAGTTGGGCTGTTTTTGAATGCAGTGTATAACTTCATGTCATTTAAGTAAAACAAAACAACGCAGGGTGGTTTTTGGATGCAGTTCATACTTCTTGTCTTTAAGGTGAAATAAAACATGCAGGGCCGTGTTTGGATGCAGTGTTCAACTTCATGTCATTCAGTTGAAATGAAATAACGCAGGGCCGTTTTTGGGTTGCAGTATTCAAATGCTTGCCACTCATGTGACAGGGAAACCAAACATGGCCGTTTTTGGTATCAGGGTTTAAATGTGATGTTTCAGGTGGAGGGGATTTCAGTTCAGGGCCTTAAATGCACACCACAACAGGTTGTCCCTGGATGCTGCGGTCTACTGCCTTCCCTGATATTTTGAATAGGCCAACCAGTGTCTAAGGCATCACAGTTCTTTTTTCATTGAGGTTTTCCCACTGGTGTACCTACTTGAGCTAAACCTATAGAACTTTGCCAGGGTCCGTGCCTTGGAAGGTGATGCTGATGTGGCACAGTTTGTGAGGGACCTGCATTGAACCTTTGATGGAGATCCATAGGCAGTTACATTTAAATGTAATATTTATTACCTGATGCCCTCTATAATGGATAATCAAACAAGAACGTGTGTCCCAAAAGGAAAGAATGCGAGCTCTAACAGTGGAATAAGTCACTGTGTGCTGTCTCAATGTACAATAGCTGGAAAAAGGATCACTCCTAGCTACGTGCATCTACTTACTACCTAGTATGGTGTCCTGGTGGTGGCTCTCTGCCCAGCCTACAATGGAGCCACATTTGAAAGTGAAGGTGGGCAGTTTCCACCCGTAAGTGCCAGTGTTGAGCGATGAGGACTCACAGAACACATCGCAAGTAGGGGACTTTGTGCAAAGAAGTAAAAATGTCATGCAGCAGCACTTGCAAAATAAATTTGGAGACAGATCGCAGGCAGCATACAGATCATGAAACAGCCCACATTTTTCCAAATTCACTGATAGTTGTTTAAAGCTTTGTAAACAGTTTGGGGATAGTCTAATGGGATGTGATGCTGTGGGATATCCTCCCCAGTGAACCAGGCATCTTTCATGCAGGCAGATCATCAACACACATAGAGAGTGGACAATCATCTGCACAAATGCTTGAGGACAAGCTACTGAACACCTTTGGAAAGGGATGATGAGCCAGTACAGTACAGTAACTGGAACAAGAAGTGGTCAGTCTGTCTCTTCAGTTTGAATTGAATTGCTAAATTGCCCCTCAGAATTATGAAGTTTGGAACAGTGCAGTCCAGGCAATTATCTCTAACCACAGAAGGAGCATCAAAGTGCTGCATGATGAAAACAGTCTAACTGCAATGTGGACATCAGTTGAACGACATCTACCCACAGCCATCACACCAGCTGAGAAGATGATTATGATGATGATTTGTTTTCTAGTACATGTCACACACCATAAAAGTGGAGCATGGTTATTTTGCTGAGCATGTGGGTGGTTAAAAGATAACAGCATTTGTGACTGTGAATCCCTGGCCAGTTACTGACATGCATATGCCTTTGCTGTTTGTGCCAGTACAGTTTTTGATCCTACTATTTTATCTGTTATCTTCACAAGTGCCAAGTTCTCCCACAGCGTGAAGTCACACCCTTACATCCACTAGATCTCCCACAGAGCACTGCCACCCTCCTTTGTGGGCAGACTTCCCAAGTGGGCAGTACCTCCCTCTCCACTGGCTCCTCCCCCCGCACAGTAACCTGCAGCATATACTTCTCTATGATAGCCACACTTCCTCGCCTGGGAGGCATCAGTAAGTACAGGCAATAGGTGCCTGCATGCTTCATCTCCCGTTTCATGGATTCTGAGCATAATTGGGCACTGGTATTGACATGGTGACCCAAACATCCTGTTGGGGCTTATCCAGCAATAGTTTCATGCTGCTGGCCATGCTTGCCAGCACCTCCTGCACCAATTGGACAAAGTTGTTCAGTGCAGTGGTTTCCTGCTGCTTGGCATGCTGTGGCTAATGATGTTGTCTTACACCGTGGCATGGTAGGTTCTAGCACACACATTCTCATCATCACGGGAGAGAGAAAGGGTGCCTCTGAGACACTAGGGGACTCAGAGGAGGCAGGGGACTCATTTGGCCAGTAAACATCTTCACTTCAGCAGTGAAATGGTTGTGAATGTCTGCCACCCCCAACACATGGCCCTTCATTCTTGGTCTCACCTCACCTTCCCACAACCTTCATTTTTGCAGAAGACCATATACTCCTAGCCCTTCAAGGTCTCTCCCTGTTGCAAGTCCAAGTACAGCCACACTCAGTAACATGATGGGGAAAGGTCTCACTGTGTGGGAATCCTCATCCTCCATTGCTCCCTTTGCAATCACAGCCACAGAGTGTCTCCACTACCTGCTCATCAACTACCTCATTCCCCTTAGGTAGGTCCACAGTCACTGCAGCACCTCCACAGGTTGGCCCACCACACTGAGTCTCTTCCCAAGCATGAGTCTGGAGAACCTTTCACTCCCCTGCACCCTCATCCTACTGGATAGTGACTCCTTCTTACTCGGCAATTGTGCCCACTGAGAAAGGAATCATCATATGGAATTCCTTCTTCATGGTGCTTTTGTGTGGAGTGATCTGTGGTTGTATGGATGTTCTTTGAAGAGTATGGTCTTCGGGTCCTTTTCGAAGTGTAGGACGGAGATGACCAGTGCTGTCTCCATTGATAACAGATTCCAGGGACTGGGTGCATAGAAGAAAAAGGTTTGCATGCTGTTTGTTTGTCCCCCGAAAGTTTTTGTTTCCAGTCTGGTGGTTATATGGCTTCTGGTGGTTCTGAGCCCTCTAAAACTGATGACTTTCTCAGCTAAGTATATTGGTGTTTAGATGGTGACTGTTTCCTAGTCGAAGCAGGCAGTGTTGAACATTGTGCGTGCTGCAATGCGTAGTCAGTGCATATCTTCGATGACAGACTGATGTTATTGAATTTTCTTAGTTATTTGATAAGATGCGCTGCAACATGCTAGATGGCTGTCCGTCCGAGGTGCCATCAGGAATCCTGCGAATAGAACATTGCCACCATCCAGGGATCACATGACCAGTGCTTCAACAACTGCTCTGCAACTCAGGACAGGGATGAAAGTCGTTAATTTGCAGAGAAGCTGGTGACCTTTAAATGGATAGTACATTGGCATGCCACATCCTCCCATTGATCAATGTCATTTCGAAATTTCACACAGGGTGAAATTGTTCTCAACCTGGACTCCTAAAAGGCATGGAAAGATCCTGGTAATTGGAGGATAAACATTCCTTAGATAAAACCCTCATATGGACCTCCTTTTAACCTAATGTTTAAATCAGATGTAACTGACTTAAGTTATACCTTCTAGTTGATGTGCATCCTAAATAGTACCAATTTTAGAAGGTTTGACAGTAAACAGCCAGTGAATTTCAAAGTGATCTTCCTGACTGACTGTTTACCTAAATTCGACAGCAAATTCTTATTAACTGAACGTGTAGTTTGTGCTGAGAAACATCAGATTATTTCAGGTATGCAAGATGGCTTTAGGATAAGATGGAGTAGGCTGGAACAAGCCTTTATGTCAAGTGCATTTGCTAAAATGTTAAAGTACAAAATGCTCTACATAGCCTTTATAACCTTCAAAACACTTTTTATTTTGTGGGCAGGGAGAAAGTCTGGACAGTTGTGAAAGAACTAGCAGTGCTCTAGTTGTAATGAATGACAATATAACTATGTCCAGATGCAATCAATAAGAGGAGTTTACAGACACGTTTTCTATTGCGGTCGAGGTGAGGAAGGACTGCATATTCACGCCCCTGCTGTTTATATTGTATATCAATGATCAAGCAGGGTGGATCAAAGAATTGGAATTGATGCACCCACCATTCGCGGAAGAAAAGGAGGCATTCAAATCAGTGCAGATGACGTTGCCTTAACATTGAAATCCCCAATGGGAAGAATGAAGAAGGAAGATGCTATACACTTTACAAGTGTTTTTGTAATGACCATAAGCTAACACGGCAGCACTGTTTTGCCACCCTCGAACGTCCTCCAGGGGGTTTTCAGGTTTAACGTGGATCACATGTGTAATGTTAACTTCTTTGACTGAATGTGCATACTTTTTGCTCGAAATGGTTCAATGTTACATCATATTGAAAAGTACTGTTGCATGTTGAGCCAGACAAAATGTCCACATATGTTGTAAAGAGGTGTACATAACCGAGGTCTGGACAGCTATTTCTTATGGCAAAGATCTTTGGGTGTTTGTCTCCAATAAATACTTTGAAAATTGCATTTTTTCAAGGAAGGGTTGACACTGACTCAGAGTGTACTAACTGTCCCCCTTAGATGTTTACATGGAACTGGGCCTCCACCCCATCTTATACAATTCCTGTTTAAAACCCATTATCTTCTATGTATTTCTTGTTTTATAAACAAAAAAATACGTGTTCTTATTTTTTTTCTAATAAATTGTGGAATGATTAAACTGTATAAAATTACAAGTACGCCGATTCTTTCTATGATGTGGAAGTGTTGACGGATGTTTTTATGGTCCTCAAAGGTGCTTTATTTTTAAATATTTGTACATCCAGGGTTTTTGAGTTCAATAAAACATTGTTTTTCTGACTCCCCTATGTGTGTTACATGTGAACTAACCAGACAATGGAATTGGTTTTACAAAAACATATTTTGGAATTAAATAGAGAGTTAGAGGGATGTTCATGGTTTAGGCTCAGCTATACAAACATATTGTCTGTTGGACCTCAACTTGAGTCATTTATGGAATGAAACCTCCTATTGAAAGATAGGTCCATTCAAGCTCTCATGGAAGCTTAGAAGGCATGTGATATTGATCAACAGTTTTCAACGAAAATATGGAGTGGGGGGGGAATGACTGGATTTTATTTGGCTCATAGGGACATTTGTTGGGTCTGAAATACATTTCTGCTTGATAAACATAATAAGAGATTGTTATACATGAATTTCTGTCCGATTATCCTGCCTCTGGCTAGATGGACCCTGACGTCTGTTGAACATGTCATTTATTTATTTGTTGTTTATTTATAAAGCGCTTATAGACAGTTGAAGTGCTTCAAAGCGCTTCAAGGCGGGGAGGGAACAAAGGAATACAGTAATCATTCTTAGGCCTTGAAGATTCCGAATGACACATCCTCTCAATTTTCCTTACAGTGAAATTATTGTAATTTATGCTACGTTTCCCCTCATGTAAAATGAATGTGTATTAAAATGTGGATTTTTCCTTGCTTGACTGGAGGAATAATACAATGAATATTAAGGATATGGCTTTCCTTCACACCAATACTGAAATTAATATTGTGGTTGTGGTATTGAAGTGGATTGACTGTACCTGGCATGTGTAGTTAAAATATGTGGAATTATTTTTATGAAGTTTATACAGTTCATGAAGGATGCTCTCCTGTCCAAAAGTATTCCCTTGGCCTGGATGATGATTTTGATCACAACTTCTTTCTTTCTGTCTTGTTATGTTTACTTTTATAGATTACTCGCTGATATACACGGTGTGGGACGGGATTTCATTTTCTCACAGGTACTATTTGTTAGAAATACCTTAAGATAGCTTTAAGCTTTTCGGAAAAGCGCCATAAGAAAAGTGAAAAGAAAAATTCAATACAGTTTTTGATTATTTAATAAATATTTGAAAAATATTTGTATTATTAAGACTACACAACAGAATTGTTTGTTCTTCTTAGAAACTCATTCTCATATGTATAACTGTATGTGAGAACAACATGGAGATTCCTGAGCAGCACGATGGGTGACTTGATGCCAATGGTGCCAACAACTATGGAACTAAAGTTTGATATTACCAAAGTACATGTTCAAGGCTTGTTTATAAACCTTTATATTTTTTCAGTTGGTGTAAAGGTATACAACTGATTTGGGGAACAAATAAATGCCTGTGTGAGAAACATGAAAATTCCAAGTTGATACCAGTGCACTTGAATGACTGGCCCCATGCCTAGTTGATCATGATACCGATTGCCGCCTACCGGGAACTGTAGGAACTTGAAAATGAACAGCTTGTCTGTCGGAATTAGTCGGATGCAGGGGACGAATACATCCACTCCTGTTCCCTTCCCGGTCAACACTGTCACTTTCATTATTTTGGGCAACAAGTCAAATTTCTAAGAGAGTAACAGAAATGCCTGTCACACCTCTCTATATTGCAACAATTTGGAAACTTCTGGAATGCTACCAGCCTTCACCTTCGCCTCTAGGGTCACCTAACAGGTCTATTCGCCTCCAATACGCCTTCGCCTTTTACCTCTGATCCGAGTTGCCTCTCATGCGCCAAAACACTGGAATGCTACCTACGCCTCTCAGGTCGCCTCCCAGGTCCCTTATGCCTCGCCTGCCCCTTTGCCTTTCACCTCCCATACACCACAAACAAACTTTTTTAAACTTTCACATATATATATATATATATATATATATATATATATATATATATATATATATATATATATATATATATATATATATATATATATATGACACACAGGGCCTCATTACGAGTTTGGAGGTAGCCATGCCATTTTTAGCGGTATGGCTAACCCCAAACCGGGTACCGGGTTCCAGAAATATTGAATTACCGGCCATGCTGACTTTGGAGGGCCCGGTAATTCCCATTCACGGTACCCGGACCCATTACATCCCCATTCCCATTTGAGCCCCCATAGGGCTCAATGGGAAAGGGGAGGATGCTTACAACGGGCCCGTTAATGACAGGCCCATTGTTAGCATCCTGGTCTGCTAGCGGGTTCCGCTAAGGACGTCTGGTCTGACCAGGCATTCTTAGCAGAACCCGTGAGCAGACCTTGTAATGAGGTGGTAGAGTGATAATGGTGCCGACAGCTCTACCGGCGCTGTTATCACTCTACCGCACTTGTTGTAATGAGGCCCATAGTGTCATTGTTTAATTTAAATTGTATTATCTGTATTAACTGTTTTACCATGTTTACGTTGTTGCTGTTCATTTTAATGTGTACTTTTATGGAATTGTGGTGATTCCAGTCAAAAATGCGAATTAAATTAATAGGATTCTTTAGTTTTTGAAGATTTTCTTTTATTTTTTTTTACATGAAGAATAGCATATTAAGAAATGTTAAGAAATATGCTGTAGGTTTATCTCTTTGTATAATTAGATTAATTACATTGCTAACCGATATTTGCTCTGTGCAGTCAGATTAATTTCTTTCCGGTCAGTGAACTGCTTTAATTACCACATGAAGCCAGAAATCTTGATTTCATAGCCAGATTTGTGTATCCCTTTTCAGAGCCTTCATTGCATGTCTAAATTATCTCTCACTCTGCTACCAGAGAACTTGATTGTCGAGCTAGATTGAGTCTTACTTGGTTTCTAGAGATATGTTTTTCATGGCCAGATTAAGCATTTTAGCTGCCACTCAACTTCTTTGCACATCTAGATTTATTTATTATCCTTTCAGAACGTTTAGTGCCTATCCGTTGGAATTCGTATTTTACAAACAACACGATTGCACAGTTAGATCAATATATTTTGCATCTAGAGAATGTCATTGCACAGCTAGAATAATCTACCCACTGTCGTACAAATACATTGCACAGCTATACAAATTTAGTCTTGAAGACATGGAATCATATTGCATAATGAGATTAATTCCTATTCTGCTGCCAGAGATCTTATATTCGTTGCCTAAAGTTGTATTGCATGTCAACATTCATTCTTACACTGCTTCCAGTGTGTCCGTTGCAGAGCTGGATGAATTTTCTAAGGCCAGAGAGTGTCAATTCATATCTAGACTACATTTTTTCAGGTTGCCAGAGAAATTTAATTGGAGAGTATGACTGATTATCCTTACTACCAGATAAACTACATAGTTAATTTAAATCTCATTCCTTCGCCAAATTATTTCACTGCATAGCTTGGTTGATTGTGTTGCTGACTTTTAAATTAATTTCATAGTTGCATTACTCATCCTGCATTGCTTTCAAAAACCTCACTCCATAGCTAAATCAAGTCATATCCTACTGTCATAAATAATGTCACACATAGCTATATTACTTGGCATCCAGAGAGTTATTTGGTTAGCTGTGTTTATTATTCTCCTCTCCCATCTCTTTCTTCACCAGTGGTATCCAGCAGGGCCCAAACCTTTTTCCCCGGCCCTTTAAAATCTATCTTTCCCCGCTTGCACACCTAATTTCCACCTGCTCCCCGAAGTTCCAGTGTTATGCAGATGACACACAACTCTTCTTCAAACTTCCCTCTGATCCTCTCCTTACCTCCTCCATCATTCCTGACTGCCTATATGCCATCCAGTCCTGGTGAGCCTCCAATGATCTCTTCCTGCCTCAATTCCAACAAGACTGAGATCCTTCCCATTGAGACTCCTGCTCCATCTTTCTTCCCCTCACTCTGGCCACCTGCTATGGGTTCTCCCCCTTCTCCTTCATCTGAAGCCAAAAACCTTGGAGTCATCTTCGACTCCTCTCTTTCCTTCCTCCCTCACATCCAGAAGGGCCAAGAATGCCCACTGTGAACTCTACCTCCTCAAAGGAATCCTTCCTTTCCTCACATTTCCCCAGAAGTTCAATGTCTCTAGAGCATTGGTACACTCTAGGCTTGATAACAGAAATAGCCTCTTCCTTAATCTGCCCTATTCCTCTCTACGCCCCCTCCAACTAATCCAGAATAGTGCTGCAAGACTTATCCTTGGATTGAAGCCCAGGGACTGCATCTCTCCAGAGTAAAATCTGTCCACTGCTCCTGGCAGCTGCAAGGATCAAATTCAAATCCCTCTGCATCATCCATAAAGATGTCTAGGGCCTGGGACCACGTTATCTACAACTGATTCTCATTAAGAACCCTCCCCCAGATCTTTGTGATCCTCGGGCACCAACTCCCTGCGTTCCAAATGATTTGCTAAACAGCAAGCTGGCGGACAATCTCTTTTCTCAGCTAGCTCCCTCCTTTGAAACAGCCACACCCTGCCTCTGCGTCTTGAGCAGGATCTCCTAAAATTCCGGAAGCTCCTCAAGACTCTCCTTTTCACCTCCTCCTTCCCCTTCCCTCCTTTGCTAAACCCCACAGTCATTAAGATTGGTGACCAGGGTGTGACTACCCGGGTCCTGGTGTCCCACCCCCAATCGCCTTCAGCCTCCGCCCACTCCCAGCACTTGCCTTAGGCACCCACTGACCTGTGCTATCAATAGCATTTATTTACTGGCAGTTGTACACTCCCACCAAGTGATCTCTGCCAGTCACTTAACAGTTTGCAAAATACTCCCTAGCACCTCCCTCCCTGTAACCCCTAGCACTTACCCCCCTCATCCTTCTCTCTCTGCACTTTCACTCCCTGAATGCTCACACAGCCTAGTAGGACCACCTCCCATTTTCCCTCCCTTTTGCCCTGTGGGCGCTTTGAAACACAATATACTTGATGTATAAGAGACTTACAAATGCACAATAAAAAGATAAAATAAAATAAATTATTTCTAAGAATTTCATTACATTTCTTGATTGACGTATTTACAGTTATAGACCTCTGGTTCATAGCTAAATCAATCATCATTCAATTATCATGGAATGGAAATCTCACTGTATGACTACATTCATTTGTATTTGTTGTCAGAGAATGTCATGATTTTATAGACAGACTCTGTTGCTGCAATACCATAGATCACAGCTGGTCTATTTGATGCTGCTTGATTTGGAAATATATCAAGACTGTTTCTGCCACTATTATTTAAAATAAACTTTATGCCATAACCTGACACAACTGAAACTGTTTAAACTCATTGGGCCCCATCACGACTTTGGCGGTAACCCTTAAATCCGGCAGTAGCGCTATTACTGCCACATTTAAGGGTCCGCCGAATCAGGGCTTCTGCGGATTTCTCCCCAGCTCTGAGCTGGTGGGAAATCCGCCGAAAATTTGCGCTATTACTGCTGGCGAGAAATCCGCCAGCAGTACTAGCGCAAAGATTCCCCATTGAGCCCAATGGGGAATGGGGCATTGTCGAATGGGCTCAGTGGGGAATGGGGACTTACATTACAGCCGAACTCGTGATCCGGCGCTATTAGCGCCGGGGAGTTCGGCGGTAGGGCTAATACAGCCCGCGCTAATAGCGTTACCGTTACCGCCCAAGACGTGATGAGGCCCATTGTCTGGTTGGGTTAATCACCTATCAATATAGAAACTTGTTGCACAGCTAGTCTTCTTACCACACAATCAGTGTATTGGGAAAGCCATCTGTTGCACATTCAGATCCTTGCGTAGCTCAGGCTTGGTTCCTAGTGAGTATTTCGAATGACATTTTTTCAAATGCCATAATGTCGAAAACATGTCACCGAAAAAATAATAATTCTAATGTCTTTTTTTTGTTATTTTTTGTTTGCAATGGGGGGGTTCCCCCCAACCCTCCTTTTTTAACCGTTTTTTACATGTAAATTCTAAAATAATACATTCAATTTTTTTTTTGTTCAGTAAAATGTTTTCGACACATTTGTCATTTGAAAAAATGTTTTCAACATATTAACTGGATACCCTCAGGCTTAGTTGCAGCACTAATCATGGCATTGCCTAATCTACTTGCTTACCTAAGACAATTTGACAGCAGTATTTCCACTACATAACCACTGTTTCCATCAGAGCAACACCTACCTGTTACCTAATCAATCGGACCCACCTTCCGGTCAACAAATGTGCCACCATCATAGACAAAACCACACTGCCCAGGAAAATGCACAACAGCTTCCCCCACAAAACGATTGTTGTTTCCTTCTCACAAATAAAATGAATCATGCCTAGAAAACTGAAAATGGGCACGTCAGCAACACATTGCAAGATGAACCAACAGGAAACAATAACAACCACTGCAACCACCAAACAATGCCCCAAGCAACTGAAATATGAATATCTGTGCCTGACCCAACTTTATGAAGCACTTCACACCTAGATTACCATTGATTATGCTTTGTATCATGAAATAACATTCCACAGTAATCCCACATTGGAAACACATATCTACCCGACATAAAACACTATTTGAGGAGGAAAAACCCCTTGGATGCTTTTACTATAAGCAACAGACAATGCATCTTTGTCTGCCCACAGCGCTGAACTGTGTAGTAGTGGGTTGATCAAGTTGCCCCTCAACAATGCCTGTATGATAGCTAAACATTCTTCTGAGATCTATGATCTTCCTGATAGGGAAAACATAGACCTACTTTTCATCTGAGAAAGATGTTGACCCCATTATCACTCACCAGTTATACAATAAACCATTTCTGAAGGATTCAAAATTACATTTTCACAAATGACAACTAGAAGAGGGCAGAAATTGCAATCATTCACTGAGGTTGCATCAAAGTTACAACTCTGATCCACAATAACATCCTGGACTGTGCCATCTTATTTGAGACTGCTCATTACACACGCATCAACACCAGTCTTTCTTCTCATATACAGACACCTGTTCTACAACTCTTCTTTCTCCAACTACCTGGCAGATGGGATCACTAACCTATCCATAGACCTTCAATAACTAGCTCAGGAAGGAAGAGAATGTGACCACAACATCTTTTTATGCAACCCCTGTGCTAATCAACTTAGAGTTGCTAAGAATTGGTTGGAGGAACAAGTCATATACCAGTCACATCACGGACAGCGTCATCTGCAGTATGGAATAACGAAACCTGCAAAATCCTGACTACCCTTAGGGTCAACATCTCTATTCCAGAAAACACAGCTCCAGCAAATCCCTCTAAAGGTCCCTAAATGCTAGCCAGACCATGACAATCTCAAAGCCACTAATCCCAACATGTCGACCTAACCTCTGACCAGAACTTCAGATTACCTGCCCAACATCATTTACAAATGAATAAAAACAATTCTGGACACCATGCATCCAAAACCAACTTTAAAACGTTGCCAAAGGTACAACCCCACAAACCGAATCATATCAAAAAAGAAAACTGGAAAATGTGGTGGAGAAGCAACCGACCACTAGACCAATTAGCCTACCACTGGCAAATGAGGCATTACAGAGTAAAAAGGATCAGATGCAAAGCTCCCACTACTTGCATCTCATTATCTCAATGTAACGCAGCCTGAGTACATCTTTAAAATCATCCCTGAACCCAAGGGCCCCATAGCTGGCTGGTAATTCCCATGCCCATGCAAACATATGTGATTCTATTGCTTACATGCAGCTGCAAAATTAAACAATGTTGAACAAATTCAAGACAACCTTGTCAAGACAGGACCAAAACTTCCCGAGCCAACTAGGGAAGAGACTCTTCTTCCGTTCCACCATTAACTACTTTCAATAGTATCTCCATCAATTCCTCAATCAATACCAGCAACTCCGTAGCACTCAAAAAGAAAGATTATAGGAAGAATGTAGATTGTGTAAACTCACAATGTAAATAACAAAAAAAAAACATCAGCGATTGGAACCCACTCAACCGATCGACTGATCAGGGGATCATACTCTTTGCCTTATAATCTTCTGTTGTTTAAACCCTCCAGACAAAACCCACAACCCATCGAAGCGACTTAGCCAACTACTGCTATATCTCTAACACACCTTTCCTCTGCAAAATACTGCAAAAATGTTTCTTACTTCAGCTCTGTGGATAACTTGAGATCAACAATCTCTTCTATGAACCTCAACACCACAGTAAGTCTACCATTTAAGGATTATGCGCCTCTCATTACCTTTATTATATCATACTACCCCATATTAACGGGCCTACATACATTCGACATGCAACCAAAAACACCACGTTTCACATCTGCATCGCTGCTATGCCACCACCCACCCCTCCTTTCTCTTACAGATCAAAGAGCATCCAGACCAACAGAAAGTTGAGGAGGGCACTATACAAGACCTCGTCATCATCATCATCATCATCATCATCATCATCCTTATTATTAGTATCATTAATATTATTACTACAATATATTACAGTTGAGTGGTGAAGATATTTTATCACAGGTGAGTAATGATGTCAAAGCTATGAGAGCATTATTTGTTCGTTTTCAAACTGTTTATTTTAAACTACCGAACCTAACTCATATACATGGTATCCAATTGTTTACATTATTTTTGTGCAGCACATTGCAGCTTGCCTATTGTCCAACCAAACATTTTCTATATTAAATGTATCAACAGCTGGAAGATATTTTGAATGTCTTAAGAAAGAGATACAATATTGAATGACATGAAGGTGTGGCCATGTAATTTAAGGAAGAACAGGTTCCCTAACATAGGTAAACATGTATTGAAAGTAACGGATGTCCTCATTCTCCTCTTGGATCACGGAATCCCTGGCTGACTTGCAATATCATTATAAAGTACACTAGCAAGTACTTTATTCCACGTGTTTATGAAGTGGTGACATCGAAATCAGCAGTTCTCTCTTAGGGTGGAATGGAGATGCAAACAGAAGTAATCATATATCATCCTTATGTGTGTTGGATATCATCCCCTCATGAAACATCACAATTCCAATGTTAGAGAAACATGTTTAGAGGTCACCAAACCATTGTTTCCAGATTTTCAACGGCCAAAACAATATTGCACTACATTGTACATGTTAATGAATCGTGCCGCACGTATTAGTTTGAAAACTTAGTTTAAATACTACAAGACAGCTGTACTTCTCAAACTGTGTTCTCGCCAGAATTTCCAATATATATAGGAGAAGGAAAGCCAGCATTGACATGGGATCTCTCCACAGCCACCTTAATTGTGTATTTTTAATTTGGTCAGTTGGAGTTGGAGTGGGGTAGAATACACGGTTACACATTGGAAGGTAATAGAAGGACAACTGATAGTCATTGTGTGTTATGTGTACTCAGTAGTAGTGAGGTCGGGACACAAACACATCAGTTTGCCCAGAGAGGCAAATGCACTCCTCAACCTTGCCCTTACACACCAGTACAAAACTCCGGGCCAGAGCGAGATAAGCCAAACAATAAGTCATGCGTGACTAATAAAACATACAAACTCGTATTTGGAAACACTCAGAAAAATATGAAAATGTTTTCTACTACAATTGAGGAAAAACTGCTATGAAGTAAAATGTGAAAAATATCGCCAAAAAAGCGACTTTGTATGACAAGCAATCCATGTAAACTACGCCATTTCAGCACACCTATCAGCATGCTTCCACACACAGAGTAGTATATCAGGAATCTAAACGCCTGTCCACCCGCACATATGGCCATAGTTGCTTCAACAACAAGATATCCATAAGCATAAGGCATACAGCACAGACTGAACTACAACAACAAAAACACACTGCACAAGATAAAAAATAAAGTACACACTTCAATGACAAACACATTACTCAATCCGGTCTTAAATATTCATATTTTTTCCAGGCATCCTCAGTTCTCAAATTCATTCTCAAACACGATGTTCGCAGTACCAGTAAAGAGCAGAAGTCCAAGCATCTAGTTACAATGCATGTCCCACACAGCCACCACCCCCTCACAAAGGCCATGCTTGCACACTGTGGATACCAAGGGATATATCTGACACAGAGGTGTGAACAAGGCATTATAAAATGCTTGCAAGTATCATATTCACCTCATTTACTCCCAACCCATTGCAAACACGTAGGACACGTTAATGGAAAAAGTAGGTCTTATGGATGGAGGGTTTAGTTCGCAAACAATTCGAAAACCAGAATTTCGAGCCATTTAAGTCCTATGCATTGTGTTAAGTTGTCTTGTTATTAAACATGAAAGGTTTGAGGCCAGCCACGGGTAAACAATCAGGCCCTTGAGAGTGAGAGCAAATTACTGCCATTACCAGGAGAGCCCTTTAACAGGCTCTGCTGCCCTGCTGGGACCTGCCACCCTTCCTGGTGGCATTGGGGCATACTAATCTGTGTTTTATTGCATTTTGCTCTGGCGCAGGAAACAGACAAATTATGTTTAAATAGCTTTAAAAGAAAGGGGGTAGATCAGTGCTGGTGTGCTGAAGCGTGGGAAGGGGAGTGTTAACATTATTTAAAACACATGTTGTGATCCTTTTCCCAAAGCACAGCTTAACATTATAAGTCACCTGAGCTTCAATGGTAAAAACTTAATAGCACAACCTGAAAATGATCTGTAGACATCAGTAGCTTTCTACGACATAACAGGACAACCATGTTGGAAGAACAGTCAACATACCAATGTAGATTGAAAGACATATCTCTTCCAGAAAAAACAAAAAACAACTACCTGGTAAAACATGTTATTGCCCATTATAATTGACATAACGATTACAAGGCAGGAAAACTTTTATTTGATGAGACAATTAAATTAAATGGGAAGTAGCAAATACGTTGCTGCATTTTGTGGTAACATCTGCATCCTTAAAGTGAAACCACGTTGTCAGACTGCAGTTTGCATTATTCGTCAATGATGCCAAAACATGTAAACAAATCACTTGATGGCGGCTGAGAAAGATGTGGTCCAGTGGACGAAGGGGATGTTCACATGTAGATTACGTGTAAAATGATTAGAAGCTATTGTCAGTAAGTGCATATTTTAGTGTCAGATTCTCTGATTATTTTTGTCCTGACAAAGTAACACATTTCTCGTACAATTAAATTAAATTAACCTTGCACCATTCCCTATTTGCTCCAGTATTCGTATTGCGACTGGTTCAGGGGATTGCCCCATTCAGTGGGGATCAGAGACCCTTCCCGACATTGGATAGGCAGCATACCAGTGTGTATTCCAGGTACAAGCACCGAAATCCCTGTGCAGATGAAAGGCAACCCACCCTGGTGAACACTGACAACACCAGGACGCCAAAGCAACACACACGCTCACGAGCAAAAGGGAGCAGGTCATGGAGGACTTTTAAAGGTGTGGATCATTGGAAAGCAGTCTCTGAGGAAAGTCTAGCCTGGCCAGAGAGGTCAGGTGACACAAAAGACCAATGGGACATGAGAGGAGGCAAAGGTGAACGTTGTCTATCAGCAACACATCACCATACAAATGGTCAGTGCCGATCAACAAGCAATCTATTCCAGGGACCCACCAGTGGTGGGAAATATATTTAGTGAAGTAGGTATAGTGTGGCTCATAGAGGAAAATGCACCAGGAAAACACATTTCCACTGGCCAAAATTAGTACTGAAAATAAATTAGAGGGCCATCTCATAGAGGATAGGAGGAAACAAAAAACTGGGCTTCGTCCAGAATTGGGAGTTGGATACTACACCTGTGGAAAACCCGGCCATATGACCAAATGTAAAGGAGGAAAAAGACTATGGAGAATGGAATTCTTAACTCCAGCAATACATGAGGATTGCTCTTGAGAGCAACCCTGCAGCCCGAGGAAGAAACTGCAGAGCCAGAACATCTTGAAAGTCTTTTTCTCAGAGGATCACGGGTCCAGAGTATACTTCCTGGCCCATCTGCTACATGGGAGACACAGGCCACAAATCTCATCTTACAATGATAGTCCAAGGGAGATCTGGTAGAGCCTGGTTGGACTCAGGAACCAAAAAATGGCCTTACCAGCGGAACTAATCTTCCAAGAAGTTCTAATTTATGGCTCACTGTCACAAATAGTATGCAATCATGGGCATATGACTCTCTACCTCTAGGCTCAGGTGAAGATCCAGATTTTGGAAGATACATTTCCATCACTATAAATGATACCGGGGCTGCTGGAGGAAGTGCTCCTAGGCACTGACTTCCCCATGTTTAGTCAGTGCTTGAAAACCTTCAGACCTGGCAAGACAAATAGGTTCAGGGTTCCTACTCCATGGTGGCTAGAAAGAAAGAAGCTGCTCCCTGATGATCTGCGAGAATCAGCCACTGATGACAGAGTCTTCCTCTCACTATAAAGAAACTGAAGCATGGCAACAGAAGTGTCTTTTCTTCGCTCTCTCCTGTCAGAGTACATTTCTCTGCAATGTGTATTTTCTATGTGGCAGGCCTGATTAAGGTGCTCCAGTGTCCTAATCCAGCCTTCTTGCCTCATGTTTGACGCGCTTGATGTAGATGCACCTGGCTCAGTATGATGGCATATCACAATGGACTGTTTTTTTGTTGGGGGAAGAAAGAAAGAGAACTACAATAAAACATGAAAAATATGCCACTGGTGGTGCAATACAAATAACATTCATATCTGACACAGATGACATCACGAAAATCATGTCACCAAAAACACCACTCGACCAGCTACACTTGTCCTAGGCAAACTCATTAAGAGGCAAACAATGTCTGATATGGCAAAGCTGGGATTTAAATATTGGCCGAAGCCGTAGAGCCAAATATGTATTAATGTATGTATTTATTTGAACATTTGTACAGCGCACAAAGCCCACAGGCAACTAGGCGCTAAGACTTAAGATCATGGTTACATTTCTTTTCATAAACAACACAGTTGCAATACATTTACACAGTGAGAATACTTATCCGCTGCAGATTCAGAAATACAGGCAAGGGGCAGGTAGAGTTGCAAAGTCTCGGTACGCTTAATATTTGTCCTAGTCAGCACAGTCATCAGCACGGGGACATGAGGCTGAGAGGCAAATGTGTCCGTAGTGCTAGGTCAGTTTTAAATAGTAGGGTTTTGAAGTAATTCCTCAATGACCAGAGGGACGTGTCATTTCTAAGTTAAATGGGAAGAGCGTTCCACAGTCTTGGTGCAATCACTGGAAAGCTTGATTCTCCCGATTTCTGTCTTTTGTATCTCGGTATGAGGATCAGGTTAGAATGGAAGGAGCGGGTGGGTCTGGTAGACTGGGTGTTGCTGATCAGGTTTGAAAGGCTGGCGGGTGCCTTGTTTGAGATGCATTTGTAGATGAGTGTGAGAATTTTAAATTTGATCCTATCATGGATAAGGAGCCACTGGATATTTCTTCTATGGGAGGAGATATGGTTGTTGATAGGGATATTTAGAGTGGCTCTGAGGGCGTTGTTTTGTAGTTTGTAATTTTTTTATGTTTCTGGTACTAGTTCCAGTGAAGAGCGAGTTACAATAGTCAATCATGGAAAGTATCAGTGCTCTGGCCAAGGTGATGGAGTTGTTTGGTGAGTGCAAAGGTCTGCTAGCTCTTATTAATTTGGCTGTATAGGCAGCCAATGATACTATGGCCTTAACCTGTCTATTCAAGGTAAGGGAGGAGTCGATGTAGACCCCAAGGGTTTTTATTTTGTTTGCAACCTTAAGGGTGTTCCCATCAATGTTAAATGATGTGTACTCTTGTGGGTACATAGTGATTACCATCACAAAAAACAGCCACTTCTGTGAAGAGGCCCATATAAGTAGGAATGTTGCACAACTGAAGATTAAGCATGACCAAAATATACCTACCCATCAAATGGATGATGGAAAGCACACACGTGCATGTCTCTGGAGTGGTCCTATGTCATTTTCTCAATTTATGTAGGTCGCCTAACAAAAAGACCTTTTTTTCGCCCATTTTAGGCAGCCCACAAAGATCGAACAAATGACATCTCTTCACCCCCAAACCACCACCCCCACCCACTCTTGTGGCATTTGCTTGAACTCCCCTCCCACAGCCCCTGCCGCCTCCCTCCCCTCCCAAGACTCCCCCCACCATGACAAATACAAACACACACAAACACACACGAACACCCAACACACACACACAAACACACACCCACAAACGTACTCACTCTCCGCCTACACCGCTACCGGGTCCGGGCGTGTTTGACAGCCTCTGCACGCGCTCGTGTGCTTCGAAGTGGTTGACAGCTCAATTTAGAAAGAGCGCTCTGTGTGGTCACAGAGCGGTCTTTCTGAATCATGTTTTTAATCGTTTTATTAAAACAGTTTTTTCACTTAGGACCATCTGGACAAGCACACATTTATAAAGATGAACAGTGGAAGTGGTATCTCATGGAAGCAAAATGGGGTTAGATTTCAACAAAATGTTAGTGTGGTCAACAGAACCTCATTGATGCATTACAGATCAATGTGTAGAGAAAATAGAGCCAAAAGCGAGTGTAGTCAGACACATTGTTCAAAATGTATCACTACGCTAACTCATCCAGAAATATAAATCCCTTTCAGTACAATTGTACAACCCAATATTCTCTGCGAAAGTAGGTATAACATGTCTTGATAAGCAAACATTCTACCTTGTGCCTACATCATGAATGCAGCATTTGGCATATATCATATAAAAAGTATAAATTATCTCATAAAATGGCCAAACTGATGGTATTTCTAGCTGAGATGGCCGATGTTTGAGAAGGGAAGTATCTGTTTACTAGTATACATTGCATTCACAGTACTTCCATCTTTCTCCACTAAACGGATTTCACCAAAGAAGAAGCTAAACATCACATAAACGATTTTTAGACCCAGCACCGGAGAATCAAACGTCAGTCCAGGAGATTCAGCATTGTGTGTAATGAAAACTGGGGACAGTGGGACGAGGACATCAAGTGTTGGACTGGTTCCTCTAGAACTTTTAGGGATGGGTAATGGTCTTTGTTGATCACAGCGGCTAGCATAAACATTTCAATTCCTTGTCAAATCTTTTATGCACACTTTGAGGGGATGGCACATCATTTTGAGGGCACTGGCGCATTTAATGTACACATGACTTGGTTGAGCGCAGAAGCTGACATGGGCATTTGAAAATGTATCAACATTTAGGTGTACATATTGATGGAGGGGCAAACAACTTTTTTCAGCAGAGTATCTGACAAACACATAACTTGAATTTCTGGTCAAATTTATTAGCACACTTTCAGGGAGTTAAATTATAAAGAAACCACATGTATAGAGCATAATGTTTGATAAATCAACTATTTTATTACTTCATATATTAATCACGTGTTCATAGAGAAAACATATAACAGCTTTTATGTAGTTGTTATGCTTTGTTGAGTGTGCAACATGAGGCCTATGAGTGTGTGGCATGTTAAAGTATTAAATAATAATTACAAATAATAATAACAAACAGTCCTTTTTTTGTTTAGAACCAAACCATTTTTCAAAGGTCCACGTTTTTCGTTTACAACACGAGTACAAAAAACACACCTTAAGTGTTGTCAGTAAAGATATTTTAAATCTAAGGAAGTTACCTTCTTTAGATGCCTTTATCCAACGAAAATATCAATTTTCTTGATTATAATAATTCTATTCAAATTCGTTGTGAGCTATTAGTAATGTTACTCATGTTCAGATTCAACCAACTCATTACTATGCCATTTTGTGTCATCATAGTGCCAACACGTGTTTTAGTCGCATAGTCCTACTTTATTTGTGACCTCTGGTGATACTTTCATGGCAATGACTCGATTATTGATTAACTGTAAGTGTGACTTGCATTGTGACTATTCTGGTGAGTTCCTTGCAGATATACTCCTTAATTGTTTAGTAGTCCCGCGCTAACAACCATCTTATGTGTTGGTGGATAATTCATTTCCGTTTAATCTTTTTCTAGCTTTTCTCTGGCATTTCTTTATGCAACTGTGTTTGATAATGCAGGTTCACCTTTTTATTTGTTAACTTAAAGTGTGCTGTGATGCACTTTGGTAAAAACCTTCGCCTGTATATCAGTGGATGTGTTCAGGGGCATGTACGCTGTCCTCAGTCAGTGATCCTGTGGGATAGATGTGTATCAGAACATTTGTGGAATGACAAACATCATTGTGGATTGATGGTTGATTGAACGTTTGCTCACTCACAACTTGCATATGAAAAGTAGAATATCAATTTCTTGTCAAATCTTTTGCCAAAGATCTAGGGGAGGGAAAATGTCTTTGAGAAGGGCTGATATTTTACTCATGCCTATAATTTGCTTGATTGGGTGCAGGTGCCGACACAAGCACTTTCATTTTTTGCAAAATGTATTGGCACACTTTGAAAGACGGGGAACCTTTTTTGGGGTGTGTTATCTGATTCAATGGTCCTCATTACAACTGTGCCGGTCCGGTAAAATGGTGCCGGGTGCCATCCCACCCGCCAGGGTCAGACCTGCCAGGCGGGATGGCACCCGCTCGCAGAGTTCTCACGGGAGCACCGGCACCGCTGTTAACGGTGCCTGTGCTCCCATGTCCCCCTTCCCATTTTGTCATATCAGACTCCTTGGGAATGGGGACTAACAAAGTTGCCGGTGCCTGACTTCCAACCACTTGGAATAGCCCAGTGCCAGTAATTCATTACGGGTCCTGCGGCTGCCGGTCTTACCGGCACGGCTACCACCGGACCCATAATGAGGCCCAATGTGTGCTCATGCTTGACTTGATTTAGAGACATCACTGATGCACATGAACTATTGAATTTCTTGTCAAGTTTATAAGCACATTTTATGGAAAGTGGACACATTACTACAAAACATGGTTTACAGGCTATTGCAATTGAGGTCAACAGACACAGCGTTGTCAGTGTCTGAGTAGCACATCAACCATGGCTTTCAGAGCATTGCAACACTGTCTAATACTGGTCTGGCTGTGACTCATACTTCACTACTACAGACCAACACCCACCTTCTCTAACATCTAATTCTGGCACAACTGTGAATGTACCACATCCTGCCATTTTGCAACATTCTAGATACATGTTCCAGTGTTGCAGGGGTTTGTTGAGGTGTCAGCAGAGGAGACACCCATGACATCTGTTTTAGAAGGGGATGATTTTAACTAAAAGGGTTTGGAATTGCAGCTCTTGATAGTTAACGGGGCAACATGATTGTGGTCAATCACCCATGTTAGAAGTGCAGAATGGTTTTCAGCCTGGAGCAGCCAATGCAAGCCCCCTTCCCACTCCTCTGATCAATGAATCCAATGCCGGCAATGATTGTGGTGATGGATCTGAAAAGGGTGCTGGCAAAGATGTGGACTATAGTCCAACTTGTTGCAAGAGAAGCTAGAACAATCTATCTGAGAACATTGATTCCGGGCCAGCCCCAGAACCTGCAGTGAGACAGAAGTACTGAAAAAGAACCTGTCTGCACAACCCCCAAGTACCCCAAAAGCAAAGGTATTTTAGAAAGCATGCAGCATGGCACCACTCGCTTTGCAACACCTAGTCGGCGGCCACAATGTGTCAGTGAGTTAAAAAATGACAGGACCAACCTAGGCCATGCAATCAACCATCGGCTTCTGTTTGTCTTGTGGGCAGTGGTCGAAGTGTATGAAAATAAGTAGTGGCACTAAGTTCCCTGCTGGCCTGCACCCACTCCCCACAAACATCACCACGCCCCCTGTCACGTGCCATACAAGCCCCCAAACACATGTGCCAGCTGCTTAAGGGTACGTTCATGCAGTGCTCTGAAAGTGCACGTTTCAACTTCTTCCTACACTTTTATTTTAAAACAAAGCCATTCCGTAACGGTTTCTTTTTTTACATAAAAGTATAGGAACAGTAAAACTTAATTTAAAAAAGTAGAGCACCGGGGGAGCACCGCTCCCAACCGCTCCCGCCCACTTCGACAGCTGCTTGTGAGGAACAGTACTTTCTCTCCTCCTGCCTCGACAAACAGCCGAAACTACTAGCACCAACTATGTGTGGAATTATTTTCTTCTGGATCTTCTTGTGCATCGCACCACCTATGTGCTGTCAAAAAAATAAATAATAATAGTGGTAAGGCATCAATGCTTGTCTACCTGATGTGACAACGTGCACATGAATGGAACCAACTTTCATAGCAACAGTCACAGAGGAATCAGCAAGTGCCCTACCCTGTCACACTGGAAGGGGGAGGTGTGTTAAAGCTGTGGACAGTTAGTCTAATCTGTATATGAAGTTATGCTAGTGACAGAGTAGCAATGGGTGTGCTCCAGACCAGTCTGGCAACAATGCTGGCAGTATACTGTCTGCCATATGCTTTTGTTAAGAACACGTGTTTGAGGTAGCTGGTAGTAAGTGCTGATGCCCAATGGTAAGGCTACACCTGAGCTGTATACTGTTGTATACTGTTGTAGTTCTTGCAGAAACATATAGGTCGGGTATGGCACTTCACTTCGCAAAGGATATGTAGATGAGTAGCTGGGGCACAAACACAATGGTACTAATGGTGCATTGGGTCACTTTCCCTCTACTGTCCCGCTATTGGTGAAAATGGCTATAACTGAGAGCATCATTTAATCAACCAACAAAGAACTTTGTGCAGGTAAGGCTTTGATTTCAGCAGTCACAAGATGCAGACAACTGAGATAAATTGAAACAGGGTTTGCTGAGTGGCAAGTTCCAGGTAGTTATCCTTAGCTGACACTGGCACCAATGTAATTCATGTCCGTAGGCTGGGGAACAACATGCATGTCCCATGTTTTGCCTGCTCTCATTTCATCTGGTCAGACAGCACCAGAAATACTTTTCAAGTGTTGCAGGTGCAACACTGCCACCCACTCAACAGACTGGTTGACATACTGACTCACCAGAGCTTCCACCATAATGTATTGAAATATCTCACTGATTAATGTTCTCGGATATAAACATTATAGGACACTCGGCTCTTCTTCACAAACATTTCCCCATGGGAACCTCTTAACTCATTAGGTGGCAAGCTTTAGAGCGTTAAAACCCCTTCCATACGTTATAAGCTGTTAAAACATTTGTTTTGAAATAAAACAAAAGAACCAGCTAAAGGACAAGGCGGGGTGCATGCTATTCTCTGTAGTCACATCAAGAGAAATAGGCACTGATATGGGACTTTGCTGAACAGTGTGCAGGAGATGTGCATTATGTGTTGTCATCTCATAACTTGAGCCCAGTAACACTGCAGCTGTTGTGGTGTTTGTCTGTGAATGGCTTGGTGCAGTTTTTTTGTATTGTATGTTTTATTTAAGTGTGTTTTTATAGCAATACACACAACCCAAGGGCATTTAGGAGCTAGTTACATTGGATAAAGTCAGTCAGGTAGGTTACAGACAAGTTGAGTTACAATATGCAGCACAGGGCTGCAGGTCAAATCAGGTATTTTGCAGATAGGTTCAGATCAAATCTGGTATCATACAGACAAGTTAAGTTATGTATTCAGCACACGGCTGCAGATCAAATCCGGTATGTTACAGCAAGTTCAAATGCATGTACAGCACAAGGCTGCAGGTCAAATCGAGTATGTTACAGGCATGTTCAAAGGCATATACAGCACAATGCTGTAGGTCAGGCCAGGTATGCTGCAGACTGGTTCAAATAAAGCTGCTACAATGAGGTGCATAAGGTACAGAATGGATGCCTACCACAAGAAGCGGGAGGTGGGCCTAGCTAAGATTCTGCAAGCGGCCATTGGTGGTAGAAGTAGGTAAGGATGAACTCTTTTCGTAGCATGTGTGGCTGTCCAGACTGACAGCAAGTTCTGATATGCAAGTTAGGCTAGCAGAATCGAAGAGGGAGAAAGTGAGAGTTGTTTCGGAGAGTTTCTAGGCCACAACAGTGACAACAAGCAAGTTACAGAGTAGCCAGGGGATAAGATGTCCGCAACAAAAACGGGGGTTAAAGTAGTCAGGTTTTAATACAGGAGTACATTATGCTGTCAAGGTATTGTCTAATTGAGGCATACAGATTCAACTAGGTAGGTTAGTAATGCAGTAAAACTATCAGGGTGTAATTTCCCCAAAATGCCCGGGGTAGTGGAAGTGACATCACATGGTCATTGACATCTGAGGACATCATTGGAAGTTATGTCATTTGACTCCACCCCAAAGTGACATCATAGGAAGCGATGGCAAACAACCTGTCACCCCTTGACGAAACAGGAACTGGCATCACATAGAATTGTTCCTAAGTACACTACGAAAAATATGGTTATGATATCACTATAATGTGATATAAATTTCATACAAGAATGGATCACCATATGTATCATTAATATCAGTGTGTATAGACCCATATTACCAAATTACTGTGAATGCAAGCAGACGTCCACGGCAAATTGATAATGATGTGTTATTATATAGTACTACACTGAAGCGCTTTATATGGAACAAATGTACCTACAATATCCCCCAACCTGTCTTGGTACTCATGTATCAACCTCAGAAGGATGAAAGACTGAGTTGACCTTGCTGGGATTCAAACCTGCAGACCAGACACACATTGCAGGAGTGAGTGCTCAACCCACTGAGCTATCTTATCAGCTATAGTAACATTTGCAATTACATGTCTGAATGTACAGAAAGTCAGAAAACAAATTACACTCTGTAGAAGATAAAATTAAACTGCTAACTGTGAACAGCAGGCCAGTTCATCTACAGACCCGGTGCACATTTGACCTGGCCACATGTCAAGCTTGCATGGATTTACTTTTCAGGCTTTAGAGGTTGGCAAAATAAATACCATTGGGAGGGTTCATAACTGTTTATTAAAGAATTAAAAGCAGTCCATAGAAAGCAGCACACTCACATGGCATCCCATTTTCTGTGGGCACTCATTACCTCATACATGCAAACCAAAAAAAGCCTGAACAGCATGCCAGGGAGATAGGAAAGATAGAGACATTACAATTAAGCATTGGCACAATGAAATCAGAAGTCACTATGTGGTATGGTCAAACATTTCTACACTCAACACAAGCTTTTAGGCACAAGAATTTTGTCAAGTGACCGGGAACACCTAGCTAGAATGGGCCTCATTATGAGTCCGGCGGTAGCCGTGCAGTGGCCATCTTAAACTGGTAAAAAGCTATCATTGCACTGGTGTGCAATGATAGCTCCACTCTCACTGTCCCACTCCTATAGATAGAGGGGCCACACTAGAACTCGCTATAATTGGTAATAAACAGGCATGCCGGTATGATTATAGCTAGAGTATTGATTACTTAGAGTTATAGTGACATTGATGTACTGACTTGTGCATTAAGCCAGTCAAAAAAAGAATTTGCTGACACTTTGGAACCTTCCCACACCACGGGAATGTCAGCAATGTACTGAGTCCATTGTTTTATTTGTGCTTTCAAAGGATTCATGCCAGAGCAATTTTGAGCTTCTCGAAACTCTCGACGTATAGTTTGGCCAAGATAGGTGCCATTGTTGCCCCCATCACCATACCCTCAATCTATTTGTAAAGAAATCCCCATACATTCAATATAATTGTATGTTAAGGCAATTTCAACACACCACATTATGAAAGAATTAGGAACAGGGTCGCTTTCTGAACTATTCCACCAAACCTCTCAGATTACCTCTTGGGTCACTTGTTGAGGTATACTAGTATAGAGAGATACTATATCTAGCCCTATCAGAAGGTTAGTTTCATGGTTGAAGGCAAGGCTTTCAAATGTGTGTATTGCTTGCATGGTGTCTTTTAAGTAGGAGGTCATGTTACTGAAAGACCCTTTCCCTAATGATCTACACATAGGGAAATGGGTTTTAAGTATGAATTGATGCCAGTCACTATGGGGCATCCAGGAGGGTTCTGTACAGTTTTGTTAAAGCTAGGTAAGCAGAAATAAGTCAGGATGGCTGATTTTTTATTAAAAAGGAAATCAGCTTCCTGTTTACTAAGCCATCCTCGTTCCTCTGCCTTTCTCACTTTTAACTCTATGCTGGTAAGGGGCGTTTTAGTGGGGTCTTCTGACAATATTTTCTAACAGTCTGTATTATTGTGTTGGCAAAGGCACACATTTATGTAGTCTTGCTTGTTGAGAAGCGCATTCCCACTGTCTTTATCAGGGATTTTATAGATGCCTTTTCTTTTTTGGTCAACTTATGAAAAACCTGGGTTTGGGTGGATTAAATGCATTTTACATCTGTCAAAACTTTTCTTTCAAAAACTAATGATTCTGCAGAGTGTGTGTTGGTGAGGGGGTGGGGGTGGGGGGTGTAGCGTGGAGGGTTGTCAAAGACCGCTACAGTTAGTAGAGGAATTCTGCTCACAATTTTCAAATAATTGTTTTAATGAATTTTCTTCATGAATCTATGGCATTCACCTCCGAATTCAAAAGGGCTGTGTTATTTGGTGAGAACAAAGCCAAGTCCTTTATTGAGAATGTTTTTTTCAGTGTTGGATATGGAGTGGTTAGAGAAGTTAACTAGGAGCCAGTCCCGCTTCTTGTCTGTCTTCGGTCAGACATGTCAGACCTATTTCTATTTCATTGAAACTGTAGTATTTTAGCTTGTCCTCGTCCTCTAATAGGTGGCCTGCTAGTAGAGAGACCTTCATTGGTATTGTCTATTTTGCTACTGGGCCACCGGATCGTGATGCACATATTCATCCAGATTGATCATTATTGTGGGCATACTTGAAGCCCAGCTGTCATCCATTGGACTGACCGCTCATCACTACCCTACCCTACTAGGGGCATCTATTCCATACCACCTGCCTTGATAAAGACCCACGCGGTCGAAACATGTGTCGGCTGACCACGATAGGGACTATGAGTCCACATGAAACAATTAATAAATAAATAATAATTGCACGAAAGACAGACATAAGTGAGGCAAATCCACTTTTCTGAGAAATCAAATAAAACGCAAGGTATCCAGGATAAACCCCTAAATATTTTGCTACTGTCCTTCCAAAATTGATTAAAACTATGTATCTCCAATATTATGGAGAAACAATTATTAAACAATGCAAGTCAAATATATATAACAAATGTAGGTAAAGTGCTATAGTGACTACTGTCTAGGCAGATTTATAAACCTTCGGGCATTACAATTGCGAAATCTAGCCATGTGATATGAAATGTGTTTACAGATCTTCTCTACCTCACTAGTTAGTCTACATTTTGGCTGACATGAGTCACTATAGCACTTTACCTACATTTGTTGCATATGTTTGACTGTTTAGCTAGAATTACTGTATTTAGATTGCCTCTGTGATTGTGTATATAATACACGGCCTGCGGTAGCGGGCGTGTAGTTATGGTTAAGTTGCTAAACTCATAAAAAGAGCACTTTTTCGGCAGATTATCACTTAGCTGCCCCTGGGCAAATCCTAACCAAACTTTGCAAAAAAAGTATATGGCTGGCTCTGAATTGTTTGGCCAAGTTGGGCAAGGTTTCATGCGGGGGAGGCAAAGTTATAGGGGGGTCCCAATTTTTTTTTTCCTTAGACTGAATGGGGAAAAACTTTGCACATGGCTACAGGCTGAACGGCTGGAAGGATTTTTACATTTTCAGCAGGAGTGGGGGCTTGGGTCAGAAAGCCTGATTTTGTGTGTTTGGTGGAAATCCGACCAGTACTTCTGTTGCAAAGAAGTTAGATGCACATCCCAAAAATTGAGTGATATCTGGGTCCGCTCGGCGGACTCATTTCCCTGTTCGCTCCATGAACAGAAGTGTCATTGGCCGGCAGTACGGCGTGCTGTCGGAGAAGTTTGGACGCGGCCGATGGTTGGCTGGAGGAAAGCATGGTATGCGTCAACATTTTTTGGGAAAGCCGCCATGGTTTATCGGAGGACAGTGCGGCGGCGGAAGGGTCTGCAAAATGTACCGTACAGAATGCATTGGCAGCAATAAGGGAGGGAACAGGTGGGGGAGTGAGAAGTGGTTCATGTGACATATGTAGGCGAGTACTTTGTGTGGTGATTGGAGGCAGCTGTCATAATGACCTCATAGCTTCTGCCGCAAGCTGTTTGTAGCAACCTCTTTTCGTGGTGAGTGGTGGCAGGTCAATTGCAGGAGGGGACTGAATTGCACATGAGAAAGGTTGGGTGGTAGTGCAGGTGGCAGTGCGCTGCGATGGAATGCATTAGTTGGGCACATGGTGGTATGCATGGGTGAATGAAGGTGTGGTGGGTCTGTGGTAGGAATAGGCTATTGGGTGTATGGCAGAAGGCCGTAGGCCATATGGTGTAGGGCATGTACTGAAGAGTATAGGGCTGCAACATTCCCACTGCAGGAATGCATGTTTGACTCTGCATTCAGTTGGGAGTTGGTGCTTGCATAGTGTGGTGTGTGCAGATTGGTGTAGTATGGCCAGTGTTGCAAACAGAATGTGGGAAGGTTGCCAGTGGCAACATACTTTGTGAATGGAAGTGGGTATGTCCATAGTACATGATTGAAAGTGCACAGGGATGCAGGAGTGAGTGTTTTGTTTGTAAATTATGGTAACTGTTGCAATTTGTTGCTGCATAGCTCCATTCGGTACGCTGTGGTTGGAGATGCGACAGTGAAAAGTCACGCAGTGTGGGCACTGGGTGCAGGGTTTGCATACTGTCAGTATGTTAGAGGGTATGGTTGAAGGGCAGCTTATATGTGCTTGGATAGTGTGCTGTGTGCACAATGGTTGCAGTATGGGCAATGCTGTAAATATTTTGTGGTTAATTTGGCAGTGACATGATACTTTGTGAGAGGAAGTGGGTACTACAATAGTATGTGAATGAAAGTGTGTAGGGGTGCCAGAGACAGTGTAATGTTTATACATTATGGTAACTGTTGCATCTAACGCTCTGCATGTCCATTGAGATGTGGAGGTTGGTTAGGAGTGCTGGTGCCAGTGGTGTGTATGTGTACAGTGGTAGTTGGCGACATGCTGACATGCATGGTTGCATCATGGTGCGGGGAATGTGTGGAAGGAGCATACCCACTCATGCACTGGGTGGTGATCTTTGGAGAATGGGTTTGGAGCACATTGTGGACGTGCTACAGCAGCATAAGTGAGTTGCAAAGCATATATTGTGCATTCCATGGTTGTGGTGATAGTTGCAACATGGTACAGTATTTGATGTGCGGCAGGAGATGGTACAGTGAGAAGCTGTGTAGTGTGGACATAGGGTGCAGTGTATACGTAATGTGAGTAGCGAAGTGGGTATGGTTGAAGCGCAGCTTATGTGTGGTTGGTAACTCTGCTGTGTGCAGAGTTATTGAAGTAGGCCCAATGTTGTGCTGCTGTTGTCCATAGGTTGCCAGTAACACAATACTGTATGAATTTCACTGTATAGGGGTGGTGCAGGCTCTGGTATGTTTTTCGATTCTGCTAAGCGAGACACAATTTTGTGAATGGGTGTTTTATGGTGTGGGGGAGTTGGGTGGAAGTGCTGTTATGTATTTAACGTGTGTGCATAATGTTAGGTGCCCCCATGGTTGCTTGCTTGGATGTATAGTGTTGTGGTGGATGTGGAAAGGGCTGCAATGGTGTGTGCATGGCCAAAGGTGTGCTGGGTGCCTCTTAGGATCTTTGTGGATGCTGCAATCATGCATTAGTTTGCAGAAGTTTCTGGTGGAAGGCCTTTGCAATCAAACAGAACGTGTACAGAGAGTGTTTAATGGTAAATATGGAGCGTTGTATAGAAATGACAGTGTACAATGCAGAGATTTTGTATGTGTTTGAAAATTGTGCTGGAAAAAGTGCAATGGGAAGAAGAATTGTGTGAGCTGTAGTAGGCCGTGGCCCTCATTGTAGATGGGAAAGGGCACATGCACATCCTGCCATTATAATGCCATTATAAGCTGGGTGGAAAGGCAAATGGAATTGTGGGAAATAGGCCAATAAGAGTTTAAGGCGTGTTTGACAGGAAGAGGCGGTACCATTTCATCCCAATACTGTGGGCCTCATTACGAGTAGCCCAGTAAAAACGGGTTCATTACCGGCATGCCGGTAAGAGCGGGTCCGTGCTCATATGAACCCGATAATAGCGGGTGATTACGAGTGCGCGAGCACGCACAAACCCCCATGCCGGTAATGGTAATACCGGCATGCAGCTAAAGGCCCTCCAACCCCCCGATAGCGGCATCACGGGACCTGCCGATACCGGCACCGCCTCAGAGCAACCCCTAAATACCGGCCCGGTAATACCACCATGCTAATACCGGGTTCGCAAAACCGGACCAGGAAATTACATCATCGCGCAGGAACAGGAAATGGGCCGGTGGCCATCTTTAAAAACACAATCCATTGCCATACTCCCTAACCACCAGTTTTTTCGTATCATGCTGTGTTGGAAAACTCTGAGGATGTCCAAGGCCACCCGGAAGACGACCACCCGGCAGCGGAAGAAGCGTTTTTCAGACGCTGAGCTCAATATGCTTGCTGACACTCTGGCTACACATGCAGCCATAATGAAAAGCAATGATATGAAGTGAGAAGCCCAGATGAGGAGAAAGGAAATCTGGCAGGAGGTTGCCCGGAAGGTGTTGGCCGTGGGGACCACCACACGCACCGTGCGTGACTGCTGCAATAGGTGGGACGACCTCCGCTTGTGGGTACAAAACATCATATCGAGCAACAGTAGGGAGGGCATGGAGACAGGTGGGGGTCCACATTCACTTGCTAAGCTGATGCCCTGGGAAGAGACTGCCAGCACTTTTATCGATCCTGAGTCAATAGAGGGATTCGGAGAGATGGAGATGGGTGCAGCATCATCCACAGAAAGAGGTGAGTGACCCTGCACATCCCTGTAGAGGAAAACATGACTTAGCACTAGTGACATGGATGTGAGACTAGGCAAGGCAATGCATGTCCCTACACCCACATCAACATATCCAAGTCAAGATTATGGCCCAAACCCTGCCACACAGAAATGCATGCTGAGTGCCAATCCCATAACCTACACACGGGCAACATACCAGGACCGTGCCCATGTAACCCAACACACAAACCCCATATCAACGGCATGCCACCTGCCATGCAGTGAATGCTAACATGCCCCCTCTGAATACCCTGCTTGACACACCTGTAAGACATGAATGCATGATCAAATTAATAATGAACAGCACCATTGTATGCCTCTGCCATGTCACACCATCACTGATGCCCTGCATCTCTTCTATCCCCCAGGCACCGATGAGGAAGAAGCAATCCAGGAGACCACCGCAAGGGCATCCACCTCACACCCTAAGAAGAGGGCTACCACCACCACCACCACCTCCGCTGGAGGCAAGCAGGCCACAGCCACTGCCAGTGTGCCTGTGCGAGCTGGGACACAGCCAGCAACACCTCCTCCCAGTGTGCCTGACACCCTACTGACCCAGCAGGCCACACCCACACCTGTCGAAGGGGAGTCCCTGGAAGCACTCGCCTCCACTGGGGAAGAACTTGATGCCAGTGTGGATTCTGAGGGAGACACCGAGGTGACATGCCCAGCCACCCCGAGCCCCGTGCCCACCACCTCGCCCCAACACCTGCAGTCACCCACCTGCAGTGAAGCTGATCCCTGCCTCTGTGACTGTGACCTACCCACCTCTGATGAGTACAGTCCCGAAAATGCCGTCCATGTGATTGCACAACCCACCACTCCAGCCCCCTCAAAAACCCTGGAGACACGATTGTCGAGGGCGGAGGCCCGACAGGAGGCCATGTTAGACCTACTCTGCCAGTACATAGCGGACGGGGAGGAAACCAGGCGGGGTATTGCCACAGCAATTGCGGGGACCACAATGGCCATCGAAGCCAACACATCCACTGTTAATGCATCGGCTCGGCTAATGAGGGACTGCCTGGGGGCGGTGACACAGGTGCTGACTTCAATGCTGCTCCATATGCAGCGGCCACGGCTTGCAGGTGGTGTGGAACCTGCCAGCGACTCACCTACTACCTCCACACCAGCTTCATCTGTCCCCACCAGCCCAGTGCGCCAGACACGTGGGAGTGCAAGGCACACTGAAATGCCGCCTCCGGACAGGAAGAAGTCTCGGAAGTAGTGTGGGCGGACAATGGGAGTGGGACACAAGGTTGGGGGTGAATGGGTGCATCTTGTGGAGTCTATTGGGGGTATTGGTGTTGGTTGGGGGAGTTTGGGAGTTTGTCAGAGGGGTTTTGGAGTTTATTGGGGGGGTTTTGGAGTTTGTTGGGGGGTTAGGGAGGGGGGAGTGGGCACATTTCTGCTGTTGTAAATAATACACACGTTGTGATAAGAAAAATACATGGCTGGACATTGTTATTTTCGTGTGCATCCATATGTTACGGTGTTCAGTGCCAGACTCCCAACATTCCCTGTGTGCATGTCCACATTGGCCCAGTGTCTGACTGACACATGTCTTTCGTAGTCCCTGTGGGTCAGGAGTATTCGTGAATCTGTGCTTGGCGTACTGCATTGCCATCCCATGCATCATGTACTAGCAGGGGGGCTACTTCACCTCCGTCTCCATCCTCATCATCCTCACCCGGGGCATGCATGCAATGTCAGGTGGCAGTGGTACATTTCTCCAGATGCACATGTTGTGCAGCATGACACAGGCCATGGTGATCTTTGCCACCTTCTCAGCCCTATATAGGAGTGCCCGACCAGACCTGCTTAGGCAGCAGAAACGCGCCTTCAACAGGCCAAAAGTCTGCTCTATCACAACACGGGTGCGGGTGTGCACACAAATTTACTCCTCATCATGGCTGTTATGCGGGTTCCATACAGGGGTAAGTTGCCACAGCCTCAAGGGATATCCTCCGTCACCTGCAAGAAAATACAAATAGGTGTGTGCCTGAGCTGGCACCTTGAGAAAGCACAGTAATGGCGGCCTCAATTTGGTGTGGACATGCACATGTCCCTGTACGTGTGCACAATTGTTACCTAGATGCATTGTAAACTGTTATGAGGTGTGGTAGACTGGATGGCGTTCAATAGATGATGGAGGGTGTAATCATGCATGCTGAGGTGGATGTACTGTGGGAGTACGACAATGTTTAGCCTCCCATTCAAGCAGTTAGTTCTATACATGGTCACACTAGCCACAGGGCCCAGTTGCCATCCTGTACAGTCATGCATTGCTTGCCATCACCATGGTGGCCTGGTTGTGCCTCTTACTTGTTGTCATCGATATGCATTATTTGTTTAATTTGTGCCAGTGATGTGTCATGTTCCGTTTGTGAGGTTCAGGTCTGGAGTGTTTAGCTCTGCATGCATTCTCCAATCACCGACAATTGCCACCCAGTTGGGGCATGCATCCTCCCACCCCTTTCCCAACCAGGTGGAGTATGCATCCCTACACATCAGTACCCCAGAGCACTGCCATGGCCCAGTTGTGCAACTCACCAAGCAGCCAGGCACGTGGTCCAGCATGTAGCTCCATGTGACGGGGTAGGGTGGAGTTGCGCAGTACCATGGCATCATGTGTTGATCCGGGATATCGGGTGCAGAAATGTGTGATGATCTTGCTGGAGTCACATGCCATCTGCACATTGATGGAGTGGTGTTGCTTGCGATTGTGGTACACCGCCTCTATGGCATGGGGGACTACCAATTCAACATGGGTGCAGTCCAGGGCACCAACACAATTGGGCATGCCTGCCAGTGCATGGAAGCCTACTTTGGTGTTGGCTATCTCCTGGCCAGTCCGTGGTAGGGATATGTTGGTGCTTGCGTGCTTCAGGAGGGCATCCAGCACTTGGTTCAACCAGCGTGAAAAAAGTGGTTGGGAAATGCCATGCAGCTGCCCCACTGTGCGTTGATAGGTGGAGCACGGACACCACCTTTAGTAGTGGGGGTATGGCAGTGCATATTTCTATGAGGCTGCCTATGTTGTTGTGTATCATGTCCACTATGGTGGTGATGGTGTCCCAGTCCAACCGGTACAGGGTGTGGATCTGCTCAGGGGTTAGTTTGAAGGGGATGGGTCTGTAGCAAGGGATTGGGGGATGCCTACGAGGCACTGATGGCTGTGGTGGTGGTATTTGCTGGGCCTGTCTCACCCTCCTTCTCCACCTGGGGTCTCCTTTGTGCTGCCTGTTGTTCCGGCTGTAGTTTTTGTTGTGGTTGGTGTTGTTGCTGTAGCTGTAGCAGTATTGAGTTGTAGCGCCATGATTGCAACAGCTAGTAGTGGCATTTTGGTGTTGAAAGGGGTGTGGTGTGTGGGTGTGCTCATTTTATACTGGCCCAGCCTCCATTGCCTCCACCTGTGGGGATTGTGTGCACCTGTGGCAGTTGGCTTGTTTCCTGATTGCTGTTTGCGGGTGGTCCGCGATGCCTGTATGGCCGGCATTGTGCAGCCTGTGATTACCGGCTTCGGGATGCCGGTATTTGCACGTCCGCATGGGTTGGGATGTCCCCCTATCACCGGCATGCCGGTATTTGCTCCCCGAAGGGGCGCGTGTACGCGCCCATGCCGCTATTAGCTGTGCCGTTATTTAGGGTGCCGCTAATACCGGGTTGCCGTGTCAGAATACACCGTAGTGGTAAACGATGCCGGTATTACCATACCGGCATCGTTTTTGCCTTACCGTCAACCTTGTAATGAGGCCCTGTGTCGTAAAAGTGGTCGAGATGGAGAGACGCACAGGGCTTATCGTTGGTGATACCTTTGTGCGCCATCTGCACAGGTGTTGTGTGCAAAGAGGCGTTTCTAGTAATTTCGGGTTGGAAGGAGTGGATGCTATCTGGGCCTGTCAGGGTGACTGCAGTTTCGGCAGGATGGTTCGCCTGTGCAGACATGTGGCATCCGTCACAAACGTCGACTTTGTTGTGCTGCACTATGGAAGTCTACATTTGGGTTACATGTCACGTGGACGATTAATCTGTCACCTGAAGAGGTTGCTGACCGCAGTGATGCGTATTTTTCCTACTGCCAAGGTCCTTTTCTCATACATAATGCCAAGAGGAGTATGGGTCCATGACGGTGCAATTTGTCCCCAGCCAGAGGTCGGAAGATGTGCTATAACAGAATTATGCGTAGGTTTATGCAGACCGCTGGCATGTTCTCCACCCACTTTGAGATCATCAGGTCGCAAAATTTTCAGTGGTTCTGGAGAAATGGCATTTATTTTAGCGCCATTGGCAATGTTGTTTTCTTTTACGCTGTGTCAGAAGAAATGACCAGAATGTGGTAAAAATCTGAGGAGAGGCAATCAAAAATGCATATAAATAGAAAATACAACAAAAACTTGTTAGCACGCACGTGAAAAAAAAAACTTTACACATGTACGCTGGAAGACTGCATCCCCTACCGAGTTTGATATTGTTTACCCCGCCTCACTATCACGAAAAGGTAGTGGATTACACAGTACTTTCAGGATAACACATGCCACATCCAGAGTGGCTATGTGGATGTGTGCGGATGGAGAAATTGTGCATACTTTCATTGAACTTTGTAGTGGAGATACTTTGGAATTGTAGAACATTTGTACTGTAAATGTGTAGCAGCACATTTCAAGTGTTGTACAGGAGTGACAGTGTTGGATGATGGCAGCTTTGATGTGATTGGTGGATGCGTGTGCACCTATTTACGTGCAACTCAATGAAGTAGAGCTGCAGAGAAGATAGTGCAAAGGGAAGACGGACTGCTCCAGCTTTACAGGGGTGTGGGCTTCGTGCTTCTTTGGAGGCCCATGTGCCAACATTTGCCCTTTACACCACCTTGCCCAATTGCCATGGCAGTGTGGAGAATAGCCGATCACGTAGTGTGGGTGTGATTAACAGGAAGGGGAGGTGAAACTGTTGTACATTATACTCTGTGTACTGAGGGTGGTTGACATGGCAAAACGCATTGTGTTAACTGTAGGTGATCCCTTTGTCATAGATCTGCACAAGTATGCACTGCAAAGGCACTTTGATGGCAATTTTGGTTGGGAAGGAGTGGACACATTGTGGAACGCTGTATATGAGTGCAATTTCGGCGATATACATGCACTTTGCAAAGACCTTGCCAGTTTTCCAGTAGTAGATGTGATCGTCTTTCATTACGGTGGCATGCAAATGGGTTACCTGGCTTGCTTAGATTTGTTACATAGACTGCAGAGATGGCTGGATGTCATGAGGACAGTTTTCCCCACTGCCAAGGTGCTTTTCTCATCCATAATATCCATAATACCACAAAGAGTATGACCCCCTGCTCATGGATGTTGTTCCCAGCCAGACGCAGGAAGGTGTCTCATCAACAGAAGCATGTCTACTTTTTTGTCCGCTCGTGGAATGCTGTTCTGCAACAATTACCTCATTAGTTTTAGAAATGCAGAGTTTTTCCAAGAAAATGCCATTTTGTTGTCACCCATTGGCGATGCAGTTTTGTTTGCTCGTCTACAGGATGCGGTGAAGAGTTTACTGTACTAATGTGAGAACAAGAAAACACAAAAGCTAATAAAAATCGAAAAAGTGTTTCTGTAGAAGCATCTAAACAAAAAAAAAAACAACAGGCTCTTTAAAGGGTCACCCCTTGATACGAAGTCCCCCTACCCCGGTTGCAAGTTATTACCCCACGCCCGCACACAGCACAAAAGCCACATGAAGGGATTTTGCAGGTGGCGGCCACGAAAATGGAACTGTGGGGATTGTCCAATCAGATGGGGTGTGCTGCAGTAGGGAGAGGGACTCCTGCTTCCCTTGGGCTCGGCCCTCGATGTACTTGGGGACCTGCACGTGCCACAATCAGCGCATCTCACTATGCTGGCCTATGGAAATGGGACTATAGGGATTGTTCTAGCAGGTGGTGCTTGGTGTGCGTCACAGGAAAGCGCGCCAATAGAAAGAATGACTCCTCCTGCTTTACTGGGGCACGCCCCTTGCGGTACTTGGAGAAAGGCGTGTGCTACATTCTGCGCTTCTAAGCACGCTGGCCAATGGAAATGGGACTACGGCCTTTGGCCAATCAGGTGCTCAGGGTGTATGTCACAGGAAACAGCACCAATAGGGGGAAGCAGTCCTCCTGCTTCCCTGGGGCACGGCCCTCACGGTCATTGGGGAAAGGCATGTGGCACATTTTGTGCTTCTTACCATGGTGGCCAGTGGGAATGGGACTATGGCCTTTGGCCAATCAAGTGCTCTGGGTGTGCGTCACAGGAAAGGGCAGCTTTGACTTTTTCAATTACTTTGTGTACTGCAGCTGGCAAACATGGAAAGACGCACAGTTTTCGTTGTGGATGAATGCTTTGCGGAAGATCTGTGCGTCTATGCCCTCCAAGAAGACTTGTCTGGCCATTTCGGTTTGAGGGAGTGGCCGCTTTGTGGTGTAGTGTCGAATCGTGCTGTTTTGGCTGACTGCGTGTAGAATGTCAAAGAGTGGCCTCTTCAGCAACTGTACGTTTTGTGATTGTGCCCTTTGGAGCCTTCTTTTTGGATTACATGCCTTGTTCCTGTGTTTAGTCAACTGAAGATTATGATGAAAGCAGTGCAGCACATTTTTCCTACTGCCAAGGTGCTTTTCTCATGTATATCCCCGAGAATAGTATGGAAGTATTCCAATGATTCCTATCACCAGCCACATGTCGCAAGAGGTCTCATCAACAGAAGCACGTGTGACTTCTTGAGTGCTGCTGGGATGTTCTCCTGTGAGAATGAGAACATTGGTTTGTGATACATACACCATTTCAAGGCAAATGGCATGCAAGACCCTATTGTTAGAATGTGAGCTGATCTTGAAAACACACATTTACGTATGAAAACTGCAGAAAAAGTACTTCTAGGGAAGCACCTTTAAAAAAATAATATTACAAATCAAAAAGCCCCCCATAGACTCTTTTCAGAGCCAGCAAAACTAAGGACGTCCATTCCCCTGGTTATTCCCCCACTCCCGCACGGTTGAAAGTTATTCCCCCACTCCCGCGTGCGCGCGCACAGCACGAAAAGTATGCAAATATTGCGATAGTTGCAGGGTGGCACGTGTTACATACACCCATTTTGAAGATGACAGCCATAGAAATGGGCCTGCAGAGGCTACGGGATTGGGTAATAAAGTTTGTGTGTACGCACAGACTGTGCTACACTGTGCATTTGTCGACATAAATGCAGAGAGTGCGGTTATGGTTGTGTGTTTCATGAGGCACAGCGTGCACATTTTAGGGGATTCTGACTTACATTCACTGAAAGTCAATGGAAAACACTGTGCGGTGGGTACTCATTTTGCAATCTATAAAGTGCATGTGTAGTGCTATGGAGTACTTACAATTAAGTGCCTGCTTTTGGTTTCTCTGTGTGACTCTTTGATGACATGTTTTCTTCAAATGTATGACCGGCAGGAAACCTCTTGACACTTTCCGTCACACCGCTGAGTGCAGACACAATGATCCTCATTACGAGTTTGGAGGTAGCCATGGTGCTTTTAGCACCATGGCTACCTCCAAACCAAGCTCCATTATCGGGTTCCTTCAATGAGGAATAAACGGGTCATTCCAACATTGGAGGACCCGGTAATTCCTCCTTGAAGGAACCATTCCCCATTCCTCAAAGGGAACCTCGTAATCAGCGCTCCCGTAATGAAGGGTGCCGCTCCCATACCGGCACCCTTCATTACGGGACCGCAAGGGTCATAATGAGGCCCAATGTATTTGTTGTTTCAGGGGTTATGGAAAGGCAAGCAGCATATAAATGAAAGTAACACAGCCACGTGACAATGCAGGTTGCTGATCCTTGTTTAACAGTGGCAGTTATACAGTTAGGAGTACTGTAGCTATACATTGGTAGGTTCGCAGAGCCACCCACCAAGTCCGCATCAGTACTTTAAATGTGGTAGCTTTCTGCATGATTCCCTAGGGCTGCTGACAGGGGTGGTTTTACCATTATACAGTGGATTACCTATGCAATGGGCTAGGTGTGGAACAGAAACACATGCACTTCCACAACTACTTAAAAGTGCATTCGAATATGCAGCCATGAGGCCACTAATGGAGTCCTATGAATACTTGCAGTGTGATTGCACATACGCAACCAGGTGCAGTGTCCCTAGGAAACGTCCATATTGCTCATTTGTACTCATTTCGGCCAGTACTGTGCAACACGGATTTATCATTCCTGTTAACACAAAAAGAGAGCCTACTGCCACACTACACAACATTTATTATTTACATGTATATTTGGTGTGATACGCCAACACTATTCGGAAAAGTAAAGGGTAGTGCAAATGGACAAATACACCAGACAATATGTGCACTTCCCACACGTTTATCATGAGGACAGCCAAGGAATTAGTAATAAACCGTTGTTAACGGGATGTTGTGGTTCTGTTGCTGTATGAAATACCTATCCTCTTTACAGAAAACTCTATGCTAAAGGAACGTTAAACTGTGCGTGGGAACCAACTTTATGGGAGCAATACAATGACTGCAACCTATGTAGGTGAGGGCCACCCAATAAATCCTTCTCCCGGCTCATCTCCTATAGTATCCATATAGGTGCAGCCCCTTCTGTACCTGACCTTTCCTGCCGTTCCTTCTGTGGTGCATGTGAGAACACCATAATAAATGAAAATGAACTGGGAAAGGAAAACAGATAAATAAAGAAAGCACCTTTCACAGATCAACAACTGAATTGGCATTGAAAATGCAACGCATGCCCGGCAGGAGACGTTGCAGTGTGGTAAACACTTTAGTTCAATCAGTTAGAAAGGGGGGTCACTGTACAATGAGGTTTCTTTACGTGTTGCAGAGCGTTTTCAAGACAGTCAGTGCACAACATGTACCACAAAAAAAATCACAGCTTTCAAGGCACCAATTTAAATGGGGTGTGCAGAAATTGGGATGGCAGGCATAGTAAGATGAACATTATAGCTGGGGAAATTTGTGCTGTCAAACGGAATATTCTCATGGGGGAAGTACGCAATAGGCACATGTCGAACAAAGGCACAAATACACTTCTTCGCAATGTACCACACTGTCTGCATTCACAGACCAAATAGGAAATGACGCTGCCACATCGGATGCATAATGCGATAGAAACATATGCAAGACATTGGAAACAAATGCATGAACTGGGCAAGTGCCTCCTTCATCGCAAACAGCACTTAAGGTTGTGTAACATGCTGCACCATTTTCCCTGTGCAATGAACACCAATAATATCGGCATGATTGCGTGTCACTAAAGTGTCACACAGAGAAACCAAAATTTGGCACTTCTTTGTAGCTACTAGATTGCACTACACATGCACATGATAGATTGCGATATGAGTAGCCACTGCACAGTATTTTCCATTCACTTTCACTCAATGTATGTCAGAATCCCCAAAAACTTTCACGCTGTGCCTCGTGAAACACACAGCCATAACCGCACCCTCTGCGTTTCTGTTGACAAATACACTGTGTACCACAGTCTGTCTGTACACACCACATCCACAAACTTTATTGCCCAATCCTGTAGCCTCTGCAGGTCCATTTCTATAGCCGTCATCTGCAAACGGGCCACCCTGCAACTATTGCAATGTTTGCAGACTTTTTCTGTTGGGCGAGCGCGGAGTGGGGGAATAGCTTTCAGCCAGGGGAGCGGACGTTGTTAGGTGTGGTGGCTCTTAAGAGAACCTTTGTTTTTCTTTTTTTTTTAGTAAAGGTGCCTCAGTGGAAACACTTTTTTTGCGGTCTTCAAACGTAAATGTGTGTTTTAAATTTTCACTGCAGTGTGTAGATTGTGAAACAACATTTCATTGCGACTGTGCAACAAAGACATGCCATTTGCCTTGAAAAGATGTATGTATCGCGAACCAATGTTCTCATTCTGACAAGAGAATATTCCAGTTGCACTCACAAAGTCACACATGCTTCTGTTGATGAAACCCCTTCCCACCTCTGGCTGGCGACCGGAATCCTTGCAATACTTGCACACTATTCTCGGGGGTATACATTAGAAAAGCACCTTGGCAGTAGGAAAATTGTGCTGCACTGCTTTCATCATAATCATCCATTCACTAAACACACTGGAATAAGGCATGTAACCCAAAACGAAGGCTCCAAAGTGCACCATCACAAAATGTACAGTTGCCGAAGAGGCCACTTGTCGACATTCTAGAAGCAGTCCGCTGAAACAGCACGATTCGACACTACACCACAAAGCTTCCACTCCCGCAGAAATTACCAGACAAGTCTTCTTGGAGGTTATACATGCAAAGACCTTCCACAAAGCCATCACCCATGATGAAAACTGTACTTCTTGCCATGTTTGCCAGCTGCAGTACACCAGTAATGGGTAAACTGAATGCCACCCTTTCCTGTGACGCATACCCAGAGCACATGATTTGCCAAAATCCATAGTTTTATTTCCATTGGCCACCATGGTGAGAAGTCCAAAATGTGCAACGTGCCTTTCCCCAATGAGCCCAAGGGCCATGCCCCGGTGAGACAGGTGGATTCCTTCTCCCTATTGGAGCTCTTCCTGCACGTACACCCTGAGCACATCATTGGCCAAAGGCCTTAGTCCCATTTCCATTGGCCAGAATGCTAAGAAGCACAGAACGTGGCACATGCCATTTTCCAAGGATGGCGCAGGCCGCACCCCAGTACATCAGGAGAAGTCCTTCTTTGTATTGGTGCACTTTCCTGTGACACACACCCTAAGCACCACCTGGTAGGACATTCGCTGCAATCCCATTTCCATAGGCCAGCATGGCGAGAAGCACCAAATATGGCACGTGCAGGTCCCCAAGTACGTCGAAGGCTGGAGCCGAGTGAAGCAGGAGTCCCTCTTCCTATTGGCACACCACCTAAGCATGTGATTGGACAATCCCCACAGTTCCATTTCCGTGGTCTCCACTCACAAAATCCCCGGATGTAACTTTTGTGCTGTGTGCGGGTGTGAGGAATAACTGGCACCAAGGGTAGGGGTAGTTAGTGGTAAGGGGCGATTCATCAAAGAGCCGGTTGTTTTTTATTGTTCAGATGATTCTATGGAAACACCTTTTTTTCGGCGTTCATTAGCTTTTGTGAGTTCTTCTGCTCACAGTAGTGCAGTAAACTCTTCACCGCAGCCTGTAGATGAGCAAACAAAACTGCATTGCCAATGTGTGACAACAAAATGCCATTTTCTTGGAAACACTCCGCATTTCCACAACTAATGCGATCATGTTGCAGAAAAAACATTCCACCAGTGGACAAAAAAGTATACATGCTTCTGTTGATGAGACACCTTCCTCCGTCTGGCTTGGAACAACAACCATGAGCAGTAGCATACTCTTTGCGGTATTATGGATGAAAAAGCAACTTGGTGGTGGGAAAAAGCATCCTCATGACATTCATCAATCTCCTCAGCCTACAGAACAAATCTGAGCGTGGCAGGTAACCCATATGCATGCCGCCGTAATGGATGACGATGACATCTACTACTGGAAAAGTGGTGAGGTCTTTGCAAAGTGCATGCATATCGGCAAAATTGCACTCATACACAGCATTCCACGATGCGTCCACTCCTTCCAAAGGAAAATTGCCAGAGCATAGTTGTGCAGATCTATGACAAAGGGATCACCTACAGCCAACACAATGTGTTTTGCCATGTCAGCCACCCTCAGTACGGAGAATATAATGTACAACAGTTTCACCTCCAATTCCTGTTAACCACACCCACATTACCTCATTGGCTAATCCCCACACTGCCATGGCAATTGGGCAAGGTGGTGTAAAGGTCAGATTTTGGCATGTGCGCCTCCCCAAGCAGCGCGAGGCCCGCACCCTTTTTAAGCTGGAGCAGTCCTTCTTCCCTTTGCAATTTGTTCTCTGCAGCTCTACTTCATTGGGTTATGCGTACAAAGGCGCACATGCATCGAGCAGTTGCATCAAAGCAGCCATCATCCAACACTGTCACTCTTGCACAACACTTGAAATGTACCATTACACATTTACAGTACAAATATTGTTCCATTCCAAAGCACGTCCACTACAAAGTTCAATGAAAGTATGCACGATTTCTCCATCCGTGTACATCCACATAGCCACTCTGGATGTGGCACGTGTAATCCTGAAAGTACAGCATAATGCACTACCTTTTTGTGAGAGTGGTTGGGGGGATAAACAATATCAAACTGGGTAGGGGATTCAGTCTTCCATCGTAGATGTATGAAAGTGTTTTTTTTTGTTGTTTTTGTGACGTGCGTGCCAGCAACTTTTTATTTTTATTTTCTCTTTATGTGTGTTTCTGTTTGCCTCTCATCACATTTCTACCATATTCTGGTCAATGCTTCTTGCACAGTGTAAAAGAAAACAGCCTTGCCAATGGCGCTCAAATAAATGCCATTTCTATGGAACCACTGCGTATTTGGCGACCTCATGATCTCCTACTGGGTGGAGAACATGCTAGCAGTCTCCATAAACTCACACATAATTCTGATTAGAGCACACCTTCCGACCTCTGGCTGCAGACAAATTACAACGTCATGGACCCAAACTCCTCTTGTTGTTATGCATGAGTAAATGATCTTTGCAATAGGAAAATGTGCATCTCTGCGGTCAGCAACCTCTTCAAGTGGCGGATTAATCGTCCACATGATATGTAATCCAAATGTAGACTTTCATAGTGCAGCACGACAAAGTTATGGTTCTTGACAGACGCCAAATATCTGCAAAGGCAACCCATCCTGCTGAAACTGCAGTCACCCTCACAGGCCCAGAGAGCGTCCACTCCTTCCAACCCGAAATTACCAGCAACCCCTCTTTGCACACAACACCTGTGCAAATGGCGCACAAAGTTATCACCGGCGATAAGCACTGTGCGTCTCTCCATCTCGACTACCCTCACGACACAGTACTGGGAGGAAATGCTACCGCCCCTTCCTGTGAACCACGCCCTAAACCCCTACTTGCCTATTTCCCACAATTCCAATTTATAATGGCAGGATGTGCACGAGCAGTTTCCCATTTACAGTGAGGGCCATTGCCCAGTGCAGCTGAGACAATACTTATTTTTGCAGCACTCCCCCATTGGGTGCTGTCAAATTTTTCCCACAAGCAATCAGCAATGACATACAAAGCTTAGCATTGCACAGTGTCATTTCTATACAGCACTCCATATGTACTGCTGAACACTCTCAGTACACGTTCCGTTTCATTGTAAAGCACCTCCACCAGAAACTTCTGCTAAATAATACACAATCGCAGCACCCACAAAGATCCTCAGACGTGCCCAGCACACCTTTGGCCATGCACACAACATTGCAGCCTTTTCCACACCCACCAGCACACTATACTAAAGCAAGTGACCATGTGGACACCTAACATTATGCACAAATGTAACATACGTAGCGACACTTCCACCCAACTCCCACACACCATATAACAACCATACATGAAAACATGAAGCAGAATCCACAAACATACCACAGGCTCCATCACCCCTATGCACTGCCATTCACAAAGTATTGTGTCACTGACAATCTATGCACAATAGCTGCACAATATTTGGCCTACTTCAATAATTCTGCACACAGCACACTAACCAACCACATATACCCTGTATTTCAGCCACACCCAGTTCCATACTCAAATTACGTACACACTGCACCCTGTGGCCACACTGCACAACTTCTCACTGCACCATCTCCTGCTGCACACCAAATACTGTAGCATTTTGCAACTATCACCACAACCTTCGAATGCACAATACATGCTTTGCAACTTACTTGTAGTGTTATAGCACGTCGACAATGTGCTCCACACCCATTCTCCAAAGATCACCACTCTATGCCTCATGCACTGTCAAACCTATATTGCTCCAGTGGGTGTGCTCCTTGCACACATTCCTGCAATGTAATGCAATCATGCATGTCAGCATGTCACCAACTACCACTATGCACATACACACCACTGGCACCAGCACTCCTAACCAACCTTCACTCCGCAATGCACATGCACAACGTTCCATGAAACAGTTACCATAATGTATGAACATTACACTGTTTCCGGCACCCCTGTGCCCTTTCATTCACATACTATTGTCTTTCCGAATTCCACTCAGAAGGTATTGTGTCACTGCCAACGTAATCACAAAATGTTTACAACATTGCCCATACTGCAGGCATTGTGTACACAACACTTTATCCAAGCACATATAAACTGCCCTTCACCCATACCCTCTACCATACTAACAGTATGCAAACACTGTGCCCAGAGCCCACACTGCGTGACTTTTCACTGCAGCATCTTGAAGCACAGCGCACCGCCATGGAGCTATTCAGCAACAAAATGCAACAGTTACCATAATGTAAAAACAAAAGAATCTCTCCTGTATCCCTGTGCACTTTCAATCAAATAAATGGGCGTACCCACTTCCATTCACAAAGTATTGTGTCACTTCTAACCTACCCACAATCGGTTTTCAACAATGGGCTATAACGGCTGAAATGTGCTCCACAACCATTCTGTACATGTCATCACCCTCTAACTCATGTACATTCAAAAATTCATTACTGCCATGGGTGTCCTCAAGGCCTAGGCTCTTGAGTGCATGGCCTATGGCTTTCGGCCATGCACCCAATAGTCTAGGCCTTGGACACACCCACAGCTCTACCATACGGACAGTGTGCAAAAACTGCACCCAGAGGCCACACTGCGTGACATTTCACTGCTGCATCTTCAAACACTGCGCACCGCCATGCAGCTATACAACAACAAATTGCAACAAGTACCATAATGTACAGACAAAACAATCTCTTATGCATCCCTGTGCACTTTCAATCACATACTATGGGCGTACCCACTTCCGTTCACAAGGTATTGTGAAACTTCCAACCTACCCACAATCTGTTTGCAACACTGGACTATAACGTCTGAAATCTGCTCCACAACCATTTCCTTACAAGTCACCACTGTTTAACTGATGCACATTCAAAAATGCATTACTGCCATGGGTGTCCTCAAGGCCTAGACTCTTGAGTGCATGGCTTACGGCCTACGGCCTTCGGCCATGCACCCAATAGTCTAGGTCTTGAACACACTCAAACAATGTAATGCCACCTTGCATGACACCATGTCAGCAAGTAGACAATCCACATACACACCACTACCACCAGCAGTCCTGCCCAACCTGTACAGCGCCAATGGTGCTAAGCAACACCATTGTACCAATTCATATAACGGCCATGTGGGCAGCTAGCATTAAGCACAAACAAAACACCCATGCATGAAAACAGGTTGCAATTACCAGAATCCACAAATACACCACAGCCTCCGCCACCACTACCCACAGCCATTCACAAAGTGTTGTGTCACTTACCACAACATTTTCACAACATTGGGTCTACTTGAAGAAATCTGCACACAGCATAGGCCATGAACACACCCACAGCAACGTAATGCCACCATGCATGACACCATGGCACCCATTAGCACCATCCACATACACACCATTGCCACCAGCACTTCTACCCACCCTGCACACCACCACGCAGCTATGCAGCAACAAATTGCAACAGTGAACATAATGTGCAAAGAAAAAACTCTCTCCTGTACCTCTGTGCACTTTTATTCACTTACTGTGGCCGTCCTCACTTCCATTCACAAAGTACTGTGTCACTGCCAACCTACCCACATTCTGGTCACAACACTAGCCCTACTGCAACCAATCTGCACATACCACACTATACAAGCAGCACCCTGTACCAAATGCAGAAAGAAACATGCGTTTCTGGGGTGGGTATGTTGCAGCCCTACGCTCTTGAGTGCATACTTGACACCCTATGGCCTACGGCCTTCGACCATGCACCCATTAGTCCAATCCTTCACACAGACCCACCACACCTTCATTCACCCATGCATGCCACCAAGTGGCCAAATACCATATTCCATCCATAGGGGACAGGCACCCGTTGGGATGTACATTTCAGTTATTTGCAGCAAAACTACTACAGCACGTTTTCTGACCCACGCCCCCACTCTTGTCGCAAATTTGGTGAAAATACAGCCAGCCTTTAGGCCTGTGGCCGCATGCAAAGTTTTTCCCAATTCAGGCTATGGGGAAAAAATATGTGGGACCCCCCCTATAACTTCCCCCTGCACGAAACCTCGCCCAACTTGGCAACAACATTCAGAGCCGCCGTATACTTTTTTTGCGAAGTTTGGTGAAGATTCGTCCAGGGGGAGCGAAGTTATAAGCTGCCGAAAAAGTGCTCTTCCTATGAGTTTAGCAACTTAACCAAAACTACACATCCGCTACTGCGGGCCGTGTGATATATATTCACCGAAAAAAATCTTGTTAAAGTGACATTCTGATTAAGTTGCACAAAAACCCATGAAATTCAGTGAAAAAAAATGTGTCAAAGGGACGTTATGGTTACAAGTAAAACCGAAAAACCTTTGAAATTCGTCAGTTATGGTACGGTAAACCATGGGCACAAAAAGTCAAACATCGAATAAATATGTTTACAACAACAATACCTGAATCCATAACATATCTATGGTACATTCAAGTTATTTTCTTGACTTGCACAGAAGGCAAATGTGCTCCGAAACAATACCAAGAATCCCTACATTTCTTCCACCAAACAATTAAGAGAGGTCACCATGGATTATTCTTAGAAGAGCTTACCCTTGCTGCGCACACTACTTCTGCTAGAAGGAATTGTCATCAAGAAACAGCTATATCAAGAAACATCAAGAAACAGCTATATACAGGAAACCAATAGACAGGAAATAATACCTGCACAGGACAGGTTTAGATCAGAACCATGCACAATGATCACATATCTATAGCCATGCCATCTGGCACCAATGTTTATGTTTCAATAGGAAACAAACTCCATACATTGTTCCTACCAAAAGTTCACATAGCCAGACAAATTGACAGGGAATGAGTTATGCATTGAAAGAAATCCATAGACATCCTGCTACAATACAGAGAAAGCTAAATACAAAATGTACTTGGCTATCACTTATCATACAGCACTTACTCAAATGTATGTCATTGTTAAGTACTTGCAACCAGCAATCATCGGGCATGAGGAGTTGAGGTACATTTTCAATGACATTCTCTTAATTGCATACAAGCAACTGAGAATCTAGCAATCCCTGGCCAGAGGAGCATTTATACTAGATCAAGAAAAAATAAGACAAAGATCTGTGACAAATGTATTTATTTAATTTTTTAGTTTTGGTCATTTGTAATTTGCCTATATAAAAGTGTTTCGAGGCACAGCAAGGCATTGGGGGAAACAGGTAGAAGAAAAAGTAGTGCTCCTAATAGGCCTTGTGACATTCAGTGCATGGGGAGGGGAGGTGGGGATGTGCAGGAACTGGGCAGAAGAGCTTATGAGAGGGAGAGTGCCAGGGTAGGCCAGGTGGAAAGGGCCAGGGGGAAGCAGAGAGTGAAGAGGAGGGGGGGTCTGCAAATAAGTACTAGTTAAGAGGCTGGAATGGCTCGAAGAGGTGCAAGTCAGCCAGACAAGTGTAGGAGGAGAGCATGTGAGGGCAAGTGCAGGATGAGGGTTGGGGGAGCAGGGGATAATAAGTGCAGAGGTGGGCTGGGCAGTAGGGGCCTGGTGCCCTGTATGGCCGCCAGTCTCTGGGAGAAGGAGATATTAGCAGGGGAGCGGGAGGGAGAAGAAAGAAGAGAAAGTGAAGGTCTTGAGGATGTTCTGGGACCTAAGGAGATCCAGCTCAAATTGACTTCTTCTTCTTCAAGAGTACATAGATAAAGAATGGCTGAAATGCGTACTAAGCCCCACTTTTCTGCAAAGTCAGAGTGATCCCAAATATAAAGATAAAACAGGCAAAGATAAGATTGTATAAAAAACATATACTTCTAATTACATAAATCAGTTCAACACTCAAAAATGCTATAAATACCCACCCTTTCCAAAGAAAGACAGAGAAATGCAGAATGCAATGTAATAGCAGGGTGGTAAAACGGTATCAGGTCATTTTATCCCCACAAATAATTTTGCCATATATTTGGTCACCAGGATAGGCCATAGGTGACATTATTTCTGGAGATAATTTCTGGGGTAAATGGAAGCAGGGTTTGCGTGGCTGTCCCCAGCTCCCTTAAAAAAATTATGAGGGGTGCAGGGGTGTCCCCTGCAGGTTCCATGGGTTAATATCACCGCAAAAAAAGCTCCATTCTTATATGGCAATATTTTTGCAGGGATATTAACACATGAAACCGGTAAAACAGGCAAGAAACACAACAAGGAATATTAAAAACAATGTGTTCTTAGTGGAAAAAGGTTTAAAAGTAAATTAGCCATTTTCTACCTCCCCAAAGGATGTACCGGGGGAAAGGTCAGTTGAAAGAACCTTATTCCAAGTTTGGAAAGTTGTACTGTGTCGAGCCAGGCTCTGAATGGTTGTGTCTGTGGGTCAAACATGGTTGGAGGGGGAGTCACGTGGATCCCTGGCGACAACTCAGATTTTAGTGGGGTTCTCCATGTGATTTCAGACAGGTTAAATTGATGCAGGTCGAATGGGTCATCAGGAGTGGGCGTGGTTCAAAGCACTGAGTACAGCTTGTTTCAGTCAATGATTAACACGCAGGTCCATTGTGTTTGATTCGAGCTGTTCTGCAACTTCCTTCTGTTTCAATGCTTGGCTTGTTGCAGCAGGTGATGGAGCTCTGCTGGGGCAATGTGAAGTCAAACTAGTTCCATTATGTGAGCACGGTGGCTTGAAGATCAAGTGAGTGTCAAAGGCAGCAATGAGAGATCCTTCTGGTTCAACATGGCTGTGCTCCAAATAGTATTTTAACATCTAGAATGTGACATTAGTCCATTTGAAGATCTGATACCCCTCAAACCACTTCAGTGTGTGTGCTGGTGGACTGTTCCAAGCGAATCCAGGTATAGAGACTTAGTGTCCTACTTTTTGACCCTGGAAGGCAGCCATTATTTTCCATGGTTCATACATGTTAAGTGATGGTCTGCTAAACTGAACCATGCTGCTTTTTGGGACCAGCCCCATGTTATAGAGAAAGGGTCTATCAATTTGGTTAATAAGGCAGGTACCAAGGCATGTAGACGATCTATGGAAACTGCATGTCTTAAACTCTCATCTGGGCGACCATACCTGAGAACAAAGCAGGTTTTCGGCTCGGTTTTGAACAGTGCCTGGATATAATGACTCCGGGCTTGGCATAGTCACACTTCTTTGATTTAATAGCCAATATTCTGTGGGTTGCTGCTTTTACTAAGAACTGGAATATGCAGAACTGTGCAGAGTGCCCAACCTGTGGCGCTCACTTTGAATGTCATGATGCCTGCCCCCGGAAGACCAGACCAGGCCCAGCAGCCCCGGAAGCAGGCATCATGCCACTTGGAGCATGCCCAAAAGCCCCAGTTAGGGGCTGTTTGGGTGCAGTCCTGGCGCCTGTGGCGCCAGGCTCATAAAGATAAAGACAGTCCTGGCGCCATGGGCCCCATGGGCGCCAACTTACCTGAAGCAGACCATGCTGCATACTCACCTGAGGCAGACCATGCTGCATGAAGACTCAAGCCAAATGAGGCTTAGGAGGGACTATTTTACTGAAGGGACTATTTTGTTACTTGGGTGGGGCTGTGGAAGAATACTGACTGGATCTTCTTCCAAGGCTATTTAAACCACGCCCGGACAGCCACACGTGCTTCGCGTTATTCTGCTTGCTGCAGCGTAACGCTCACCGTGTTTTCAGCAGCTCCAGTCTTCAGCCACGCCCGCTTCAGTCCTGGGAATCCTGAAACAAGAAGAAAAGAAGGATAAAGGTTAGAACAGGAGTTTTAACTTTAATCCTTACCTGAATCCTGATCCATTTAGCCACGGAACTGAAAGACAGAAGTCTTTGAAGCATTGCTTCGCATTCCTACGTCGCCGCGCTGAACTCACCTGCTTGGCGGTACTTCAGCATTCCATCACGCTCTCTCCATCTCGCGGCCGCCCTCTGACACCTAAGGAGACAAAGACAGCAAGGTGAGCAAGGGGACTCTCTAAGGCTATACAAGTTACCCCCAAGGACTTACCTGATTTACCACGGGAGGTACTCACCTTATCTCGGGTCATCTCGGGTCGGCGCAGTCAACTCTGCTTTATCGCCGTACCGCGGCCCCTGAGGGGAAAACCACAATAGACTTACCTGAATCTACCAAGTGCCATTTGGAAATCTTCGAGTGGATTCATCGGCAACCTGCCAGGAATCGGACAGAGTGAAGATCAGACATTTGAACTCTTATGAACAATTGGACTTTAGAGTCAATACTGGAACTCTCCAATTCCTCTACGCCAGTGAAGTAACTGGTCATCAATGCGCCCCTGCAGTCAACGCAGGATGGAGAGCTCAACCATCCAAACCATCAGGTGAGACTAAGGAGGGGACATCAAGAGTGATCTGTGGGAAGACAACGGGAGTGGGGAAGGCGGGTTGACACTCAATTCTACGGGTGGTTAATTCCTCTTCTCCTTTGCAGAAGAATATTCTTGCGAGCCAGACAAACTAGGCTGAGCGGGCCAGTCCAGTCAGTCATCTCGGCGCTACACATCACGCTGGTGGAAACAACAGCGGCCCAGTTCCGGTCGACGCCCCCGTGGGAACCAGGTGAGCGTAACATTGAAACTCATAATCATGTTCTGTTTTTGTATCCTGGTTACAACAATCTCAGAGTTAGATATTTGCTGTTCCCCTTCTATAGATCAGAGGGTAGCCAAAGGACAATGGGTGTGCTGGACTATTGCAAAAATTCAGGTGATCTTAATATATTGTATTTTGTGCCCAGGTTTCTGCATAGGACATTGCTATGGAGGCTCAGAGGGATCAATTACATGGAGGTTATAACAATGTAAAGTATCCAATTTTACCTCGCTTCTTAATAACTTCGAGGACGTATTACCTGGTCGGATGCAAGTGATGCTGACACACCGCATCAAAGTAACATGAATTGTGTGATTAGATACACATGTTTTAAATTTTTTATTAAGATTATTAATATTTTTTAAGCCTGTATTGACTTTTGTAATTTTGGATTTTATGTTTTGAGGTAAGTGCTTTGATGGTATGTATATCGAATAAAGCTGATAATAATCATTTGTCTGACTTAACAGGTTAGTTTCGACACAGCGGTGCAATGTGCCATTCTTTAGCTTAATTATGTATTCAAAGCAGCGCATATAATTACATTTGTGTGGCTGTCAGGAAGATGCAGACACACGTTCTATTTAGAAGAACTCTGAAAGCTGGTATTAACAATAGAATTGTAAGCCTATTGTATCTGTAAACAACTTTAGACTGTGTGAGGAAAATGTGAAAGAGTACAAACTACTTTCAAATTATATGTTTTTAAATAATATATTTCGATACAATGGATATTTCTTTGCACTTGCTCGGTCCCACATTTCAGACGCCTTACGCTTAAGTTTGTGGATATATTAGGTGGATATGTGTTGTGTGAATAACATGTTCCTGTTGAAAATAATTTTGAGTTCTGCAAGAAATTAACGTTTTTTTTAATAGGTGTATTTATGCGTCTGGTATAATGCCGGATGTTTTGCTTTACTGCTAAGGTTTCTGAGGACCGAATTCGATGCCATGAGAGCGAAATGTCAAGCAACGATTAATGTCATTGTGTGACTACTATCTGTTGTAGGCATAACATTTTCATTATGCCTAATAAAAAATTCAGAACCTGGATTTTGTGTGACTTATGAAAATGTATAAGAAAAGAAAGTTATAGATCTGAAATAATATTTAATGATAAGGTTTACACGTATGGGCACGCGTCACATTGGTGAAAACCCCAGCTGTCCAGTTCAGATCGATGCCTCTGTGTGACCCAGGTGAGCGTAACAGAACACAAAGCCTACCCACAAATTCCCACCCGGGCGTATGGATACCTCAGAGACTGACCAATTGGCCCAATTACTAGGGGAATTGAGGGCTGAAGTGCATTCTGCCCGTCAAGAAACCAATGCTCTTAGGAGAGAACTGATTTTGTCAATGGAGCGAACTGATGACCTTGCTAGGCAACTATTGCAAAGCCATGCTGGACAAGCACCCCTACCTGGTTCTGGGGGAAATCCAGCTACTGTGTTATCGGGTAACCCTGCGCAAATAAACCTACCAGGAAATATTCCATTAGCTCCACCCAAACGCTTTGCTGGAGATCCCAAAAGGTTTGCCGTGTTTATGAACCAATGCCGCTTGCACTTTTTATGCAGACCTGGAGCCTTCCCAAACGATCAAGCCAAGGTAGCCTTTGTATTGTCATATCTCAGCGGCAGTGCAGCTGATTGGTCAATTCCACTAGTTACTCAGGATGACCCAATTCTTTGGGATTTTCAGGGCTTTCAAACAAGCATGGAAAGACTATTTGCCCGGCACTCCCAAGGACAGGCCCGGGATAATAAACTTTTGTCCCTACGACAGGGTAACCAGGACCTTCTATCCTACATCGTGACCTTTAATAGGTTGATAGTGGAAACTGGATGGCCGGAGGCAAAACAAATCACGTTATTTCATCGAGGGCTTCGAGGAGAACTCAAGGATGTCTTGGCTCAAGTCGTGGACCCACCTCAAGACTGCGCTGAATATATTGACTTAGTGGTCCAGTTAGATCACAGACTTCACAACAGAAAGGCTGATCGAGCCAAGTTTGGAGAATCGGGTGTTGGTCAAAACCCACGCTAACCCCAAAGGAGCAGATGCTTCAGAACCCATGCAAATCGGAGGGGTTGAAGGACCCTTAACCCAGAAGGAAAGAGAAAGGAGACGTCAAATGCAGTTGTGTCTATATTGTGGAACTTCTGGGCATTTTCTACGGGATTGCCCTGTAAAACCACCCAAGAAGGTGGTAGGAGCTGCTGATAAAAGCTATATGGAGTCAAACTCGAGAAACGACCACGCCCGACAAGCGTAGAGGTCCGCTTGCCGAGCTTGAAGAAGGATACTCAGACCTCGCATTTCATCATACCAATGGTCCTCGTGGATCCAGGGCAGCCATCACGTATGCACGCAGTAAGGGCATACATTGATAGCGGGGCCATAGGAACCTATGTGCGCTATGAATTGGCTTCCAGGGTGAATCTACCTCTCTGCCGAAAAACCACCTCAGATGTCATCACCACAGTCGATGGAACTGAAATTGCCTCTGGGCCTGTAACTCATTCCACCGCAGAGATGACACTATTGGGTCAGGATGAGCATCGAGAGACTATTGTGTTTGATCTAATCAAAGCCCCACAGTTCCAAATAATACTAGGCATACCTTGGTTGGAAACACATAATCCTTGTATTGATTGGCAAGAGAAGAGAATAACCTTCCCGGATTGTGCACAAACCTGTTACCCAAAGAAAAATCAGAACGCAGGCCTGGCCACAGTAACCACAGCAGTCATGCAACTACCTCCAGAATACCAAGAATTCCAGGATGTCTTCCAAAAAGAACAGGCAAACACCTTACCTCCTCACAGATCGTACGATTGTCAAATCGATCTCATACCCGGTGCACAACCCCCTTGTAGCAGGATTTATGCCCTTACGGAACCTGAGAACCTTCACATACGACAATACTTAGACCAGTACCTTGCCAATGGCTTTATTCTCCCATCCAAGTCCCCTGCATCTTCAGCTTTGTTCTTCGTGCCCAAAAAGGAGGGTGACCTCAGAACGTGCATAGACTACCGCGCATTGAACCAGATAACTGTTAAGAACCGATACCCATTGCCTCTGATCCCTGAACTACTAGACCAAGTGAAGGACGCTTGTATATACACTAAATTAGATCTCCGGAGGGCATACCATCTGGTACGTGTAAAAGAGGGCGATGAATGCAAGACTGCTTTTCGCACTAAGTATGGGTTATTCGAATACCAGGTGATGCCTTCCGGGTTGTGCAATGCACCAGCAGCCTTCCAATACTTCATGAACGATGTCCTTCGTGAACTCATTGACATTTGTGTTGTTGTATAAATCGATGATATTCTAGTATACTCCTCTTCAGAATCTGACCATGTGAAGCAGGTCCAAGCAGTCCTTGAGAAATTGCGCCAGCACAAACTATATGCAAAACTAGAAAAATGCGTTTTTCATGCCACAGAAGTTGAATTCCTTGGGTTTACCCTGACCCCAAAGGGAGTCCGAATGGACTCACGAAAGTTAGACGCAATCCTTAAGTGGCCATCACCAAGTTCAGTTAAAGGAGTACAAAGCATGCTCGGCTTTGCCAATTTCTACCGCAGATTCATCCCAGATTGTTCACATGTCGTACATCCCATCACAGCACTCTTGCAAAAAAACAAATGCTTTATGTGGACTGAAGAAGCTGAAAATGCCTTCGAAGAGCTGAAAGCGAAATTCACATCTGCACCTGTATTAAAGCACCCGCGCCCTGACCTTCCATACATAGTGGAAACTGATGCATCCAGTCTAGCCATGGGAGCTATCCTGTCTCAAAAGGACCCTAAAACTGGCCAGCTTCACCCAGTAGCATTTTGGTCCAGAAAGTTCTCGGCACCCGAGTTAAACTATGCGGTTACCGACAAGGAGTTATTAGCCATTAAATCCGCCTTCAAGGCTTGGCGGCACTATGTTCTCGGTGCCAGGCATACCATTACTGTGATCACCGATCACCGGAACTTACAGTATTTAAAAACAACCAAGGCCCAATCGTCACATCAATTACGATGGGCATTGTTCTTTGCCGAGTTCGATTTCGATCGACCAGTTTGTAAGAATGGTAAAGCAGACGCCTTATCCCGAATAGGGATGGGAGAGGCAGAAGTGACCCAGAACCAGTACCTATAATTTCCGAACAAAGGATTCTTGGCATGACTACTCTACAGACACTAGAGGACATTCAGGTAAAGATCCAGCAACTCTTTGATCCTACAGCCCTGCAGGACTGGGTAAAGAAAGGCCCGGACTACTCTGTCACCAATGATTTGCCTTATTACCAAGGGCGGTTATTTCTGCCACACAAGGAACTACAAGAGCTAGTCATTTCCCATTATCATGATACCCTAATGGAGGGGCACCCATGTATTGCAAAAACTGAAGCTAAAATTAAAAGACAATTCTGGTGGCCCACCTGGTGAAAGGATATTAAATCATTGTGATGTCTTGTGACATTTGCGCCCAAAACAAAAGTCAAAAGAAAAAACCAACTGGACTCTTTCAACCTTTAGACATTCGCCTACACCATGGCACACCTTATCGGTAGACTTTATTACTGTTCTACCTCCTTGTAATGGATGTAACACCATTCTTGTTATTGTGGATCTTTTTTCCAAGATGGCCTACTTTATTCCTTTAAAAGGATTACCTTCAGCCTCAATCCTGGCCAAAGAATTCCTCGAAAACATTGTTCGCATACATGGATTTCCGTCCGTGTTGGTCTCTGACCGGGGCAGTCAATTCATTTCACATTTTTGGAAGAAATGTTGTCAATTGGCGCAAATCGACGTGAGATTATCGACCAGTCACCACCCCCAGACCGATGGTCAAACGGAGTGGACCAACCAGACTCTTGAACAATACCTGCGTTGTATGTTACATCAAACTGAGAGTAATTGGAAGGACATTCTTTGGATCACATGGCACCATCCTCAAACCTCAGACCTTGACTCACCCCAACACTTAGAAATGCCCACAGTGGACCATCTACACGCTACGATTACACAAGCCTTTAAGGAGGCAACTGCACATTTAAAACAAGCAAAGGAGAAATATAAGAAAGATGCTGATCGTCATAGAAATGATACTCCACAGTACCAGATGGGTGCTCAAGTATGGTTGGCCACAAAACACATACCTCTCAAGGGAACGCAGACCTTTAACCCTAGATATTTGGGACCTTACTCTATTAAGGCCATTATAAACCCGGTGGCCGTCAAGTTGGACTTACCTGCTAATATGTGAATTCACCACGTCTTTCATGTGTCACTTTTGAAGCCAGTGCAACCAGGGACAAGACTAACCAAGCCACCAGACCCCATCCTTATAGACGGGGAACCCGAATTTGAGGTTAAAAACATCCTGGACTTCAAGATGGTGAAGTCAAAACTTGTTTATTTAATTGACTGGAAAGGTTACGGATCACAGGAAAGGTCTTGGGAACCTGGTGACCATGTGCATGCACCTCAGTTGGTGAAAAGATTCCACCGAAATTTCCCAGACAAACCAAAACCACCTGGAAGAACGACTTTAGGAGGGGCCTTGGGGGGGAGTGCTGTCATGATGCCTACCCCCGGGGACCCAGACCAGGTCCAGCAGCCCCAGAAGCAGACATCAAGTTATTTTGGGCAAGCCCAAAAACCCCTGCTAGGGGCTGTTTGGGTGCGGTCCTGGCGCCTATGGTGCCGGCTCATATGGAGAGTCAGTCCTGGCGCAGACCATGCTGCAAGAGCTCCAAGCCAAATGAGGCTTGGAAGGGTCTATTTTACCTAGGGACTATTTTTTTACTCGGGCGGGGCTGTGGAGGAATACTTACCTGGGACTACTTTGGAGGCTATTTAAACCATGCCCGAAGAGCAGCACACGCTTCGTGTTATTCTGCATCCAGCAGAGTAACGCTCATCGTGCCTGCAAGTCTGCAACCAGTCTTTTGCCACGCCCATTTCGAGTTTGGAGCTCCTAGAAAAAGGGAGAAAGAAGTAGAAAAGGTTAGAACAAGAGCACTACCTTTGATCCTTACCTGAATTCCCGATCCATCGCGCCTTCGAGCTGGAAGAAAGAAGTTATTTTATGTGCGTCGCCTCGCCTGCTGCAGCGCCACGCTGAACTCACCGGCCTTCGCAGCATCTTCACATTCCACCGCATCCTCCTGCATGTTCCCGCTGCATTCCGGCACCTAAGGAGTAGACAAGAACAGCAAGGTGAGCCAAGGGAATACACAGAGGAATATTAGTAACCCCCCCATAGACTTACCTGATTTTACCACTGGGGGTACTATTCCTCTTCACGGGTCGGCGCAGCTTCCACTGAATCTTCGCCGAACCCTGGCCCCTAAGGGCAAACAAAAGGACAGCAAGGTGAAACAAAGGGACTATCAAGGGGAACCCTCCTCACCACATTAGACTTACCTATTTTACCACCGGAGGTATTATTCCCCGAGACTTCATACTTTCTCTCAGTGCCTGAATAAGGGAGAAAGCAACAGGTTACATATTGACATTATTTATCAAACTGTGTTGGAAATACAAATCCTTACCAGAATATTACCGGTTGCCACTAGGGACACTTCACTAGGGTCAAGCTGCAATCTGCAAGGAATCGGACAAGAGTGAAAGTCAGGCATTTGAACTCTTACGAACTACATACTTTTCAGAGTCAATATTGTTCGGTAACTCACCAATTCCTTCGAGCCAGTGAAGCAACTGGTTATCAACGCACCCCTGCTCTCAATGCAGGATGGAGAGCTCATCTTTTCAAACCATCAGCTGAGACTATAAGAGGGGACATCAAAGGTGATCCGTGGGGAGAACAGTGGGGGTGTGAGAATTTACACTCAACTCCATGGGTGGTTAATTCCCTTTCTCCATTTGCAGAAGAATATTCCTACGGGCCAAGCAAACGAAGGTGGGCGAGTCCAGTCCGTCATCTTGGCCCTACGCGTCACATTGGTGGAGACCGCAGCTGTCCAGTTCAGATCGACGCATCTGTGGGAGCCAGGTGAGCGTAACAGTTACCCGAAGAAGTATAAAATCAGCTTATGAAGCTAGTGGGAAGCCATGGTCAGAAATCCAGCTAACCTTAGGGCACAATGGCAGGGTAATGCAAGAGAATGTGAGAAAGAAGCTTGAGGAGAGGAAACAAGAAGATGAAAAGTTAGTGCTGAAGAAATTATCTAAGTATACAACGGAACGGGTTATGTTGATGAGCAGAGAAGGAGTAGTTGCTCAGCATGCACAGAATCAACCACAGATGGCAGGGGGAGGTTTTGCAGGATGAAGGGATATGAATCAGTGGCAGAGAGGACAAGGATGGATACCTCAGCGAAGAGGGTTTGGACAACTAATGCAGCAGAATGCAGAAGTGCTTCACTGGAACAGCAAAGAACGATGGGGGGTCCCACACAAGGCTGAGTGTTCAGACAAACTGGCCACATATCGTGAGGATGTAGATACCGGAGCGGGATGTCTCAGAATGGGGGAATGCAGCAACAGAAACAGCCCGCATACCAGACAGAGAAGACTGACTGTTATGCCCAAGATCACACAACAGATGCATAGCAATGACACCCAAACACAGCAGTATTAGCCCATGATGCATGCATTACAGATGCAGGGACACATTCAGCAATCACAACCAGCACAGCAGGCACTGGTTCAGCAAAACATAATAACTATGACACATGCAGGCTCTACAATGCCGGCTCGTGGGCAAAAGCTGGGAGGGGTAACTCTTTTAGGGGGCAATTCATTCATGGAACCACCACCATTTCTCGATGAAGACTTAGGGCAGGCCCAGTGTCTTATGGACTAATAGTCCCTATGATATGGATCTTCTAAAAGGGATATGAGTGGTTAGGATAAAGCTTAAACCAGGGTCTGTTTTACCAAGGGCAAGACAATATTCTCTATCAAGGGAGGCAGACAAGGGTATTTATGAGGTAATCACACATTAGTGAAGCAAGGCATCTGGTACCCTCTGAATCACAGTGCAACCTTGCTGGGGGGTCATGGTGCTTTATTCACTATTTTCCCCCTTTGAACCAAATTGTTGAAGCAGAATTCCTATTGGTTCCGAACCCAGACACAATTTGTGCAGCATCCCAATGGAAGCTACGCACTACACAGTAATAGACTTGAAGAACATCTTCTTTCTATGCCACTCCATGAAGAGTCACAGAACTTGCCATCCTTCCTATATAGAAACTGGAAGTGGAAACACACTAGACAATCCCACAAGGGTACTGTAAGTCACCTTCTATCTTTAATAGGGTCCTTCGGGTGGATCTAGGAAATATACAGATAATGAGCACAGTCATACAATTCGTGGACAACATTTTAATCTGAAGCAAGTCAGAGGAACAGTGCCAAAATGACTTAGTATACTTGCTTACAGTATTGGCAGAAAATGGTTATAAGGTGGAAAAGGCAAAAGTACAATATTGTCAAAGGGAAGTGCTATATAAAGGGCAGTTGTTATAACAAGAAGTGCAAAAAAAAGACTCCAGAAAGGGGTGAGGTGATCAGTAGAATGCCAATGCCAAGACAGTGAGAGAAATGCAGCAGTTTCTGGGCCTTTGCATATATTGCATTTATTGCAGAGCCTGGATGTTTGACTATAGCACATACACAAGACCCTTGTTGAGCGGGTTTAGTTAGGCACAGAGAGGGAAAGGTAAGTTGATATAGACACATGTATTGACTGAAGTCTTCAAAGAGCTAAAGAAAGCGATATGCACAGCTCCAGCACTAAGGATCCCAGACTATACGACAAATGTTATTTTTTCTCAAACTCCAATGGAGTAGTGATGACTGCGGTGCTCACACAGAAGACTACCCTAGGGCACATGCCATTAGGTTATTATAGTGGATGTTTAGATCAAGGGTTGAGTGAACCCTACTCTTGTGAACAAGCTCTGGCTTCAGCCGCATATGCGGTAGAGAAGTCAGTGAGTATCACCATGGGGTGCAGCACCACACTTTAAGTGGCGCACGCACTCTTTGCAATTCTCAAAAAACAAAAAGAGTATGTTGACCACACAGCAAGCATCTGGATATGTGGTAATTATCTCAAACACAGTAAATAAGGTACTGAGGTGCAGAACTGTCAATCCGGTGACATGTTTAGCTTAACATTGTAGAAGAGGGAGACTATGTACCCGATTGTACTACATACACAGAACAATATCATGACCTTCCAAAGGTGGGGTTGAAGCCACTTGAGGGGGAGAAGTGCTTTACATTGACGGATCATCGACAATAGTACAGACAACACGGGAAAGGCATATGGGAACTGCAGTGGTTTGACTAAAAGCAGACAGTACAGCAGAAGACATAGCTAGCACGAGATCGCCTCCCTTTTTTTCCAGCACACACAGCAGAATTAGTGGCTCTCATAATGGTATTAGAAGCATGCAGGCACCAGGAAATCACAGTGATTTTAGATTCGGCCTATGTGGCATCTACAGCACACTCTGGCCTGTCACGATGGTAGAGGAGGGGATTTAGACATGCTGATGGCACACCGGTGCAGCATGAGCCCCGATTGGGAAGGCTCATAGATGCGGTTCAACTCCCAGCAGCAGAACACGGTCATAAACTACCAAGCCCACATGACAGGGAAGGGAGCAGTCTCCAGGGGCAACAAAGCAGCAATCGTGGAATCAAAGCATGCAGCATGTTTTTCAGGAATAACAGATTTCGATATCCCATCACACACACATATATGTGTGCACAATATGATTCAAAGGGAAGGCTGTAATAGGTTACCAGATTCAATGTAAGGGCACCTGGTAAAACCCTGAAAAACCCAGGTGGGCGTCCTTAAGTAAACAAAAACGAAATTTCAGGGTGAGAGATCACACCAATCCTACATATTAACATATATCACAGTCACAAGTAATACATTTCTGAACTGAAAGTATTTAATAACATTTAACAAAAAGTGATGGGGATAAATGACCCAGGAGTGTTTAAAAAGACCAATACAGGTATGTATAATCCAGTAAGGAAGAGCTGGATATGAATGTGACCAACATAAACAGAAACACTGCCAAAACTTAGTCAAATGTTTCAGTTGTGCAGTTACAGAATGAACATAAACGTGGTTTCATGAACATTTGGAAGAAAAGCAAACAACAACAATGCTTGTGCTGTGCATTATTCAGATGATATGTTTTTTTTTGTTTACTTATAATAGGTTACCAGCCACACAGATAATGGAGTTTCAGGGAAGGGCTCCAACAGAGGAGAAATACTTATGGGTGTAAAGGGGATGTTCAGTATCTCCTACTGATGCTCTCTGGTAACAGGAAAGCACAGGCAAGCTAGTTCTCTCAATAGCACTAATGCAGATTGCACTCACGCAACGGCATTATCCCACTCATATTGGTGAAGATGTACTTGCTGCTCACATTAGGAGAGATTGTTTCTGTCTTAATAAGTCAGAACATTTCGCAGCATTCATGGACATCTGTGGCACTAGTAAGAGGTTCAATGCAGAACAGATGTTGTGTGTAGTGAGGGGAGTCAAACCTTGACCAATCAGGCCTTTCCAACATCTCTATATCGACTATGTCGATATGATCCAGGTGTGCCAGGGCTACCACAGCATGATAGTGGTTCTATGCCCATTCTCCTGATGGATCAAAGCTGGTCCCTGTTCACACCTCTATGTGCTCAGGGAACCGAAATTCCTTGTTTGAGATGTATTCCCATGATGGGGGGTATGTGAGGTCCTGCGGTCAGACAATGGGCCCCATTTTGTGAATAAGACCTTTTAGCACATTACAACCCTACTGGGGATGCAGCAAAAATTCTCCTGTGCCTATCACCCGCAAGAGAACAGTGTGTGTTTGCGCCTCAATGGCCTGCTCAAAGAAAACATTACAAAAATAAAAGCCACCTTTAAAAAGGGGTGGCTTCATTGTTTGCCCTTAGCTCTGTTCGCACTGCACAATCAGCCCAGATCTGATCACCACTTAACACCCCATGAGGTGGTAACATGACGGTGCATGCAACTACCCCTGGCTCCTCCCAATAGAGCAGTGACAGATGCAAATGCAACCTCTGATGTGTTTAGAAATGAAATGTATGAATATGTGGCTTCTTTGATGGCTAGTGCATCTTTTATTTCTTGTCAAATGCACACGCAGGGGGTAGAGGTCGAAGAACAGTCAGGAAGATACCATCTCAGCCGCAAGTTAACAACTCAATTAACCACTACTTTATCCATAGGATACAGTCCTACTCCAGAACTTTGTAAAGCCCCAGTTAATCCCAGATTTGCCGGCCCCTACACTGTAGAGTAACCACGGAGCATGCTTTGAAACTGAAGGGGAACAAAGTTTGGAACTACATTAGAGAAGTTAAGCCCTGCCGAGGTGAGACCGTTTCCTATCGAAGAGAAGACGATTTAATACAATAAGAAGACAAAGACAAGGAAGTAGAATGACAACAGCAGATAACATGGTCCAAAGCAAGAGAGTTAGGGAAGGACAACACGTACACCTAGAGTAGACACACTACCTTTTCCTTACAATAGGTATTTGTCGAGAAAGTAAGGACAGTTGAAGCTATATAGTCCTCAGTAGACGTAACACATATCAGGAATTTTTTATCCGCTTTATGATAAGGACAGAAACTGAACAAATGATTCCTCCACAATTGTTTTTTCATGACTATCTGTTATCTGTTGCCCACATCTATCCACAACAGACATGCAGAAACCCGTCTATCATTACTCTGCTTGGTGATTCGAAATCCATATAGTGTGGGAGCGATTCTTCTTTGCAGGACTCGCCCAGTATTATAGGCGTCGAGCATAATCTAACATACACTAACACGACAATGAAGCATTTCTCAGGCTTTTCAGGTGAGTTGCACAAACCCTCAGATAAATGCAAAGAAACACTCAAGAATAACAACATGGAAAATATAATTTGTAAAATCATGATAATGTTTTGTGTCTTCTGCTGTCTCTACCTCTTTACACTCCTTGCTTTACGAAGGTTGATGTTTCCCCAAGCACACTCTTTGAACCTTAATAATGTAACCCCAATCCATGCTGTTACGGAAGCCATATTTAGGCAGGAAACAAGCACTGCTAAAGAAGTAAAGTGAATTAGGCACAGTGCAGAAGTAGAATTTAAGCAGGTAAATTCCTACATCGCTGATTCAGCCCATATATCAAGCAACATGTCGTAGAGGCCAAAGTGGGGGAACAAATGACAAAAGCGATCTGTTTTGTTTGCTTTCTTATCCCCTATGCCATGAGTGCATCCAGAATGTTTGAGGCAACAGATATTCAAATGAGAGGAACACTCAGGAATGTTGGACAATTTCTGGAATACAGAAAAAAGTATGCCATGCAAAGGGGAAGTACGGACAGTGGCATAGAAGGAGTTACAGTGTCCCAAGAAAGGACCTGTAGAAATTGGAGGAATGCCAGGATACTGGGAAAAACCGCAGATGCTGGTGTATGAACAAGTATACATAACAGAAGAATGGAAAAAAGGAGTGGTTGGGAGCAAAGCACATGCTCTCCCCAACGGTTCCAGTGGGAGTAGCACAGCAAGAAAATGAACAGTTCCTCATGGAATGGGAAGCAAGATCAAACTGCTCACATGGGTAGAACACAACGCATGGCTCATGACCATCATACCACTCAAGGGAGCAGCTTTATGTTTCCAGAATGATGGAGAAGTAGAAGTTCGAGAAAATGAAGGATGTAAACAGAATTCAAAGACACCAGGCATGAAGGTCAGAGCAGCAGTGCTAATGGACCACTATTGGGCCTGTGGATTGAAGGTAAACCTGCAGCTGCCACCCAACTGCTGAGGAATATGTTTACTTGTACATCTGAACTCTCCAGCATTAGTAATGCCTCAAAAGGAAATACAAATTGAAGGGTTCCCTAAAATGTATACCAGCAAAAGGAAGAAGAGATCTGTAGGGTTGACCAGAGTGAAAAGGGCGAACTATTCCTCATCAGAAATGGAAAAGGCATTGGATGTGATACCACCAAAGCACAAGCTGTTCAGTAGAACTGAGATGTTTATTGCATCTAATATTCCAGCAGTACGGACACGCACAAATGCCAAATGGCTTCAGTTTACATGTTGGGAGCTGATTCAGACAATAAACTCAACCGTTAAGGGGTTCAGCGCCATCAAGGAAGAGCTGAGAGCAGTTAGGCTAATGGCCCTATCGAATAGAGACGTTCTAGATCTCCTAAAATCCATGAAGGGAGGCGCTTGCACAAAGATTAGGTCTTCTTGCTGTACATTCTAACCTGCCAACGTTGAAGACAACAGAATGATGATAGAAGCCATCACCCGACTCTTAGATCTACACATGAAGATGGAGGCATAAGCGAAAAATGAAGGAAAGAAAAAGGTTGACTGTCTCATGAATACCAACATGGATGGCCAATGGACTGAAAGCACTGGCAGCAGCTTTGATTCTAGCTTTGCCTGCATTTTGTGTCATCAAGATAATCATCACGCAATGAAGAAGGACAACTAAGAAGACTTTAGGGATGAAAGTGCTGATAAACCTAGAGACTGAAGAAGATGAAGAAACAAAAACATGAAATGCACTGAAATCACAACTGACACAGTATCCTCTGTCCCAGACAAGAACAGTATTCCAGTATCCCTACAACACCTGTGACTATTGGTGAAAATGGGTTTGGCGCAAGTCTATGGGTACTGCAGTTGCATGAAATGGAGCCTGGATGACTATGCAAAATGCTCTGGACATCCTGGAGGGATAACAAAGATCTGGCTCCCGGAATTGCAGACAACCCAAGAGAGTGTGCAAGTAATATGGTTGATAGGTCGACCAGAGGGAAAATTGTAGATGCGGGGACAAATCTGACCCTCATGCCCCCACATGCCTCTCAACACGGAGGCAGAGAAATGGCTCACTTTCAGGCCCATCACCGCAATCATCAATGCATCACAGGTGTGAGAATGATTACTCACTCATGCAGCTGTTCAGACCATACCCTATCAATGACTTGGACGATATGGACATTAAATCGATTGAGCAAGTCAACTAACTGCAAAGTCAGAAACCGATGACTTCATCACTGACATCACGATGTTGCTGCATTACACATGAATTACATATACAGTCATTCATGAAGTTTATTGAATATAGTCACAAAGCACGTGATTATGACCTATGTAGGTAGAGGACAGACACACGTACATATCTCTTTATATTCATATTGTTCGCCAAAGTGGAAACCACAAGATGCCAAGTATTCATATATTTAGCGTGCTCATGCTTGACGGCTACTAACATGGGGAAGCCACAGGGAATGATGTAGAAGCTATAAGTCTCTGATATGGATTACAAAGGTACATGGAAAAGCTGAAATGATTGCTGCAGTCAGAGGTGAGCAGAGACGTGGCACTCAGCCAAGGACAAGTGGAGACAGAAAGTTCCAGTTACCAAGACAATAAGCCACCTGCAGAAAATCAGGCTAAACTCCTCATAATTACAAGCAAGGCAGCTTAATTCCATGTTCTAGATATAAATGACCCAGCTGAAAAGGACAATCCCTATTCAACCAAGGTAAATGAAGAGGACTGTTCCCATCCAACCAGAAGGGAAAAAAGCTACAAGTGTTTCCCACAAGCTGCCAACTGAATGCACTCTCCCAAGCTTAGGTGATCAGAGATGGCAACCTTAGGGAACATTCGGCACCTCCATTTTTATTGCCATTGCCTTGAAAAGGTACACTCAGTTTGGTAACTGTCCAGGGTGCCAGGGATGGGAGGACACATTCTGACCAATCCAGATTCACCTTTCAGGTGGGCATATAATCTTTTGCAAGGTCCAACTGTCTCTCTGCGACCCTGAAACATTGTAGATCTATACTAGTAGAGGTGGTCCTAGGAGGGGCCCCTAGACATGGCGATCCAATTGTAGAATGAACCCATATATCTTCTATATGTAGCCTAACTGACAAATGTAAATGTGTGATATGTTTCTGGGATGGAGCCTGAATTTGGAACGTCACATTTGGATAAAACTGGGTGACACATGCTTAGAAGACTAGAGCTCCGGAGAATACTTGTTTTTCTTGTGTGATCCCTGTCATTTTGTTTGCTAAATAAAAGACAGTGGGGGTCATTCCGTGTATGGCGGTAGGGAGTTAATGGCACCGGTAAGGATGCTGGTGCCATTAACCCCCTACCGCCACATTCCAAGGTCCCTTAGTGGGTCTCACTAGGGCCGGCTGGTGTTACCAACAACCCTTACCGGGACCCGTTAAAGGAGCTAATAATGGGCCCGCTATTAGCTCCTTCCCCATTCCCATTGAGCTCTAGGGGGGGCTCAAATGGGAATGGGGAATGGTTTTCGAAATGGGGACTTACCGGGTCTGCATAGGTCGGAATGTCCCGGTATGTCCCCATTCTGACTACCCGAACCGAAACCGTGTTTGGAGGCATGCTCGTCAACTGGATCATCCTCTTAGTGGATTGTGATAGTCAGGTTTGTTGCATACTCATGTGGCTAGTTGACATGACCTATGTCAGGAGAAGGCATTCAAGGCTTACATGACAGGATTGTAAATGTAATGGAAACTCAAAAATAAGCCACTGCATCACCTGTCACCAAAAACATGTGCAAAGGAACATTTTGAGGCGACTGACTCCAAACAGCATGTGGGGAGGTGTAACCAATAACACAAACCACATTTGATGAAAGATACATGCACACACTCAATGATGTAGGATAACTCACATCTTTAGTGACAGTGACCATCACCGAATTATCACCATATTAACTGATACATGTTCAACCCTACGCGTAGCACATCATGCCACTATTGGGATACTTATATCACCAACCATACTAATTTGTGACAGTCTACAACCTTATCTGGTGGTACTGCTGGTACGCTGTTAATTCCTCACCACCTCCACCTAACACTGGGCCTCCGTATTTAGTGATCGGAGGGTCGGTGTCCTTTAGAGGGAATGAGGACCTTGATGGAAATAGGCTCTTAGGGTGTCTTCTGAGAGAATGTGGGTGCTGGGTGAGGCAATAATTCTGAAATTACTTTAAACATTTGTTTGGACATGCTAAAGGAGTCTGTATGACAAACTGCACATATCATACACATAATTGTTGAAATGCACGCTCTCCTATATGTGGGAGGCTGTAGCAATCCACATGACCCGATCAGTTGACTTTACTAATCATGTCTGCATGTCCAGTCCCCCAGCATAATGATGTGCCCGGTAGCATGGGCAGTTGAGTCACTGCCTTCTAGAGCAGCATGGTCCTGTCACGAGGACAAAAAGAAATACAGTCCACCTTGGACGGAGGGAAAAAGAAAAGAAAAATAATCCAGTGTTCCTCCATGGGCTCATGGACACCAGGGTGCAAGAATATAGGGGGTGGTGGCAGCATGGCATGACCTCCATGTTTCAGTTGGAACCACCATTGTGTGGTGGATCCAGGGATGTTGCATTCTGACCATGCATGGTCAAAGCCGGATCTTCATTGGCTAGTGAAACTCATCAGAGGAATGCCTGCATGAGTGCCCCAATTGCAACAAGGTCCTGATGATGCCTATCGCAAGTGGCCAAAGAGTCTGCATGCATGCTGACCCTTGACATCTCCAACTACATGATGGTATTTTGCTGCAAGGCAGCCATCTCTTGTCAGTGGACATCCCTTGAGGCCACAAATTCATCATGCAGGGATAGACTCAAGGCAGTGTCCTTATCTCCAGTTGGCTGCCTCTTGTGTCTCATGGCCTCCCTTCTCTCCTGCTGCATTGGGCATGGTTCAGCAATGTGTGCGTCATTGGAAGAGATGACATTTTCAGCCAGGCAATGGATGTGCATTGCCATGTCCTGCAGGTCCTCGTCTTATTGGGCCATGCATGCAGCAACTCCTTCTCCCATTCCAAGTGTCCAGCAGGCACACATCCACCAAGTGTGTGGCCTATCAAACCAGGATGCCAAAGTCTGTACACGTCACAGTGAGTGTACTGTCATTGGCTGCAAGTATACAGCCCTCCCACTGGCATTAGACTCTGCTCCTGCATCCTTTATCATAGAAATAGAAGGCAATGGTGCAGACACAGAAGCCACCATAGATACAGGACTCTCCACTGCCAGGCCCAGGGTCACCTGGCTCTCCTACTCAGACTCATCAGTCTCATGGAACTCAAGGAACTCCATGGAATCCCGGCTACTCAGTGAGGGTCCCTCCACCATGTCCCTCAGTATGCTTTACACAACAGACTTGGCAGTATTATCAGAAGAGGAGTTTGCAGGCCGGCTGACAATGGCCTGAAACAGGCGGGGATTCTCACAAGGGACAGCACCCCAGGTTGTACTGGTGGATGCTTGTGCCTCATCCTCTGTCTTCTCCTTCTCCTCCTCCTCCTCTCCATCTGCTGCAGCCTCATCTGCACAAAGTCAGACAACATTAATCAAAGGCCTACCTACCAAACCGAACATGCAAATGTGAATTAAAATGTTACAGACACAAAAGGACCAGCTACACATACATCAGACATTAAAACTGGGCAACATGTGATGAGGAATGATCTGTGCAATCATGTCAGGGCACTTTATGTACTACATCAAGCCACATATTGGAGTACTAGGTGATCATACATTCAGACAGACATGTATGAGAGTGGAAGATGTAACAGTAGACAGATGGATTTCTTTATCTCTTTGCTGAGCCCGTTCTTCACTTGTTCTATGAATACATGCCACATGTGGAAGTGTCATGTATCCTCCTGCTGACAAAACATGCATAGTATCTCATGTTGCCTACATCCCCATCACCCTGTTGCCATATTGCCCAAGACCAGGATAGTAGTTACCCATGCTCAAATGCAATTTAGCCATGTGTGAGGAGAGTTCAATATGGACATAACCAGTGTGCACTTGCATGACCACTGAATAAATGACAGTCCAAATGTGGAATGCACATTACTTATTAATTATCTTAAGCCAATCACTGCAACTCCTGTCAAGAACACCCCCTCATGCAACTTGTGACTAACATTGTAGCTCATCCAGGGCCAGTGAATGGATTACTTTGATGTCATCTACTGCTGAGTGTGATTCCATGTGAGCCAAAATATGCATTCAAAATGCACTACCCACAAGTATAACACTGTGTGTCCAATGACATATGTCTTGCAGATCATTGGCACACATAGGTGTATTGGCCTGTATTAAGAATTCTTTCTACAGTAATGCGTGCTGTAAGATCAATGTCAACCCTAAACATAGATCAAGCATCCACCTTTTATGAAGCACAACATGCAATGGAAGTTACCAACTGTAGTGATCATTTACGGGAGAGAAGGACCATGACCAACTATCCTGCAACATTTGATAGCGTATAACGTGGTGAGGAAAACATATGTATCAAGCACACATTAAACTCACCTCATGTGGAAGCTTAGGTGTCCATGCTTCCCACACTAACCAACTGCTCACTCATGATGGGATCATGATGAGATCACTGGTGAACTTTTCAAATAGAGTTAGCTCCTCAACATGTGGTGATCAACGTCCAGTAGTCTGGGCAGAGGCCACATTGCTGTGGAGCTTCACCTTGATCCGTCTAGTGATGTCAGACATCTACTTGTGGCACTCTCCCACAGTGCGCCGCTCCACCCCACAGGCCTCCTGCCACATACTTCACTGCTGGATCACAAGAAGGGTACTGCCAGCCCGAGGGTACAGGTCGACATGTGTTTGACAAATTAATCCACAAAGATCTGCAACAGTGAATCGCTTCGCCTTGATGGCCCCTTCTCCCTAACCTGTAGATGTTCGTGGGATGTCATCTGGTACCTCCTATCCTTAGTGGGACTTGGCATTACTGGGCACCTGTAGACTCACCAGCACATTTTGCAGGTGAACCCTTCTTGAGCTACTCCTCACTGATGAAGCTCAACAAGGCCGAAAAATATTTGAGGATGCTTGTGGTCTTGTGCAGAAGGAATGTGACCTAGCAGTTTGGGCTGGACTGCCCCTTTTGGGGTGGGAACAAGCCTAATTTGCATACAGTCTTTCCCCTTTTGTAACAGCTTGGCAGGCAAAGACCGATGGTTGTCCAGAGCAATGCCAAGGGTTAGGATTAATTCCAAACCATCAAGCCATTACCTCTTTTGTTTTATGTATGTCACCTCGAGTGGGACGGGTATGCCCAGACGTGAGTCATGTGCCTGCTGGCCTTAGAGACCCAAGCTACTCCTCACTCATGAGGCCCAACAAGGCTGAAACATGTTTGGGGATGCTTGTGGTCTTGTGCAGAAGGTATTTGACCAAGAAATTCAGGTTCGACTGCCCCTTTTAGGGTGGGAACAAGACGGATTTGCGTATGGTCTTTCCCCTTTTGTAATGGCTTGGCAGGTGAAGAATGATGGTCTGGAGGGCTGCCCAGAGCAATGCCAGAGTTTAGGATTCATTCCAAACCTTCCAACCTTCACCACTTTTGTTTAGCATAGTCTATCATTAATACGTAAATATTTTATGATTCAGTGCAACAGTTTGCTGTCTCTTTGTGCCATGTGCAGCATGTCTTGGTTTGCTGTTGTATGTGTGCTTTGGTGGTTGTTTGGCCATGTACAACTTTTGTTATCTCATGATCTCCATCTGAGTGTGTCCTGTATCAGTCAGGTGGTTTTAGGGCACACTCTGTGGCTCATATTGGTAATGAGCTATTTGTTGGGGATATGTGTTCATGCTTCGGGTGTGTGTGATGTTTAGTAAGATGGCTTCATGGTCAATGTGCGTACGTGGATTGGGGTCAATGTAGGGAGATGACATGTATAGACTTGCACGAGTTTCACATGTTTAGGAACACATCTGTTGCTCAGCAACTTCTGTGTTTTGGCGTACAGACATGATGCTCATTAATGAAGACGATGTGCGTGGGTAAGTCAACCATGTATGCTGTTGTTGGCAAAGCACTTCCTTTGTTAATGTTTTCATAGGCGTTGATTCATTGCAGCGATTATTTGAGGTAAGCATGATGGTATTACTTAGACTGACTTGCCCATGTTGCTATTTGTACATATGTTTTGCCAGTAGGGAAATGAGTAGCACAAGGGTGTGAGTAGCAATCTATGGTTGACTGATGCCATTTATGTTGCAGGGGTATTACATGTCTGCCTTCAGTGTATCTATGGAGGTAGAGTAAGATTTGAACTGTGTGGCCCTCATTACGACCCTGGCGGAAATCGAAAAACGATGGCGGAAATGCAATACCGCCATCGAATAGCGCTCGGTGCGATTATGACCCGTCACCGTAAAGTACGATGCCATTAGCGACACCGTAGTGAACGCCAACGCTAACTGCACCAAGTACGCGCACGCGCGCCATGCCAAACCGTAATTACCACCATGGCGCAACGGTACGCGAATTCTGACCCTAGCGGACATATACCTAACGCCATCAAGCATGGCGGAAAGCACCATTCCGCCATGGTGAGAAGTACGGCATCGCGAACCAACCGTAAAAGGCCCTACTGAGTGCCTGTACACCACTCCCTGGCCACATTGCACAACTCCTCGTAGGTGCAATGAAGTCACAATGCAACCAGTGAAATGTACAAGTCACCCATGCATGCCAACGAACAAATGAATCTAGGGGCTCCAAGTGCCTTGTGAGTGGCCATCCATATTTGCCATGGCACCATTGCTGTACTGATGCAGCACAGGCATGTGAAGGTTCAAGTCCAGCAACATGAACTGAAATATGAGACAAACAAAAACAGGCCCCCCATCGCTTGACACCAGTGTAAGGCAACATTCAAAGCAGTATCCTGAGTGAGACTGCACCAGCCCTGTACTCCTGCCAGTAAACAAACCAACCATCAGCATAAGCATGTACCACACAAGTTGGCAGAGTGACTGAGCAGCCAGGCTCATCTCAAGATGGGCCAATGGGAGCTGCAGGGCACAGATGGTACGAATACAGAAGCTATTCCAATGGACATGACCTCAGTCTCCCTCCAAGAAACGCACGCAAACACAGGCACCTGTGACCAGCCATATTCTGATAATCACATCATTCCACCAATCCACCTGGCTGACCGGCATCTGTTACACAAAAGCTAATCCCCCGCCCCTGAGCATGACATCATTAAAACAGTCATAATGGCAGCCCCTATCCCTGACCTCACTGGGCTTCGTAGGCAAACGCGCCCAGTACAGTACCACGCAACTATACTCAGAAGGCGGAACCCAATGCAGATCTTCTCACAATACATCGCTCCACAAATAGGAATATGCTACATTACTTGCAAAGAATAACGCTACACGGTCAATATCATAATCAAAATTTAATGCACAACAAAATCACCAAGCCCATACAGCTATTAGGTCATGAACTCCAAAATATATTTCATTATTGTGGGCTGCATCCGCAATAAATGACCAGCTTCTGCTTGTGTGACGCCCTGTTCCTTCATGGTACACAGGGGCTACATTCACGTTCAAAAAGGCAACATGGAAGCGCCTAGAACCGCAGGGCCATCCCATTAGGTAGGCACTAGTCCAGCTGAAAGGTCGATATGTTGCTCCTAGCCACTAGTACTGCGTAAGGGCATGTGGCCCATTGGCGATCGTCCCATAAGATCATAATGGTGCTCCACTGATTAACATGAAGCAGCAGGTGTCGGGAGTAAAAGCCATCTGCAGGAGTGGCATACAGATGGCAGCGGCAAAAGGGGAGGAGATACCTGTCACCCAAATGAAATGAAAAAGAATAGTATGGGCATCAGAACTTCATTTGAATTACTCACTTCAATGATCACACTAAATCCACAGCCATATGCATGCTAGCCCACTCAAAAGGATTATTCCCACCCAAAATTCACTTGCGAATCATAACTATATAAATCGAGGTGAAAACACTATTACAAACGAGTGTTTGTGTGCATGCGTCTGTTAAAACAGAATCCATTAGATGGGATTAGTAACGTGCATAGACACAAGTGTTTGAAGGCACGTCGAGACAGGGAGGGTTCAACAACGGCAGATAGACGATGGTCCCACTATGGCAGCCCTGCATCACATAGCGCAGGGGAAGTGGATAGATTCCAAAAAGCCCTGTACATGGCAAACTCTCCATTAAATCATCTGTCCATGCATCCATACATCATTCCCTCATCCCGGTATGAAAACGCCTGATTATTTACTCACATAACATGTGAAATTTCCATTGAGTCTGTGCGTAATGCAGTCTGCAAAATCCACTGTGCTCCAGCCCGGAATTCCAGTGTTGTGAAGTAACATGTATTTGGGAACGTCCTGCCTTATCGTCCACTACGCTATTGCGCATCCCATACTATTCATATCAATCATTGCATTCTCGCCATGGCCCTTGTCCGAAGGACATTAAACAATAGAACTTCATATCTGCAGTCAGACCTGTGGGCGTCTCCTCGCCGCTAGCTGAAAACCGAAAGCGCTGTCCTTCGAATTCCTCATTTGCAACATCACGTCGAAAAGGCATCTGTGACCGCTTGAAATCACAAATCCATCCATGTAGTGCGGCAGTGTGTGAAAATGGCAACTGGCTTCACTCACAAATGGGACGCCCCGCCCGTCGGTGAACCTCGGTACAGTGCTGCATGAGGGTCCACCGTCAATCGAGTACTACATTCCACTGACCCTTCACAAGTTTGTTCGCGACTGCAAAGATAGTATGTGAAACAATGGGACCATAGCAGAATGAACATATGAACCAATATTTCACTGCCATCGGGATTAAATACATGATTGTAATAGCAAGATGCCATGCGTCGAATTGCAGCGTTGTGTGCGGGACGTGCTCGCCCAAAGGGGATTGCAGCTTGCACAGGTGGAATGAATCACCACAGGTGGAGGCTATACAGCCTGAAAACACATAAATTGCACACCCAACCCCCTCCCACAACCACACCCACTCCAAAATGCTACCGGCAGGACTAGCGATGTTGGCCCTGGGGGACCTGATAGCACTGCAAGTACTCCAACTTCAAGAAGAAGACGAACACCAACTACTACAACAAGCGGCCGCACAGAGGAGAAGCAGGAGGAGGGCAAGGCAGGGCCAGCAAGGCCCACCAGCACAGCCACTACCACCACGCAGGCAGCCCGCAATCCCACGCCTCCGAGCTCATCCGTTCAACCTCACTGATGAGCAGATCCACACCCTCTACCGTTTGGACCGGGACACCATAACCGCCATTGTGGACATGACACAGGCTGACCTTGTCAGCATGATAGATAGCCCAACCGCCATCCCACCCCTACTGAAGGTGGTGTCTGTACTCCACTTCCTGGCCACAGGCACCTACCAGCACACAGTCGGACAGTTGCATGGCATTTCACAGCCACTGTTCTCACGGACACTATTGCAAGTGCTCGATGCCCTCCTGAAGCACGCAGACGACTACATCTCTCTACCACGCTCGGAACAGGAAATTACGAACACAAAAGTGGGATTCCATGCACTTGGCGGCATACCAGGTTGCATTGGTGCCATCGACTGCACCCATGTGGAATTGGTCGTCCCACATGCCATGGAGGCCCAGTACCGCAACCGAAAACAATATCATTCTCTTAATGTACAAATGGTGTGTGACTCCAACAGGATCATTACACATTGTTGTGCCCGATTTCCTGGATCAACCCATGATTCTATGGTCTTGAGGAACTCTACAATACCACGCTACATGGAGCGACACGCAGGGAACAGATCCTGGCTACTCGGTGAGTCTCATTTCATGCATGATAATGTGGGGTATGTGATGCGGCAATGACCTGGCAGGAAGGGGAGGGGTGCGTACGTAGCAATGTCATTCCACAAACATCCTTTATTGTCCACATACAGGTGATGCCGGGTATCCACTGAAGAGATGGCTCCTTACACCACTCCGGAACCCACAGAACCAGCATGAGGAGGACTACAACCATGCCCACTCACGTACCTGTGTAGTCATAGAACAGGCCTTCGGCCTACTGAAGACTCGTTTCCGCTGCCTCAGCAGGTCTGGCGGGGCACTCCTGTACCGCCATGAGAAGTTTGCAAAGATGGTCATGGCATGTGTCATGCTACACAACATGTGCGTACGTAGAAATGTGCCCATGCCCCCTGACGCAGAACTGCAAGCACCTGAAGATGGTCATGATGAGGGTGGGGATGTGGCAGCACCTCAAGGAGTCCGCGAGGCACAGGAGGGCCGTGAAATTCGTCAGATTCTCATAGATTAATGCTTCTAGCACTCACGCCTGGTGGCTGATACATGGACACGGGACTTGTGGCACTGTGTGTGTCTGGAACATGCACAATATGGACTGTACGCCTATAAAGGCCTCGTACACAAAGATCAATGTCCACACATCTCATTGGATGATTGTGCAATGTTTATAGCATATGTGAAATTATGTTACACACCCCATCGACCCGCCACCCAAGTGAGCCCAACACACCCCCTCCACCCTCCTACCTCCCCCCCGAACACCAGTGTCCAAAGATGCTCATTGTCAGTGGGCAGACGCTATTGCAAGCCCCCTCTCCGGGTATCAGGGGCACCCCTGCCTGTGGAGCGCAGGTTCCTCCCAGATCTACGTTGGGGGCTGCCCTGGACGGAACTTGCAACGGATGATGTCTCTGCCTGCTCACGTCCATGCATGTCCCTAAGGGTTTGTGAGAGCTCAGTGAGCACACGGCGCACAGCGGCAAGTTCAGCACATACGTCTTTGGACGTCGCATGCAGTTCCCCCCTCAGGCTCTCGGTGCTTCTCTCCATTTGTACTCTCAGGCTCTCGGTGCTTCTCTCCATTTGTGCCCTTAGTGTCTCTGTACTTCTCTCCATTTCTGCCCTAAGTGTCTCAGTTGATGTTTCTATGGCTGCCTTAGTACCCCCACATTCATCAGCATGGTCCTTGAGGAGCGTGGCCAGTTGCTGCTGTTGCACGATCACCTGGTCGAGGGACTGTTGCCTCTGCTGTGCCATGGCCATTTGCGGTGGTGTCACAGAGGGGCTGATCACCTCATGTTGCCTTGCCACAGGGCTTGTGGGGGATGGCCAGTCGTCGTCTTGTGGGTGCCCCTGCGTGGTATCCTCATGGTGTACGGGATGAAACAAACAGGGGGATTGAGACAGGTCATGGATGGATCCTACATCGACATCACCGTTTTCTGTGTCGGAGCATGCTGCCATTAATGCAGTGTCACCTATGGTGCTGCTGCCACCAGAAGCAGTGCCTTCTGTGGCATCCATTGGGGGGACCTGTGGTGGTGCTGTTGTGGGCATGCTGGCTGCTGGGGTGCCTGTTGAAGTCCCCTCCTGTGTGCTGCCACTTGATTTGTGCTGCTGCCGTGTCTTGATCCGTGCAGCTGAGGTGGAGGGTCTTTGGCCGTTGGTCTTGGCCCTCTTTGCAGGTGTGCTGGTAGGGGTGTCCTGGAGCTCGTCGTTTGAATCGGACCCTGTGTTGGAGTAAAGGAGGGCGAGCGTTATTAATGGGTCTGTGGAAATTGGAATGGCAATGTATCACATGCATTGGGGTGGTACCTGAGGGTGATTTGGGTCAGGGCCTTGGAGGTGGTTTCATTTTTGTGTGGAATGAGGATGCAGTTGTTTTGCAGCCTGCAGTTAGGGTGTGCCTGCTGCACGTGTAGAGGGTGTTTTTAGGATTTTTAATTATTTATGTATTTAATGTGACTTTTAAAGTGCGCTATCAGGCCAATGTATGTGGACGTTCTCCTGGCCATGTGTTTCTGTTGCACTATGTGGACACATGGTACTTCACATGATTGGACATTGTGGATTTAGCATTGTTTTATTTGGGCCACCTACCTGATTCTTCGGATGTCTGCACTCCTTTCTCCATCCCTCCGACTCCCTCTATACTCTCCATTCCAATGGTGGAGGCACAGATTTCTTCCCAGGGGGTCAACTTGATGGGTGATTCCGATCCTCCCCCGGTAGCTGTGGCAATGTTACGGTTGGCGGATAGTATGCTCCGTACGCGTATCCGCAAGTCGTCCCATCGCTTTCTGCATTGCTGTGGGTTGCGGGGTGCGGTCCCCACCGCACTTACCCGCTGTGCCACCAGGGCCCATATGGCCTTCTTGTTCGCAAGTGCCGTCCTGGTCATTTGCGTCGAGAAGACGACGGCAGCATTCTCCTGGAGGGTCTCTGTGAGCACGGTGAGTTCCTCACGGGAGAAGTGGACCTGCCGCTTGCGGTCGCACGCTTTTTTCGCTACTTTTCCCATTTTTATTGTTTTCACTAGGGTGGATGACGGGTTGGGATGTGTCTCAGGGTAGTATTTTTAATGGTTGTGTGGGAATTCTGATTTTATAGGTGTACGGCGTGCTGTTTCCCGTTCCGGGACCATGTTTTTACTTCCGTTTCCGTATATTTACGGTCACCGTATTTTCCGATTGCCGCTCATTACGGTGACCGCTATGATGGGTGGCGGAATTGCACCTAGGGCGCCGTACGACGGCGGTGAGGGGCGTTTTGGGGACATTTCCCCCATCGCGGACTTTGCACTTCCGCCATGGCGTAGTGCTCGTGCCCGATGGGTCGGAATTAGCCGCACTTTACTCCGTCGTGCAATGGCGGAAACGCTATTTACGCTATGGCGGTCAGGTCAGTTACTTTCCGCCAGGGTCGTAATGAGGGCCCGTGTCTACTGGTGGCAATGTGATTCAACTTTTTGTGATAGGGGGCAATTTTCTGAAGATGTTTTTTGTCTTTTATTGGGGATGGGTCCTCATTTATTCAGGTGCCTGGCTAGATGTTCTCCAGTGCAGTGCAGGGATATTTGAGGAATCTGGAGACATCTAATTCACCTCTGCCCATTCACTTCTCCAGATTGCCTATTCTTCTATGCAGTGCTCCTTTATGATGCCACATATTTTTCGGTGGCCCTGTCCATGTGGATGTGATCACACTTTCACAACAGATATTATTATTATTATTATTATTATTATTATTATTATTATTATTATTATTATTATTATTATTATTAGCATTTTTAAAGCGCTCACACAGCCCGCAGGCATCGAGGCTCTGTTAGAGGAATTGTTTGTTCTTTAGTTGTAATTGTTGTTTTTGTCTTAGTTGCATATTTATAATGCGCTTAAACACCCAGAGGTTTCTAAGCGTGGACCCGGTGATCAAACCTGTGTTGCTTCGTGTTGTCTTGCTTTCAAGGCGCGCATGTTGCCGCTGAGCTAGATATGGCTTATTGTCATTGTGAATGATAAAAATAGATGTTGGATTCCTTTGATTTAATGGCGTACCCACCTCACATGAGGACTATGTCACCTGAAGGGCAAATGAACAAGCTCTTGTAGCAGTAACCATGTGTTTGGTTGTTGTTGTGCAGCTGAGGGAGATCCAAGGGGAAGTCATGGAAGAGGTGACTGACCTGAGAACACCAACACTGCTCCTAATTGAACATGTTGGAGGAGGATATCTGGCAGTTGTAGTTCATAGGATATGCAAGCCAAAAAAATTAAGGAGGGTAGGTGGTAAACACTAAACTGGGCCATGGGTATTGAAGGTGCATAGCTGGCAGATGTCCTTGCACTTCCAAACATCGTAAGGCTGACACTAACCATCATATCGAGCTAGGCCTACGAGCCTGTCCAGCACCTACTAGGGTCTGTGAGTGAGTGTGGGGATCCTTTGCTGTCGGGTATATGACAGAGCCCATTGCACAACAGGCAATGCGTGTGGACCAGCATACAGTTATGTGTGTTCAGCAGCCAACATAATTAGTACATCAGTGGCAGTCAAATTGGTGTGTTCCTAAATCAAGGGGTATGGAAGGGACATCCAGTGAGTTGTTGTCAAGAGAGTTTTGTAGTCAAATTACATGGGTGTGGGTGAGGACTAGTAAGGTGGGCTGGCGGATTCATGGTGGACCTCTGCAGCAAATCAAAAGGATTTTGTTCACACATTTGACATTTTGTCCAACACCAGGTGTCAGTACTGTGCTTTGGAAGTGTGGCCGTTGGGGTGATGTGTATTGGTGAGGAATAAATGTGAGTTTGCACCTTTTTGGTGCAAGTATTGTGTGGAAGGGTGACTGGCAATAGAGTGAGGCAGATTTTGGGGCGCAGATTAGTAGCGGTACTGGAATGAGTACTTGTATGTGTGGCCATAATGTGGGATTAGGGGGCACAGATTAGTGAAGGTATTGGGACCAGGACTTGTGTGGTAGGCTTTAATGTGATATTGGGGGACACAGACTAGTGGAGGTACTGGGATGAAAACTTGGCGGTCGCAGTAGAGGAGAGGAAGTAATGGTGATTGATAGTAAGTCATCCTTGATTACTTCTTTCCCATTTGTCCAGCCAATGTCACACTTCAAACTGTGGTGCAGAGTGCTTGATCAGCACTATGTTCATTATTTCCTTGGGCATGTTGTGGGCATGCCAGGCACTACTTATTTTTCTTTGTGCTGCAGGTTACTGGCTGCATATAATTCTGTGAATCAGCTACCGGCACAGTTCATTTGGGACACGCTATGTTCAGACTTGCGCTACTACTTTATGAGGGCTTACCTCTTTTTCTGTGAATTAGGCCCATACACTTTGATAATGCTTTCATGTGCTCTTGTTCATAAGTGGCTGCCCTTTGAAAGTGATGGCATGAGTTTGAACCATGTGGCTGAACACTTGAACAAACATTTTTTTTTTTACTTCTAGCCTCAGAAACACCTGATGAGATGGTGTCTACCCTCTGAAAAGTGGGCAGAAACCTTCTAGCAAAGTGTAACTTTGACATGTACCCTGGAAATCTGTGCACGGTCAAGATCAGGGAAAACAACCTCTCCAGTTTCCAGGCCAGCAAGCTCACTTCTCAAAATAATAGACCTGTAAATCAAAAAGAACCCCAAATGGCCTCTCTTACTAACACTCTTCATCCCCATGTTTGGCTTACAATAATACTCGTTTTTATAAAAATGAGTTGAAATAAAGTAGATGCCTTTACCTCCACCTTCTATGCTGCTACTATTCCTTTGGCTGACTCACACCATGACAAAGCCCTCTCTAATCTGCATCTTGCCATTTCCAACACTCTAGACATCCTTGCCCCCGCCCCTGTTTCGGGAGGATAGCTCAGCAGCAACATGCTCGCCTTCGAAGCAAGATGACACGGAGCAACAAAGGTCCGATCCCTGGGTCCGCGCTTAGAAACCTCTGGTATTAAGCGCGTTATAAATAACCTATCATATCATGAGAATCTGTGCAAAGCCTACCTCCAAGTGAAACTCTTGGCATGACTCTGACCTTGCTGCCCTGCAACACAAGTGCAGGGTGGCTGAGAGGAAGTGAAGGGCATTGGGTGCATCTTCTGACAAACAAGCCTGCCACCTGCTCCAAAGGCAATACAGACTCTTTGTCCTGTCCAAGAAGAGAGTCCACATCCATGCATGCATCTCTGTGGCCTCTAACAACACAATCCTTCTGCAGTCTCCACCTCTCCTGCCACCCCCCCAAACAGGCCCTTTGTACAGACATGCCTTCTTACTTTTCTACTAAAACTCAGGACATCCTGTCCTTGCTCTCCTCTTCATCTCCCTCTACCGCTCTCATCCCCCCTCCGGTCGTCTCTCCCTCTCCTCCTACTTTCTCCTCTTTCTCTCTGATACAACCTGACAATGTTTCTAGAACAGTTTGATTTATGAAAGTTTCATCCAAACAGGTACTACCCTGCTCCTCCAGAACCATCAAGCACCACATGCACACCCTTGCTCCAGCCGATTTCTGCAATCTCTCCTTTGACACTGGTGAGTTCCCCTCTCTCCTCAAGCACTCACTTGTGCAACCCCTCTTTAAAAAGACTTCTGCCAATCCTACCTGTCCGCCTAACTACCACCCGATCTCTAGCACTCCTTTCCTGGAAAAACTTCTGGAAAAGCTGGCCATCTTCCAGCTTACTCCCCACACTGAAACTGTTTACTGTTTCCATAACAACCATTCTTGCTTCAGAGCAGCCAGAGGCACAGAAACTGCTCTCCTGAACACCCATGAAGATCTGCTCTCCAACCTCGACAACATCACCCCTTCTGTCCTCATCCTCCTTGACCTTTCCTCTGCTTTCGACACAGTCAATCACACCATCGTGATCAACCAACTCTGTGAGAACCTGGTCATCAGAAATCAGTTGGATCCTTTCTCTCCACCACCTCTCTCTCCACATGTGGTGTTCCCCAGGGCTCTAACCACTCACCCTGGCTCTTCAATCTCTACGTGGCCCCTCTGGCCCACCTAATATGCACCTTCTGCTCTAACTTTCAGTGTTATGCAGATGACAGGCAGCTCTCTTTCCGGCTCATTACAGCCTCCTCTCCTCTCTTCCACATTCAAAATGGTCTATTCGCTATTCAGGATTGGTGCACCTCCAACGATATCTACCTTAATCCCTCTAATCAGGACCCCTGCTCCTGCATATCCTCTCTCCCTCTGGCCACCCTCCATGGGCCCTCATCCTTCGCCTTGCTGTGACGTAAAAAATCTTGGTATCATCTTCGGCTCCACCCTCTCCTTCACTTCTCACATCAATGACTTTTTCAAGAAGGTCCACTAAAACCTTCACCTCCTCAGAGGTAGTCTTCCTTTTCTCACTTTGCCCCAGAAGCTCATTGTCTTCAGAGCCCTGGTTCTCTCTAGGTCAGACTACTGTAAAAGCCTTTTTCTCAATCTGCCTTCGTCTACTCTCCGCCCTCCTCAACCAATCCAGAGCAGGACTGTGAGTCTTATCGTTGACCTCAAGCCCAGAGGCCGTATCTCTTCAACCTTGACATCTCTCCACTGCTCTCGGTGGCTCGAAGGATCAATTCAAGACCCTCTGGGTCGTCCACAGGGCTTCCTGGGGCCGGGCCCCACACTACGTTCAATACTCTCTTCCTAAATACCTTCCTTCTCCAGCCCTTCGCTCTGCTGCCTCCAACTCTCTGAGGGCCTGACACTTTTCCAGGCAGAGAGTCGGGGGCAGATCACTTTCCTCTGCAGGCGACTCCCTCAGGAACGGCCTCTCTGCCACTCTCAAACTCATGCGGACCATCTGAAGACCCTCCATCCCCTGCGGACATACCTGTTTGTTGCGCTGAGTGGTTGTTTGGTTACCCTCAGAGTTTCACTGGGTACTTGGCTTCTCTTGACCGGTCTGTCCAGCACTGCCTTCGGGGCCTGTCACACACTAGGAGCTGTATCTGTAAGCTCTAGAGTCCCCCGCTTCCTTGCACTAAAACAGAGCTGCGCTATCCTGGCTGCGCTTTCCCTTCCAGCCCCCTTGATCTTCTCCCATCCTCTTCCCCTGCATTTTGGATTACAGCACTTGCACAATCTGGATGTCACAAGGCCTAGTAAGATCGTTTGTCTTGTCCTCCGTCCGTACCCTCCCTTGTTTTGTTACGCCTAGAAACACATGTGTAAAGGCATGTTATAAATGACTCGTCATATCATACTCATGCAAACATTGAAATACCTATAGAAATATGACAATAAATAGGATAACAAAAGGCATGTTGTTTTTCCCTCAGCTATAATGGAAGACTACAAACACCAGAATACAGTTCAGCAGAAGGCTACAAAATGGTCTTTGAGTTTTCATGAGTTGACTAATAACAAAAGATAACGTGAACAGGTAACCTGGATGTTTTTAATTTTTGCACAAATGCATGGTACATATATAATGTGAACAAATGACATTCTACAGAAAATGTAACATTTTTTGGTGTGTCACATATAAACACATAAACATAAGGGAGTTTGTTTAAAACGGGTTTGTGTGAGTCATATTTTGTTTTGAAAGAAGGCAGAGATGTGGGCAGCGGACTGGTGCTTTGTGTTTGTGCACAGACTACCCATATCGTGGGGTGGCTCTGTTTGGGAGAGACAACAATGTCCTCATTATTGAGTTAGTAAGGTTTCTCTCGTCATTAACCCAAAAAGAATGTAAAAAAAAACACGTCTGCCAAACATCTACTCTACAAAATACTTTTCTCTAACCTCCAAGTGAGTAAGGTAAACTATATTGAGGCCAGGACACCAAAAACTCAACCACTAAAATTATTTTAAACATTCTGAAGCACAATTGCATTTCTGTAACCCCTTTTTTCTTCCACTGGTAATATAAGTCCCACCAAAAATGTTGTATTGTTCTAGCACCCATTGGGACTCCACCTATGTCCTCTGTCATCTCGACAAATTGGCTGTCAATACGATCATTTCAGCTCTAGTAATGATTAAATATTATGCCCATGTAATCAAATTAATACAATATCTGTAATCTATGGCCATCAGTCAAAATCGGTGGAAACTTTTTCTTCATGGAAACACACACGCACAATCACCCTAGATGTCAAAGGATTAACCTTAAGATCTCTAGTCAACATGCAGGAGGTATATTAATTCACAAGTATTTGCTTTGCCTTTGGTCACCCTCTCCAGCTCACTCTCATCAGTAAGTTCACCTAAAGGAGGGGATCATACTCAAGCCCTTGTATATAGATGGGATCTGTCTATCACCTTTTAGTGTATACAAAGGTCCTATTACCTCTGTGTTCCTGTTCCTTGGTAATTTTATTATTATTATTATTATTATTATTATCATTATTATTATTATTATTAGGGTATTTATTGAGCACAGACCTTGCTTTGGGAAGCAACACATCACTTTACAATCATAGGGGGAAGAACACATTGAGGGTAGCAGAGAAAAAAGGATTGGGGAGCTAACAGGGGAGGATGGTCAATTGGCAGCATGGGGAAAGACAGTGGGGAGCAGATCATCGAGTTTAAGGTAGGGTGGGGAGTGCAGGGTGTGTGGACCGAGGTGTTAAGGAGGAGCTATTCCTTGAACAGATAGGGTTTGAGCTTGCTGTATAGCCTGTTGAGAAATTGACATTAAAACTACTAGTGCCAATAAAAGAGACAAAATCTCTGGTTGTGCACTAAATATGCCATTCTCAAAAAGCATAATGCTGTGAGGTTTTGAAATGATGATGTTTAGGAAGTATTGGTTCCATCCCATGGATAGTCACAGAGATCAGAATAACTTCCCCTTTCCCAATATTGCGGTATCCAAGATCATCATATTATTCTCTCTGGGACAGGACCTAGATGCCACTGCATAAAACCACAAAAACACTCTTTCCAGTCAGTCTGAGAGATATTAACTTTAAATCCATCCAGATCTCCCCATCAATCATAACATGATTAGCCATTATTGAACAAAATGTTCTTAAAACATGTTTCTTGCTGCTTCAGACAGCGGTTAACTTTAAGTTAAGCATCTAATCTCTCCTTCTTGTCAGCTCTCTTTTATAATCTCTCCTTGTCATTAGTTACTCTTTTAGACCAGGGGATGGCATATTTAGGACTCTAAACAACTGCTGTTTCTTAGCCTTAGACATGTGGAACAGCCAGGACATTTACCTCTTAAGGCGGTGGCAACCCACTCATTTTGGGCTTCTTAAATATTCTTTCACAAGCAACAATTTCAGTGTCAAAATCTTGAATAGTGCTCAAGTATGTGATTTCAAAATTAAAGAAGTTAGCAATTCCATTCCTAATTAGAGCAATTAACTGGTTTTATACATTGCCTTTACACATGGCATTCCAGTGTACCAGTATGACTTTTCATATGCTTAGGTACAATAAAATCCTCCCCTTTAAAAAAAATGCCCTTTCCATTTCCAAAGAAGAGAGACAGAGTTATTTGAGGGGTCAGAAATGAGAGACAGACACAAGGGTTTTAAGTTCTTAAGTAAAGACATTTTTACTAACCAAAAATTAGTTCAAAAAACACCTCTCTAGCACTATTTCTAGAGAGCAACTTCCCTACCTAAAAACTAAAACTAAGTATCTGTCTGCGTCAGGATGTCTGTAACAGAAAAGCTGTCCTTGTGTCCAAAACAACCCATCCCAACCCTCACACTTATAAACAAACAACACTAGGTGAAAGGTATCGTCTTCAACTTGATGTTAAAAAAAGGGTTCAAAACCAAAAGTATCAGAATTACTCAAAAGATAAATGTTCTCCATGCTAAAAGATCCTTTGATCCCGAAGGTGGTTCTGGCCCCCTGGATTCTTAAACAGGATGGCAACATTTCTCTTTAGCTAACAGTTCCTTGGTGTCTTTAACAGACTCACATAGTTCTTGTTTGACCAAAAAGTTCTGTTCAAGCAAAAAGTTATGGAATAGTACTCTCCCCTGCCAGGAATCTTTGTACAATCTTCAGCTTCCTGGTATACTCGCCTGCTAGGACTTCTCTTTAGGATTCTCAGATTACCTGGTGTACTCTCCTGCCAGGAATCTTTACAGAACTGTGATTGCCTGGAATACTCACCTGCCCGGACTTCTGATATGTTTCACAGTTCGTTGATGTACCACAGTAGCATATTCCATTTAATGCTTGGTATGTCTATTTGATGTGATTCTTTATTCAAATATACTTGCTCAATCTTCTTCACTTTAACATTTCATGTATCTGTACTTCAGCAACATTTGCTTTTAATATATGTCTTATCAGCATTCAAACATTCTTCTTACTTAATCTTGCCTTTGAACTTTGTCTTGGCTGCATTCAAATAATCTTCTTAGTGATCCTGTGCCTTTAACATTTGCTTTGACAGCATTCAAACATTTTTCATAGTGATTATTTGCCTTTAAACTTTGCCTTGGAAGCATTCAAACATTCTTTATCTTTGCATATCTTCAACATCAAACATCCCTCTTATTGGGTGTTGAATATATACTTTGCTTTGGTTGCATTTAAAAAACTTTGCCTTTGTAGGTTTTCTACATCAGCACTCCATTCACTCTTTGGCTTTGTTGTCGGAATTCCCTACTGCCCCAGTGGCTTTGGGTGGACTCATAAGTCTTTCCCAGCATCTCCAAAGGTGTTCACGCCTTTTTGTAGTTACCTCTTCCAGTGCTTTCCAGTTTGGGATATGCAGATGCCTCTTCTGTATCCAGCGCGGCTCTGCCGTTACCTTCCAGCTTTCCCTTGCAGCTTGGAGTGGAGACTGCTGTTAGGTTGAGCAGAACTCACCCCCAATAACTGGTCACTATTGTCATCACTAACTAGACAACGATTCATTGGGTCTTCATACTATAGGGCTCTTCATTATACAACCATTATGATTGGTTTCGCACCCTTGTACCCTTCTGGAATATTCCTCACCCTAGCAGCGCACAGGCTACCGTCCCAGGTGCATGGAAGCTTGGTGTGATCATGCCTCCCCTCCCATTAACCCATACTCTGTCAACACTCGTTCCATTTGTCAGACAATTAGCTTTTGAACTTGGTCTTGTAGCTGTGGACTTCGTCTGGGAAATAAAGGGAGTATAGCTTCACTGTGTCTTTTAGTTTCGGCACATCCTGACCCAACTATTCTGATATCACCCATGTGACTTGAAGACCACTCTTTTTGAGCCTTTTGCAGTATTTCTTCCTTTTAAATGATGACCTGTAGAAACCTTTACTGTTTTTTCATACTGCTTTAACCAAGAGTGTGTTCCTTTCTCACATTCGCTGTAGCTTTTTTTGACAGACAGGCATCAATTACACTGTGGTTTTTTCCCTTGGTTTTGGGCCAGCCCCATCATCTCTGAAACTTGCCATGCCATCAGTAATTTCCAACTGTGCCACTCATTTGAAAGTCTTTTTTCTTGTTCATGAAGTTTCAGGCCTGCTAAAGTGCGGTGTGGAACATCCAGATTATATATTATTTGCATTTCCAGCAACTGTACATGTGTAAACTGATTTAGATATTCTTCAGTGTTTCTTGTAGCATAAGCATATTCATCTCAAGCCCGAAATGTTGCTCATCTGTACCGTCTATTCTTTAAGACTTTAGAGAATATTTGTTATGTTTCTTCTCTCCATCCAGCTTCTAAATATGTCAATGCCCTTCCATGTGATGTCATCAGGCTCCTTTCTATGTTCAAATGCACATTTATTCCAGTCCTTCATTCAAAAGAGTGCTGTGTCTCTGTCCATTTAGATACGGTTTCCTTAATGGGTATCTTGTCTCGAATGTTGTCTGCGGTATTGGTACACTGACTGGAACTACACATGTTGGCATCTCTGGTACCCAACATATAGGCAACATATTGGGGGAGCTTGGAGCGAGAATGTCTGACTGTATCTCTACACTCTATTTTGGGATAACCAGGCCCTGCAATAGGAATCAGTGGACTCCTGCTAGAAGACAAGATTGCCTCTCCGGCCTCTTTGTTTCTATTGCCTGTTACCTTGTTTTCCCAAAGTCCTGGGAAGTCCCTTCTTCTGACTGGCTGTTGGGTGGAATAACCATATATGGTATTGTGGGGAAGTCCAGGCCAGACAGGCTGGCGCCTTCCCAGTGACTGTATGTCATGGGTACACCCTTGGGTGGGATCTATTTGAATAGAATGTGTGACCAATATGCATTTTATGTTATGGGTGTCTGGTTTCTAGGTGTGTGACACAAAGAATGAGACAGCCTTACCTGAAACTGATGTGAAGGCAGTGTGGTGTGCTGAAAGGCTCCGGAGACAGCCTTACCTGAAACTGATGTGAAGGGAGTGTGGTGTGCTGAAAGGCTGGGTGCTTGCCCTGATCCACATTACTTGTTATGGGTGCTGGATGGAAGTGAACAGCCTGAATGCCTGTGAGCCTGATTGGCTGTCTGCCTGCATGAATGCCCTTCTGTCTGATTGGCTGACTGAGCTTGGCTCAGCATAGTGAATGAGGGGCAGATGTGCATATCTGGGGACCTCTCACTTCCCAATTTATACAGAAGCTGAAGTTGAAACTTGAAGATGCTTTCCCTTGAAGCCCAGCTGGAAGAAGAAGAATTGCTGCTGCTTTCCTTCAACCCAATCTAAAAGCTGTCGAGTCTGTCGAGGACTCACCTGAGAGAGGACCTGGCCAGGAGACCTCTCCCTGAGGTGGTCTGTCATAGTCGGTGTTTCCTCTGTGTGTGGCGGTGCCATTTGTTTTGCAATACATCTTATCGCGCATGTTAGTTGGAACAGGTACTGCTTGAATTCTTCCCCCAGTATTCTGATGCTCTCCTGACCAGTGATAGGGGTGTTTGCATGTGCCTACCAGTCACTATTTAATGGGGCAACAGGTGGTGCTTCTTACTGGGTTGTGTGCATAGGTAAAACAGGGCCTGGGGCAAGCAATAGACCTAATTATTTTCTGAGTGTTGCATAGTTTGGACAGTATCCTTTTAAAGAGGCTGTTGATTCTCTCCACCACCCCATTTGCTTATGGGCAGTAAATTGAGCACATTTGATGCTTTATTCCTAACAGGGCTCTGATTTATTTGAACAACTTGTTGAAAGAATGAGTGTGTTATCTGACCTCAGGACGTCACATACTCCCCAACAGGGGAATACCTTCCTGATGAGTAATTTAGCAGCACATTTGGTGTCTGGGTGGGCACATGGGCCGGCCTCAACCGACCTTGAAAATGGACACACCACCACAATTAAATATTGTGCCCCATGGCATCTTTCTCCCATATCTGCATAATCAATATGCAGCTCACGTAATGGGCCAACAGGGTGGTGCAATGTTCCTCTTAGAGTTCTCAGTGTCATGCCTATACTATAGACTTGACAGTTGTGCATTGGACCACCACCATTGCTAGGTGCTCCTGCAAGTTTTTGGATAAACCAATCCTCCTGAATGTCCACTGAAATGTGCTGGCTGTTTGGAGCTATGGGACCGGAAATTCAACTGCCCAAAGGCTGTATGCAATAATTCCACGGGTATTACCACCTTCCCTGAACTCTGCCATCTCCATAAGAGATCTGTAGATGATTGCATGCACCCACATTTGAGCTATATGTTGTGCTCCTCTGGGTGTCCCCTTTGCTGCAGTTCAATAATGTGTATGATAGGGAGAACCGAGTATGCGTCTGTGTCTGGCCTGGTGATTGCAGTGGTCACGATGTATTATGTTGATGATTATACTGGGAGATATGCTGCAGCTTTTGCTGCTGTATCTGCAGTGGCATTTCCCAATGAAATTTCATCTGTGTCCTGTGTATGTGCTGTGCATTTCACGACCAGCATCACAGAGGGTTCTGCGAGGGCAGAAATCAATGTGTGGAGCAGTGCTGCATAATGTACCGGTGAGCCATCTGTTCTCCGGAATCCCCTCCTTTCTGTGACAGACCTGCATGTACGATGGTGGTGACATAAGTAGAGTCTGAATAGATAGTAACATAGCAACCCTTCGAGGTCTGCAGGGCTTCTATGAGCACTACCAGTTCAGCTGCTTGTGCAGAATAATGCCTGGGTAGTCTTTTCATGACCAGTGTTTTGTATTCTCCCTCTTCTAGGTGCACCACTACTGCTCCAACATGTTTTTCACCTGTTTCCTGGTCTATTGATGCTGACCCATCAACGAAGAGCACTTCTCCTTCTTCCAGGGGCTGTGTTTTGCTTTGGGGATATCATCGCCTTCCCCTTCATAGGATGCACAATCATGGTGCTGCAAGTCCTCAGCCGTGCATGGCTGGGTGAGAAAGGTGGTGGGATTTACTGTTTTGCACCGTATTACATGTATGTGGGGGCTGGACAGTATTATTGTGTATGCTGATGCTTTTTGTGTGGTGAGTGTGGACTTGGAGTGGTCCAGTATCACAAAAAGTGAGTGCTCCACATATAAAGTTAGTGAGAGACCCATGACAATTGTAGAACTTTTCTCAATGGCAATGGCTACGGCAGCAAGGGATTGTTTGCTGGAAAATTGTTCCTGCATAACATAATATAGAGTGCCACTGTAATAGTCTAGAGGTTTATGACCCATTGTGCTTTTCTGTGTGAGTACTGCTGTATGGAGTGTGCCGTTCGAGTGGGAGAAAATGTAGAATTCCTGTGTGTAATCAAGGGTGGCAAGGACAGGAGCTGTTGAACTTACCTCTTTCAAGTCATTAACACTAGTTGTCATCTCTGCTGTCCACTCGATTTTGTTACTCTCCTTTTGGGCTTCCTTGAGGCCTTGTTGGAGTGGCCTGGTGTAGGCTGCATAGTCTAAGATCCATGTGCTGCAATAGTTGCATAACCCAAGGAACTTTTGCATGTCTTTCACTGTGAGTGGCTTGGGTGTGGCCCATACTGTATCTGCTCCACCAGGAATTATCTGCTTACCATCCTTGGAAATTAGTTGCCCTAAGTAAAGCCTTTCCAGTTGGCAGTACTGGAGTTTTTTGTTGTCCACGTTATTCCCTTTTCTTGCTAGTAACTGCAGCAATGCAATGGAGTCCCTTCGACAGCTCTACTCGCTGTCGCTGCAGACCAGTATGTCATCTACGTATTGAATTATCGTGCAGGGCACCTGGATGTTCCATAGATCTTCATGTATTATCCTGTTAAAAATTCTCGTGCTCTCACATTACCCCTGGGGCAAGCAGCAGTGTTCATAGCACTTCCCTCTTAGGGTGAATGCTATAAGGTACTGTGAATCTAGATGGAGGGGTACTGCGAAGAATGCATTTTTCAAATCAACCACCGTGAAATGGGTAGCTTCTTTGGGAATGCTACAGAAAAGGGATGCCGGGTTGGGAACAAGTGGAAACTCTTTCTGTACAATATCATTAAGGGGTCGTAAATCCTGGATCATCCTCCAACTGCCCCAGTTGCCTTTTTAATGGGGTATATAGCTGTATTGCATGGTGAAGTGGAGGGCACTATGATCCCTTGATGTAATAGGGCCTGCACTGTTTCCTGAATTCCTTCCTCCTTATTTATGGACAGGGGGTATTATTTGATCCACAGGAGTATTGCTCCTGGTTGGAGTGTTATTTTTACAGGTGTCACTTCTTTCAACATCCCTACATCGTGTGTGTTTTGTGGTCCATAAATGTGTGGGTACATAATGCAAATCTGTCTCACTGAATGGGTGTGCCCTGGTAACAACAGCCATGATGGGGCTCCACACTTTCTTGTATTTTACCATTATTTCACAAGGTATGCAAATCTCAAGGATGATTTCCCCATCATTATTATTATCTTCAAAAAGCTCTTCAGACAATTTCCACAGGGGCACATTGGGGCCAATGCATAGTACCATGTGCCACTGGTGCCCATGAGGGTCAGCACCCAGCACTACAATCCGTTTAGCAGACACCAAAAGGCCTTGCAGATGTAATGTTAGGATTGTGTCTGCAACACACTTGGGGAGCATTACAGGTCAGAAAATGAAGTTGGTGGGTACCCTCCACTCTTTTCCGGTAATCTGAAGGACTGCTCGTGCAAATACCCTCATGTCATAAACAAACATGTCAGGATTTATGGGGATACCTCTCACTGCCACCTCGCTGGCCACGGCATGTATCACCAGCATGGCTCGGAGGGAACACATGTCAGGTGTGGTGCAGACAATCCCCCTGTCTGTGAACAATATTGTCATGTTTAATTTTCTAAGCATATCCCTACTGAGCACTTTGACAGGGGAATCTTTTGTGTAAGGAACCGTTAAAACAGCCCCAGAGAATCTGTGCATGTCAAGAGTCTTTCCTGATAGAGGGAGGTTACTTTCACTAATGTACCACTTCTCTGCTCCTGAGTTCACCATGAAGATTAATTGTTTGTTCCCTATCTCTGCCCCACCAGTCGTTCCTCTTCTGGATGTAAGGTCATCGACCAGATACTTGTCTGTCCCAGGGAACGAGAAATGGTTTCCCCCTACCAGCATTGCTCCCTGATAGGGGTCTGCTGCTTCATTTGCTGCAGTTGAGAATGGGTGTCTGTTCTCTGCAACCTGATGGTTGGGGCATGGCTGGTGTGGCTGCATGGCTCGCTGCTGATGTGGTGGGTGGTAAGGGCTGGAGATTTGGACAGGTAATTTCATGTATGCCTGGTGGATCTTGTCCAGGGTCGATGGGGGCTACCTGGGTTACCTGGGTGGGGGTACCCATAAGGTTGTTGGTTATAGTTACAATTCCCTCTCTGCCTGCTGCAACATTCTCTCAAAAAGTGTCCCCAGCTCCCACACTACCAGCACTGTCCTGGAATGCCACCCCTCGGCCCTTGTCCTCCAAACCCCCCTCTCCCCTTGATCTTCGGAACACATGTCATCCTCGTTGTTGCCCTCCTTGCCCCTGGGGTCCTGACAAATGCTGGTTACCTCCCCACTGTCCTTGTCTGCCATCAGCCCAAACTGCTACCATCCTTGACTGGGTCGCAATGGAGACACACCCCTTCTCTCCTGTCTGCTCTGGTGGTGCCACTATCAATACAACTGCTACCTTCACTAGTTTATTTTGAACTAGTTTTGCTTCCTCTGCCTGCTGCCACTGAACAGTTTCTTTCACCTGCTCTTTGATCCACCTACAATATTGCACTATGATACTTTGAATCTCAGGACACCCCTTTACTTCCACCTGGGATATCTTATCAAGAGCCTTTTGCACTTCCTTGGGTAGCCCTCTTTTTACAATAAAATAGAACAATAACATTGATCGATCCTAGGCGCTGCCTGTTTGTGCTCTCCACATCCCTTGAACCCTTAGAATATATTGTGCAGCATCTTCTTCATCCCCCATTGTTCATTGCATTATTGATTGTAAATCTGTGGTTTCTGGGAACGTGCATCATAAAGCATCCAATACTCGCGCTCTAATCTTGTTGAATGATGCTCCATCATGTGCATCATTACTTAAAGTCACTCACGGGTACCCAACTTTAATCCATACCGTCTCTGCCTGATCCCCCACTGCTGCTACTAAGAAGCTCTTAATGTCCCCTATGGCTAAGGGTACCCCTGCTGTGTTTTTCTTGAATGCGTAAATCCATTTTCCTGCCCCCGCTTTGAGTTGTGGGAGGGCCTTAACGAGATTATTTTTGTCAATTTGTGCACAGAGGACATAATGGGGTTGCCCTTAAGGGCATTTGCAGTTTTGCCTTTCCTTTCCCACCCTTACTTGCATTTCCCTACTTCTGTGCCAATGCTATCTGACCAAACCTCTCCCTTAATCTTCCATCCCATAGGCTCTCTACTCTTGGTGTAGCCAGGGGCACTTGCAAAACCCCTCCCTCTGGATCATCTTCTGTGTCATCAAAGTCACTCCAATACTCCTTGTCCCCTCTCTGGGACACCACATTCTCCTACCCCTAACTATCTGTCTCCCAATCCCGCGCTACATGAATGGTTCTTATGGGTGCACTGTTTATTCTGAACAGGAATTCGCCTGATTTCAATTTGTCCCTGGGTGGTTGAGGGGGTGTTCCTGTGGGCAACATTGAAACCTCTGCCCCCCTTGTGACTTTACAGGCTACCCGTAACCTTCCCTATACTGTGCGTGTCGAGGCTAATGCTACCTCTAGGTCTCTCGCGCTTATCCCTGTGTGGGTCGACACCTCAGTGGTTTCGACGTACGGTTGGGCTGGGGCCGTACTTGGGGCAGCCACTGTAGTGCCCCCTGACACATATGTTGGTTTGTTATACCCTTCTGCCGGCCGTGTGGCTAACAGGCATACCCCCTTTTTTGTCTCCCCTTGTCCACCAGTCTCCTCTGTACTTGTCTTCTTGTCACTATCAGGTGCCGTCCCCCCTCCTGTCAGGAACTCTGTTTGTTCAAACATTATAAAGAGGTCCAATATTTCCCTTCTACTCTGTAATTGTCTCCCCTTATACTTTGCTGCAAAGTAGGTGGACATATGGTCCACGGCACATCTGTCAAACGATCCCCATTCGGGCCAGGAGTAGGGCTTTCTCTCCCCTTTAGTCTCAGTCACCCATTGGTTTTGATCATCTTTATTTTCTCATATTATAGGAGCATGGCTTTACATATACGGTCTAGTGGTGTGTCTGTCTCCATGGTCGTGTCCGGGGAGTATCTTGTGGTGTGGCTATTCTTGTACGGCTGTACCACAGTTAAACCAGAGATACGTCCAATATCAATTAATACATATGCACCTTATTCGTGTCTCTATTACGAGTCAATACTGTCAGAAATGTCACCAAAAAGAACATCCATTCCCTTCACCTCATCCATCTTCCCCACTAGAGCTTCTTCACTCACTCCCTACACGCTACCCTGATGCGCTCACACACATCATACACGCCTCTCCAGGGCCATCTCCGTACACAATAAAATACACCTAATGAACTAAAATAACAAGCTAAAATAACAACCACTACTCTTCCCAAGCTCTCTAATTATATTGACCGCCTATATTTCTTCTTGTATTTATCGCTTGCACTGGTCTAGACAGTGCAATGTGGCGCCACCCTCTCCTCTTATTCTGGGAGACTACCGTATTCCCTTTTCCTTATCCTTAATATTCCTTAAAAAATTAATGAAAAGAAATGGCCATAAAAAACCTCCACAATCTGCAAACCAAAATACACTCTCACTTTCATTCACTGCATGTTCATCCATTTCACACTACTCTACACACCAAACCCTACTTTGTTATCCGTTCTCGGCTATACTCGCATATCCACGTTCTTCCAAAAGCCTCTGTTCGTGGGGGATCCACAACAGGCCTGGGCCTCTCCCTGGGGCCGTATCCCACTTCAATGAGCGGGCGGGAATTCTACAAAGACGGCACCTACAAGGGCCACTCAGCGTAAGCATTTTGGGGCTGGGCACCGTAGGTGGGCACGACCCTTCCGGAGAGGCCCCTCTGCAAGTACGGGAATGATGGAATCACATCACAAGTGTCACCAGATGAAGACAAGTCCCTTTTTACGCGCACACTCCAGAATAAGGACAACTCGCTAGGGAAATAGGTCAGGAGATACCGTTGTAAGAGTAACAAAGTGTAATTGTACAGAATACACATTTCAGCAAAGGACTCTGCTGCTCAAGAGTTCTCAGCTCTTCTTGCTACAAACAGGAGCTTAAAAGGCATAACAATGTCATCACGTATAGTAAAATGTGTGCTATCGATTTGTGGCACCCTACACATGGGCCTGCTCCATAGGGGATGCCAATCTACAATTGGAGGGTTATTTCCCATCAATCAGGTTTCACGTGGGTCAGCTGGGCTCATCCTCGCGGTGAAGGTCTGGGCACACATATACAACATTGTTTCTTTCTAAGCTAAACATGCTAAACCTTGTTACTATATCATTGTGGCATGCACCTGGGTGGCACAGGAAATTATGTCAGGGGCAAGGGAGGATAAAATACAGTCATGCTGACCCACACATTCAGGGCTCCATTAATACCGCAGTTCCCGCACTCAAGGTCTTCACCCGGGGTTTTGATCTTTAATGTATCCCTCACTGCACCTCGTTTAGCAAGAAATTGGGTTTCATGCTTGAAGAAATACAGCCATGCCTGCTTAGATCTTCTGCGGACCCTTGATTTGTGTTGGAACACACAGGTAATTTGCTTATCGGGGAATGCCAAGGGGTGGTGGTCGGGTCAGTTCTGTGTGGCTGGCTCTGGACTGGCTGGTTGGGGGGTTAGAGGCCTACTGGCAGTTTAGTGGAGATTAATGGGCGCAGTGCATAGCCTGGTGTTAACTCACACTCTTGCAGGGTGCAGTCCTTTGGAAGATACAAAATCTTTGCAACACTGGAGGGACGAGGGGGGAGTGAATTCATTCTGTGGGAATGGGGTTCTGTGGATCCATTCTGTTTTAATGAGATCTAGTGAGACGGGTTCATGAACTGCACAATTATGCAAGCTCCTTCTGTTTGGGCCTAATACAAAATGGAGTTGTGTGCTATGTGTTTTCTAATGCCGCACATCTACTGTAGGCGATACAGTGCCTCTTCATGGTGATTAATAGTGTGGATTACTCCCCCCCTTATACACTACATCACCTCATATGGTGTTCACCTCACCTGAAAGCGCATAGGTGGGTGAGATAGGCTCATTGCCATCCTAACATTAGTCACACACCAAGCTAGATTGCTGAAGGGTTTAAAGAATGCTTACTTAATATTGTTAGAACCAAAGTTTTAAAATGTATGTTTTGGATTCTTTATGAATATATACATGCAAAATAAAAATGTGAATTGGAAGGATAGGGTAATAAGTGTTTTATGTACAGTAGAAGATGGATTATTATTAGGATGTATTTTAAAAACAGTACAAAATATACGTAGAGGTAAGATTCTGAAAAGTACATACAATAGTAGTGAGAACAGCATTTTGCAATATTCTACTGCTCTTTTATTGCATACAAAAGTGCACATTTTAATATGTAGAAGTGTTTCCTATAGGTACTAGGCTACATAAATGGTTCCATGTACATTATTTTGAGTGTTTGGTAGTGTAGAAGGTGATGACTGTTTAAATAGAAACAAGTAAACAGTAGATTGTAGATACAAAAACAATAAAGTACTATGTCTGTAAAACAAATAAGATATTGGTTTATTTTATTTTATTTTATTCATTTATAATGCGCACCAGACACAGGGGTATCAGGGCGCAGCAATTACAGATAATGCAAAGCTTGATTAACAGGTTACATAATTGGCAGAACAGTATAAAAAAAGAGAACACACAGTGGAATAGACAATATATACAAATATGAATAATTACAGTATAGTACATGATCCAGTATGCATGCAATTAGACCATGCAGGTACTAGCAGATATACATAATACATGCAAATAGACTATGCAAGGTACTAGCAAATATACAGGAAGAGAGCAGTGAGGCTGGAATATGATCCAGACTAAGGGATACGTAGATGTGGGCCATTAGCTGTCGTTCGACGTGAGCAAGTTAATGAAACTTAGTTGGAATTTAGGATAAGATTGGTTTTCTGTAATGTGGTGTGGTAGGGAATTCCATAGTTGGGCAGCTTTGACGTGGAAGCTGTACCCACCAACCTTGGAGAGCCAAAATCTAGGGATAGTGATGCAGTTGGTATTGATAAGTCTTGAGGGTCTAGTGGAAGATCTTCTTTGAAATCTGTTAATGAGGTAACTGGGGGCCGCATTATTCAATGCCTTATGAGTAAGGGAGGCTGTTTTTAACTGAATCTTGTTAAGGGTAGAGAGGCAGTTGTTTTGGCGCCTTATTGTTGAGATGTGTGTTCTTTTAGGCACGCCAAGAGCCGCTCTTAGGGCATTTTTTTGAAGCCAATGTATAATGCATTGCAATAGTCGAGCCTAGATAGGATCAGGGCTCTTGCCAGGGTGATGCAATTGTCATCCGAGAGGAAGGGTTTGCCAGATATAGTTAGTTTATATGTGTAGGCTGTGGCAGAGGCCATAGCGTTTACTTGTTTAGCTAGAGAAAGGATGGAGTCGAGGTGGAAACCTAGAGTTTTTACCTCCTTAGCAACCTTGATAACATTACCATCAATGATGAAGGATGAGTAATCCTGTCCCAGTTTTTTCAGATTGGTGTGGGTTCCCAGAATGATAAGCTCCGTTTTGTCATCATTCAGGCATAGACCATGAGTAGCAATCCATGCCTGGATGATGAGATAAACCCTATTCACCAAGGTCAAATCCTCTTGGTAATCCCCGGAAAGCAGGAGGAGAATCTGGGTATCATCTGCAAAATTAGTGTAGGTGATACCAATAAGGTCCAGATTATCGAAGAGGGGCTTAGTAAATATGTTGTATAGCATGGGGGAGACACAGGACCCTTGGGGACACCAGAGGTGATAGGAATAGGGTCTGCTGCTGCTGAGAGAGAGAAGATTGTCATGTTTCTTTCGCTTAAGAAGGACTCAATCCACATTATAGCCTCTCTTGAAAAGTTGGCAGCTGAGTTCAGTTGTCTGCATAGGACCTTGTGATCCACAAGGTTGAATACGGCTGAGAGGTCGAGAAGTAGGAGGAGGGCCGGTTTCCCTTTGTCTCTCAGCTCATTGACCTGTGCCTTTAAATCGATAAGGGCGGTCTAGGTTCCGTGTTGGGGGCGGAAGCATGATTGACGAGCTCCTAGGAGTTTGTGCAATTCCAGATATTTTTAAATTTGGAGATATGCAACTTTATCTAGGATCTTGAGTAAGAAGGGTACAGTTGTAATGGGCAGGTAGTTGGTAGGTATGAGTGGATCTAACGATTGTTTTTTTAGTAGTGGGACCACCCATGATTGTTTAAAATTGGATGGGACGGCGCCAGATGGGAATGAGGTATTAATAAGTTTGGCTATGAAAGGGGCAAGATCTCTTGCAGCGTCTTTTATGAGCTGAGCAGGGCGGAGGTCTCCCTGGCAGTTAGAAGGCTTGAGTGAAAGGATTACTTTCTCTGCTTCAAGGATAGAAATTTTGGTGAAATTGAATCGGGGGGTCAGGTTAGCCCGTGTTTCCTTCGAGAGGCTATTAGGAGCACTATGGTTCGGTGGGCGATTAAGGGATTTTTTTTGGTGATATTTTAGTTTGAAGGGTAGTCACTTTGTTGGAGACGGCCTCTTGAATGTCAGAGCACCATGTTTTGTCCTCAGTACAGATTTCAGGGGTGATGATGGGGGATTCAAGTTCCTTAAGTATGGAGAACAATTCTTTAGTAATGGAGTTAGCACTAGAGATGTGTTTGTTGTAGGAATTGCATTTTGCAAGGAAGATTTCCTTTTTCTATTGGGAGGAGATTTCAATGAGTTCAGTTTTATTAGTTGTGGATGGGAGAAGTCTCCATGAATTTTCACAACTCCTTTTTAGGTGTCTAAGGTCTTTGAGTTGAGGCGTGAACCATTTATTCAGATGTGCTTTAGGCTTACTCGGTCTAAGTTTGAGGGGTGCAATGGCATCTAGTGTGGTTAGCATAATTTTGTTATACTCTTTGACAAGTGTGCCTGTGTCAAGGTTGTCTTCTAGCAGGTTAAGAGTGGGAAGGACAGCCGGGATCACTTTATCCCTTGTTATGTTTTTTTTGTTTCTTGTTGGACAGGGAGGAACAATAGGTGTAGTTGATATGCGTGGTCTGGTAGTAAGAAGTGAGAAAGACAAGAGAAAATGGTCTGTCCAGGGATAGAACGTAATGAAGGTGATATTAGCCGTGCAGTTATGTTCCACCACCTAGTCGAGGGTTCTCCCATTGGTGTGGGTGGGCTCGCAAATTTTTTGGGATAGGCCTAGTTCACATAAAGTATTAGCAATGGCAATGGCATGCTTATCAAATGGGTCACTGAATCCCAGGTTGAAGTCTCCCAGGACTAATAGTTGAGAGGTAGTTTTAAGATTGTTGGATAGAAGAGTATGAATGTCCTCTTCAAATGTTCCAATGGGGCCAGAGGACCAATAGATGAGGTGAATAGTTAATGTCTGGGAGTTGGTTAGAAGGAGTTTAGCTGTGAGGGTTTCACATGAGAGTGTATTTTGGGTAGTTGCTAGTCTCATCGAGAGGCTGGATTTAGAGATGATGGCAATTCCACCGCCTTATGCATTTTCTCTATCTTGTCTGATTATGGTATAACCATCTGGGACAGCTAGGGAGAGCAAGAGACCTGCTGCTTCATGCAGCCAGGACTCGGTAATGGCTAGGAAATCAAGGTTGTTAGCCAGTATTAGATCGGCAATGTCTGTGGCGTGTGCCACTAGTGACCTTGCATTTAATAGTGCTGCATTAATTGGAAGGGCAGGTGTAGTCAAGATGGAGGGTGATGGCGATTGGTCTTGTATTTTTGGATTGTTAGATTGTGTAGTTTGGATGTGGTCTGATAGATATAGTTGCTATTGTTATTAGTGTCATTTATAGTCTTATGGACAGTATATTGGATAGTTCTGGTGTTCGCTGCCGGTAGAGATCTAGGAAGAGGTTCATAGAGTTTACTGAGACGTGAGCAGAGTCTAACGTTTCTAGCCTCTAATAAGCAGGGAATACTGGTGAATGGGCTGAGTCTGAGGTCACCTGGGTGTGCTATGTGATGAGACTCATTACTTGTCGTATAAGACATGGTCAATGGGACTTGTATTGTTAGGGTAATGTATGCCCCTAGCAAAGTAAACAAGGATAGAAAGTTTGTAGGGCTAATATTGGTGGTAAATGTGTGCATGTTGAGCAAGGACCCACTGGGTTTACTTATCTATAAGATGGAGGCGCGTTTGGCATACCTTAGGATAGAAAGGTCTAGATGTGAGCTTACATCTAAGTATGTGGTGGGGGTATGGTCGTGCTATGGCGCCGTTGCCAAAGTTATCCTATGATCACAGTAGATGCAACTCTTTAGTAAGAGTTGACTGCCGTGAGTTGGCGTATTGGCTACAGGCTGGTATGGTGGGTAGTCATGCTAATAGGCTAATGCTAGCAATGATGATGATTTGATACATTACAGGCAGTAGATGCAACATTAGTCTTAGAACAGTGATAACTAGGTTACTTGTAAAATTTCCTAGGTGTACAGTCAGCATGTAGGATACGTGCTGAATGAAGACATAAACAAGGTGTCAAATAGGCTAGTTCTGTAGAGAAGTAAATGGATGCCAGTGGCTATGCAGAAGGGGACATGCTAATACAACATGCAACAGTGCAACATGAGGAACAGTGGTGAGTCATGCCATCAATAGAATAGCAATTAGGCAGTGGTTAAATGTATGTTCAAAGTTAAAGTTAACAAATTATACTCATTACGGTACATATGTACATTATGAGTGTACTCACTGAGACAGCGTACATCAAGTGCAGATGACAAATCAGGGAATCATGGGGGAGAGAATCTTACTGGTAATAGTTTTTAATTGTCTCCGGAGATGGCTGCAATTTGGGCAGGATCAGGATTTGGCTGAGAGGACGGCGTTATAATGTTAGTTTGTGAGCAGCAGGCTGGATGTTCCACAGCATGGGAGGTTCAGATGCTTTTGTAGCAGATGTTGACCGCATAGGTGGGAACTAAGAGAATGGGCCACGCTCCCATTCGTGAACAGGGGCAAACAGGGCCTTTTGCAGGCCTTCTGCAAAGGCCGGCATTTCCGCCTCCCGGCGGAACTTCGGTGATTAAAAACAATTTGTGTTGCTTGGCAACAGGGCGAAGCGAGCCTCGTACTGGCACTGAAACGCCCAACATTTTAGGGGCAGGCAGAGGTAGCGATTGTGGGCACGGCTCCATACACTGGGGCATAACGTGCAAAATAAGTAATATTGGAGAAAGCTAGCCTTGCATGGTAGTCAGGGGCACAGATTGGGGCAGCCTCACCCTAATGCTGGGCACCACGCGGATCTCATTGTGATGCAGCGATCTCTCGTAGCAGATGCCGTGTGGCTGTGCAAATGGTAAGATGGCTTCCTGAGTGGAGTGGTGGGGGCTCCTCCAATCTCCACCTCAGGATGCTGGATTACTGAGGGGGTCCAGGGGCAAACAGGTCCTTTTGCAGGCCTTCTGCAAAGGCTGGCATTTCTGCCTGCTGCCGGAACTTCAGTGATTAAAAACAGCTTGTGTTGCTTGGCAACAGGGCAACGTAAACTTCATCCTGTGCCGCATTGCGCCCGACATCTTAGGGGCAGGCAGAGATAGCGATCGTGGGCACGGCTCCATACACTGGGGAAAAACGTGCAAAATAAGTCAAATTGGAGAAAGCTAGCCTTGCATGGTAGTCAGGGGCACAGATTGGGGCAGCCTCACCCTCATGCTGAGCACCAGGGCGGATCTCAGTGTGACACAGCAATCTCTCGTAGCAGATGCCGCGTGGCTGTGCAAATGGTAGGATGGCTTCCTGGGTGGAGTGGTGGGGGCATCTGCCCTCTCCACCTCAGGATGCTGGATTACTGAGGGGGTCCAGGGGCAAACAGGGCCTTTTGCAGGCATTCTGCAAAGGCCGGCATTTCCGCCTGTCGACGGAACTTCAGTGATTAAAAACAACTTGTGTTACTTGGCAACGGGGCGAAGCGAGCCTCGTCCTGGCGCTGCATCGCACCCGACATCTTAGGGGTATGCAGAGGTAGTGATCATGGGCACGGCTCCATACACTGGGGCAAAGCATGAAAAATAAGATAGGTAAAATTGGAGAAAGTTAGCCTTGCATGGTAGTCAGGGGCACAGATTGGGGCAGCCTCACCCTAATGCTGGGCACCACGGTGGATCTCAGTGTGACGCAGTGATCTCTCGTAGCAGATGCCACGTGGCTGTGCAAATGGTAAGATTGCTTCCTGAGTGGAGTGGTGGGGGTTCCTGCCCTCTCCATATCGGGATGCTGGATTACTGATATAACTGCTAATAAGGGCCTCATTATGAGGTTGGAGGTAATGGAAAAACGATGCCGGTAAAGGATTACGGGCATCGCTTAACGCTCCGGTGTATTATGACCCAGCAACCCGCTATTAGCGGCACCCTAAATAATGGTGCCTCTAATAGTGGCATGGGCGTGTACATGCGCCCCTTCGGGGAGCAAATAATGGCATGCGGTAATAGGAGGATATCACAACCCACGCGGACATGTAAATACCGGCATCCAGAAGCCTCTAATCATGGGCTGCACAATGCCGGCCATACAGGTATTGTGGACCACCCGCAAACAGCAATCAGCAATCAAGCCAACTGCCACAGGTGCACACAATCACCACAGGTGGAGTCAATGGAGGCTGGGCCAGGATTAAATGAGCACACCCACACACCACACCCCTTCCTACACCAAAATGCTACCACTAGCTGTTGCAATCATGGCGCTGGAGGACATGCCTATACTGCTACAACTACAGCAACAACACCAACTACAACAACAACTACAGCAGCAACAACAGGCAGCACAGAGGAGAGGCAGGAGGAGAAGGAGGGTGAGACAGGCCCAGCAATTACCACCAGCGCAGCCAGCAGTGCCTCGTAGGCAGCCACCAATCCCTCGCATCAGACCCAGGCCATTCAACCTAACCCCTGAGCAGATCCACACCCTGTACCGGTTCGACCGGGCCACCATCACCACCATAGTGGACATGATACACAACGACATTGCCAGCCTCATAGAAATACGCACTGCCATCCCCCCACTACTAAAGGTGGTGTCTGTGCTCCACTTCCTGGCCACAGGTACCTGTCAACACACAGTGGGTCAGCTGCATGGCATTTCACAACCACTATATTCATGCATGTTGAACCAAGTGCTGGATGCCCTCCTGAAGCACGCAAGCACCCAAATATCCCTACAACGGACTGCCCAGGAGATAGTCGACACCAAAGTAGGCTTCCATGCACTGGCAGGCATGCCCAATTGTGTTGGTGCCCTGGACTGCACCCGCGTGGAATTGGTAGTCCCCTATGCCATAGAGGCGGTGTACCGCAATCGCAAGCAATACCACTCCATCAATGTGTAAATGGTATGTGACTCCAGCATGATCATCACACATTGCTGAGCCCGATTTCCCAGATCAACACATGATGCCATGGTGCTGCGCAACTCCACGCTAACCTGTCACATGGAGCGACATGCTGGACCACGTGCTTGGCTGCTTGGTGAGTTGCCCAACTGGCCCATGGCAGTGCTTTGGGGTACTGATGTGTAGGGATGCATACTCCACCTGGGTGGGAAGGGGTGGGGGGTGCATACTCCAACTGGGTGGGAAAGGGAGCGGGGATGCATACTCCACCTGGGTGGGAAAGGGGGTGCATACTCCACCTGGGTGGCATATGTTGGTGGTTGGAGAATGCATGTCGAGCTAAACACTCCTGACCTGAACCTCCCAAACAGAACATGACACATCACTGGCACACATTTTACCATTTATGCATATCGAAGACAACAAGTAAGAGGCACGGCCAGGCCACCATGGGTATGTCAAGCATTGCATGACTGAACAGGATTGCAACTGTGCCAATGTGGCTAGTGTGACCATGCACAGTGTAGAATACACAGCATGAATGGGAGGCTAAACATTGTCATACAACCACAATGCATCCGCCTCAGGATGCATTATTACACCATGCATCATCTATTAAACACCATCCAGACTACCACACCTCATAGCAGTATAGTATGCATCTAGGTAACAATCTTGCATACGTACAGGGACATAGGCATGTCCACACCAAATAGCTGTGTCCATGACTGTGCTTCCTGAAGGTGGCATCTCAGAGTGACACACACCTATTTTTATTTGCTTGCAGGTGATGGAGGATATCTCTTGAGGCCGTGGCTAAATACCCCTGTGTGGAAACCGCAGAACAGCCATGAAGAGGAGTACAATCGTGTGCACACCCGTACCCGTGTTGTGATTAAGCAGACCTTTGGCCTGTTGAAGGCGCATTTCCACTGCCTAAGCAGGTCTGGTGGGGCACTCCTATATAGTCCTGAGAAGGTGGCAAAGATCACCATGGCCTGTGTCATGCTGCACAACATGTGCGTCTGGAGAAATGTACCACTGCCACCTGACATTGACATGCATGCACCAGGTGAGGATGATGAGGATGGAGACGGAGGTGAGGTAGCCCCCCTGCCAGTATGTGATGCATGGGATGGCCATGCAGTACGCCAAGCACTGATTCACGAATACTTCTGAACCACAGGGACTATGATATACATGTGTCAGTGACACACTGGGTCCATGTGGACATGCACACTGGGATTGTTGGGAGTTGGCCACTGAACACCGTCACACATTAAACGGATATACACAAAATGAACAATGTCCATCCATTTAATTTTTTGGCACACAACGGGTGTATTTGTTCAAACAGGGAAAAATGTGACCACTCCCCCTAACCCCAATGAACTCCCAAACCCACCCAACAAACCCCAAAAACCCCCAGTGAACTCCCAAACCCACCCAACAAACCCCAAAAGACCCCAAATGTACTGCATGAAATGCTCCCCTTCACCCACAACCATGTGTCCCAGTCCCATTGTCTGGCCACACTACTTCCGGGACTTTTTGCTGTCCGGGGGTGGCATCTCGGAGTGCCGTGCACTCCTCCGGGTCTGGCGCACAGAGCTTGTGGGGACTGAGGATGCAGGGGTGGTGGCTGTGGATGAGTCCGAGGCAGGTTCCACGCCTGCTCCAAGGCGTGGCCGCTGCATATGGAGCAGGATGGAAGTGAGGACTTGGGTTACTGCCCCCAGACAGTCCCTCATGAGCACAGCTGATGCATTCACGGTGGCTGTGTTCGCTGTGATGGCCGCTGTGGTCCCCGCAACAGCAGTTGCAATACCCCTCCTTGTGTCCTCACCATCGGCAATATACTGCCGCAGGAGATCCAACATGGCCTCCTGTCGTGCCTCCACCCTCGACAGGCGTGACTCCAGGGTGTTGGTGGGAGCTGGAGCGGTGGGAGCTGGAGTGGTGGGTGGTGCACTGGTGGGTGGTGCACTCACGGGGCCTGCGTCCTGGGTGCTATCCTCCTCGAAGGGGCACAGTTCCAAATCCCTCAGGTCAGAGTCATGGAGGCAGATATCATCACTGCTGTAGGTAGTCGAGGGCTCCATATGGGGCAGGGGGCTTGGGGTGGGTGGACAAGTCACTACTGTGACTCCCCCAAGGTCCACATTGCCATCCAAGACACCCTCAGTGGTGGCCGGCACAGGAAGGGACCCCCCTCCGACTGGTGTGGGTGTGGGCTGCTGGGTCTGATGTGTGTCCGTCACACTGGCAGCAGGTGTTGATGGATGTGTTTCCCCTCAGACAGGCACACTGCCTGTGGGTGTGGCCTGCTTGTCTGCCATGGGGGTGGTGGTGGCGGTGGCCCTTTTCTTCTGGTGTGTCACGGATGCCCTTGCGGTGTTCTCCTGACTGGCATCTTCCTCATCGGTGCCTGGGGCGTAGAAGAGATGCAGGTCATCAGTGATGGTGTCACATGCCAGAGGCATACAATCGTGCTGTTCAATATTCATTCATTCATGCATTCATGTCTTACAGGTGTGTCACACTCTGTGTTCTGAGGGGGCATATTGGCATTCACTGCATGGCATGTGGCATGCCGTTGATTTGGGGTTTGTGTGATGTGTTACATGGGCACGGTCCAGGTGTGTTGGCCGTGTGTTAGTTATGGGATTGGCGCTCAGCATGCATTTCTGTGTGGCAGGGTTTGGGCCTCAATCTGGACTTGGATATGTTAATGTGGTTGTAGGGCCATGCATTGCCTTGCCTAGTGTCTCTTCCACATCACTTGTGCTACGTCATGGTTTCTCCTACAGGGATGTGCAGGGTCACTCACCTTCTTCTGGGGATGGTGCCGCACCCATCTCCATCTCCTCGAATCCCTCAATCGACTCAGGATCGATGAAGCTGCTAGCAGTCTCCTCCCAAGGCATCATCTTTGCAGGTGAGTGTGGACCCCCGCCTGTCGCCATGGCCGTCCTCCTGTTGCTTGACATGATGTTTCTGACCCTCAAGCGGAGGTCATCCCACCTTTTACGGCAGTCCCGGACAGTACGTGGGGTGGTCCCCACAGCCGACACCTTGTGGGCTACCTCCTGCCAGATTTCCTTTTTCTTCAGCTGGGCCTCACGCGTCATATCATTTGCTTTAATGATGTCTGCATGTGAAGCAAGAGTGCCCGCCAACATATTCAGCTCTGCGTCTGAGAAACGCTGTTTCCGCTGCCGGGGGGTAGTCTTCCGGGTAGCCTTGGACATCCTTAGAGTATTGCCACAGAGCACAACAGGAATCGACTGGTGGTTTGGGAGGATTGCAATGGATTGTGTTTTTAAAGATGGCTGCCGGCCGATTTCCCATTCCGACGCGATGACGTTATTTCCGGGTCTAGTTTTACGAGCCCAGTATTAGCATGTTGGTATTACCAGGTCGGTATTTAGGGGTTCCTCCTAGGCGGTGGCAGTATCTCCGGGTCCCGTGATGCCGCTATCTGGGGCTTGGAGGGCCTTTTGCAACATGCCGGTATGGCCATTTCCGGCACAGGGGTTCGCGCATACTCGCGCACTCGTAATCACCCACTATTAGCAACGTCATACAAGCACGGACCCGCTTGTTCCGCCATGCCGGTAATAACCACGGTTTTGATGCGCTACTCGTAATGAGGCCCTAAGTTTTTTAGGGAAGAATTTAGATAAACTGGCCCTCACTTTAAATTTGCCGGTCGGGAACTACGGTACCAGTAAACATGCCGTGCTCGCGGGTGCCTTTCTACCCACCAGGTCGGTCCTGGTGGGCAGAAAGGCACCCGTGAACACAGCATGTCGGATGCACCAGCACCGTTTATATATTATTTTAGAATGAATTTTGATATCATAAAAAAAGTATTGGACACTGCACACAACTATCTGTGCCAATAGAAATTTAAATAACAATTCCTATTTTTCCAAAATTTTAAATATGATCGGTACATTTTGAAATGTCATTATGAACTTCTCATGTGTGTAGGTCGCCAAACAAAGGACGCACACACATTTAGCAAGAAGTGTGGAAATTACATTTGTTAGTTTATAAGTGTAGTGTAGTTTTTGATAAGTGTGAATATGTTTGCACTTACAAAAGTTTGTATTGTCTACCTATTATTTGAAATATTGGTATGACTATACTTTAAAAAGATGTATACTCAAAATAATGTTACACTGTTGGCATGGCTTCATTTATTTATTTGTAAAACTGAAGACATAGTCATGTTATATATCTGAGAGATTGGGAGTCAGTAAAATGTTAGTAACTGGAGTTGACACCGGTGCAGAAGCTGCGGTTTTAATTGTCGGTGATGTCCTACTGGTGGATACAGGTGCTTCTGGTGGTGCTGATGTTCATGCACGTAATTCATGGGGCCCATGCATTTTTATTTTGTGGTGCTCATGTGATTTTTGATAGGCATCATCCAAATCATCCAGTGGACTCTCATCAGATTGTTTATCATTATTGATATTCCTAGTATTTGCGATGGACCATTCGAAGGACCCCATCATAGAGTTTTATTGCACAATATGCATAGTTCGTCCTCTGCCTCTTTTTTTCAAACAGTGTTCTTTCAATTTGAAGTATCGTCAACTGTCTACGACGGTCGTCATTGCAGTTGCTTTCTTCCTTGGTGGCGACGGATTTAGGACCCAAGTGACATCATCATCACTGCTGTTACTATCATGGTTGGACATGTTCGAATGTCCAACGGGGAGGAATATGTATAACAATAAAAATAACAACACTAAAAAGACAATCCATCAAGAAAAGAAAAAAAAAGAAAAAAAAAAAGAGAAAAAATAGACATAAATGAACAAATCAAAAGACACGGGAAAAGAGGTTAAAGTGAAAAGTGGGTAACAAGGAAGACGGATTATAGGGTTAAAGTGCCAAAAGTTCTTGCAATTACTTGGATAGCCTTTCAATAACAAGCACTGGCAGCAATGATCAATATAAAAATGTGTTGTGGGTGGGGTGATTATTTGTGGCTATAGAAGGCCCCACTTGCTGATTGTACAGTTTGCACGCATGGATGTCCTGATACGGCATGAGCCTAGCCACGTTAATACACTGCGACATGTGATTGGACCATTCGTTGATGCAGATAAGAATGACGCGTAGGCGTGGAGACGCAGCGTGTGATATAATTGGGTGGCCCATGAGGCATGAAGATCTGATCAGGGATGTCATCATTGTGGTCATAGGCTGAGCAACATGAGGCACAAAGTTAAGGTAGAAATAGCTGAATTTCTGGGGGTTTGTTGCATTAAGTTCTCATCTCCAGACCAGGGGACCACTCTACATCCTTGGCTACTCGGCAGGGGCCGGACGGTTAGCCATGCAGCTGGTGGCATAGGGGATTGCCGCTGGATTTTTCCCTGATCTGGCAACAGGGTCAGTGCGTGCCTGACTCTCAGCATCTCAAGCATTCTGATGTGGTGAGTGCATACTGCACCCCGCTGGAGACTTGCTGGAGACACGCTGAGGAAAGTCAGGTTCCACTCACTGCCTTCATTTCAATCCTTTCTCCTATCTTCTTATTGGCTCCACAAGCAACAAACACCTCAGCCATTTTAATAGTACATAGGTGGGGGAGTGAGGCAGTGTGCCTAGTTGTCTAGGTGTGGGTGCCACGACAGGGGACACGCTGATCAACTCCTGTACTGCCATTGCTGGAGACACCTTGGGCCATTACTATTTCTACTGGAGACACGTCCTATACTCCATCTGGCTACCCATACACTAGTGGTTGCTGACGTAGCTATTTGGTAATATTAAGCCTTAGCTGGACCAGAGGCAAGGTTTATGTAACAACATAATACAGAGGGACAAGCAGGTACAAAGCCCGACACACACCAGGAAAATGCACAGAGAGGTGCCAACGACTAAAATGGGGAAGAATCCAGAATCTCAGGATTCTTCTCTGGTGTTGGCTATGCCGCCATGCACATTCCTAAACTTACAATATCTACTAGGCACCTTCCTCCCCAAAAACGAGGAGATTATGTTTTCTGAGACCAACTCTTGCATAAAGAAAACATTTGCTCCTCTGGCGCATACTGATGGTGAAAGCTGCGCGTTACTTTCCTCTTCTATGCAGTTACTGGATAACAATGGTTCATTATTTAATCTTTGTAGGACCTTGAAAGGTAACCCACAAGGTAACATCCATTTTGCTAGGGTTGAGAACTTAACTAACTTCTCCAGTAGCCCCAATTTGGTTTCCCTCGCCCAGGAAATGGAGGCAGATGGAGCAACTAACTCTGAACCTGAGACCACTATGCAAAGGAACTACTAGGGTAACGTTGGTGGAGTCAATATGTTTACACCCCACCTCAATTAGTTAACATCTAAATTGGACGTTCTGCTGGCCCTATGTTCAGTAATCGCCTCAGACCAATATGATCTAAAATGAAATATAGTGATGTTACTGGAATTTAACATGGAGCATAGGACATCTATTCCAGCTTACTCCTAGACTGCCACAGATATGTTGCACGCCTCAAACGTCCCTCCTAGGGCTAAGACCCTTACTACACCAGGTAAAAACTTGCGTGGTGACCCCGTGGCGAGTGGTGTACTAAAGACTATGATTACTGATTCTCCAAACGTGACTGAGGTATCCTGGAATTTCCCAAGACTTGGTCAACATTGTTGCAGGGAATGAGTAGGATGCATGAGACACACTGTGCAGAGATATCGACGATGGAGAAAATTCCACACCTGATACCCATGCCATCTACTTCTGGGAGTTCTTTTGTAGGGGCTGGTGTGCACCCCACCAGCCAATACATCTGCTCTACTCGTCCTGAAGCACAGGCGACGGCCATCAGAGATGACTGCAAGAAAGTACCCACTAAAGTACCACATGTCACTAGAGCGCACGCTGGTGGTTCCAGGTGCACAGTGACACTAAAGGGCCCCTTGGACACGTGGACCATCGTCAAGAGTGTTCCTCCTTTAAGTAATGCCCAGGCGGGTACTGCACTCTGCTTAGATACAGAAATAGTCAGGAATGGACCAGTGGTACACTCGGACAGGTACTTTGGCCTTTTGCCCACCACCACATTGGGCCTGTTTGCAAGGAATATGTTTATGGCCACTACTGAGCATCACTCATATGGAAATACAGGGGAATCCCCCCAACGCTAGTGGAAGACATAGGGGTGTTAAGTTTCTGAGTGACACACAGCGGCCGGGAGAGGATAGTCCCTATGCTATGTGGGCTGTACAGTGCAACGTCTGCTAACAGGGTTATGGGGCCTATCAGACCTGGAACATCAACAAAATTGGAGGAGAAACCGCCCACGCACTAAAGCCTGTTCTTTTCTACTCTTCTTCAACTTTAGGCTCCCACCACATGGTTATCTACAATCTCCTCCATCGACATGGTCCAACTTTAACTACCCAAATTGGGAAGCCCCACCAATTGGGTGCTGATACGGTTTCCCACACCTTCTATAGTTTCATTACTGTATGCAAATGCTGATGTTTTGTTTCTATAGGTCTGAAACTAACTGTATGTGGTGAACTACAGACCCCCTGTAGGCGCATTGTTCCACATAGGGAGGGCCCACATTCTGTGGGGAAATATACCCGCTGTGATGACAGGTTTTTGTACAAATATGGTGGTTCTATCTCTTCCTACGCAGCCTCTCTTCAGTCCTCCACATGCTTCGAAGCTGTTCATTGGGTGATGAGGGTTGCACTAGAGGAATGTCAGGCAGTGTTGTATTGACCACTAAAGATCGCAAGCTGGAACACTAGGGGGTTTAGCTACCTGCTGGCTGCAGGGGGGACCTGCACAGTCCTGGCTGATTATGATGTCTTCCTGTTGCAGGAGCCTTGGTTAGACTGCCCCCTAATGGTGGTCGTTTTTCAACTATACCAATCTTATGTTAACAAAGGTCCTAGGGGACACCAATTCTGGGATCTTGTCATCGGACAGAGCCACAAAATCTGCTCTCGCAGTGTGTTCCCTGTGACAGTTGGGGCAAATGTTCTGGTGGTTGAGTTGTGGTCTGATCCTCTTGGAAAGAAGTGGAAGATGTTAATTATAAATACCTACTCCCCTCCAGGTTTGGGAAACATGGGAGAGATATTTAACCTGTTAGAAGAAGCATTAGCTGTGAGAAGTGGGTCTCCCATAGATTATTTGGTTTTGTTGGGAGGAGACATTAACGCTAAGTATACAGATGAATTACTATGTGCCCCTTACAGATGCGTGGTTAAACAATGTAGCATGATGCTAGAGAAATGTAACACAAAGGGTAAGAAGTGGACCAAGTTCCTGAGAACTTGGGACTTGGGAATGTTAAACAGCCAGACTAGCAATGACATCCCAGGAAACTCTACGTGGACTGGGATTGATAGCCAGCCGACGTTGGACTATTTCTTCGAGAACAACCGTGTCTTATGGCTTCTATTGAGCTTAAGGTGATTGATAATGATAGCAGTGACCATGACATCCTGGCACTTACCCTTAACCTCCAATCTTTGGGAATCAAGCTTCAGGGTGGTGCCGGGATGTTGCCAAACCATGGGGGCAGCTATATACGTTGGACCACTAGACAAATACATGTAACCAATTCCCTATGCACAAAATTATGACTAAGCTTGAAAGTAACTGAATGCAACCAATTCCTATGCACAAGGTAAAGACTAAGATTGAAAGTAACTGGATGTAACCAATTCCTTGTGGACTTGATCAAGACTAAGCTTGACAGCAAATGGATGTAACCAATCTCCTTATGCTAAAGACCAAATGTAACTGGCTGTAACCATATTCTTAAACACAAGCACGCAGATGCCCAGGGGTTAGGTGATCTATATAAAGTAATAAATAAATAAATAAATAAATAAATAAATAAATAAATACATAAATAAAAGTGGGTGAGTACATAGCAGATCTTCCCAGTGAGGACATCGAGGGGTTGGGTCATCTTGGTCCTAATGGCATAGAAGCGTGGATTAAGGAGATAACAGAGAAAACTGGTTCCTGTGCCTGGGGCCCACTTACCACCTGTATGAAACCAGTCAATAAATTTGATAGGATTATTCGAGATGCTAAACGTCCAATGCACAGCAAGCTCAGGGTAGTACAACATATTAAGCTCCCAGAAATGGAGATGTCTCCTAGGGTGAAAAAGATTAAAAGGGACTACAAGTGTTGTCTTAAATGTTGGAATCACTCCCTACAAAACACACACTGGCAAATTATGTTTTCGGTGCTATGTAGTGGCAATTCTTAGAACATATGGGCTGCATTGACAAAGGCTAGGGCAGACCCCAGAGCCAAGGAACTTAACTCCATACAGGAAGACAGATGGATTGGTTACCTAAAGGAGAGAGGAGGCACCTCAGTTGATGCATCGCCGCCGAACTTTATGCTGAAGTGTTGGCAATTGGAAGTAGATGCTATTGAAACTGTCATACAAAGTCTTACGGATTCTAGAGCCCTGGTCCATATGGCTTGGTCAATGTTGTTCTAAAGTAAAACCCGGGCAGTGGGCTGGAACCCTTACGATTCTATATGATAAAGTGTGCAGAGAACAACTGATTCCAACCTTGGGGCAGCAGTCTGTATTGGTGCCGGTGTATAAGAAAGGTAACAGGACCACACCGGATAACTACAGGCTCCTGTCACTCTTGGATATTTCAGAGAAATATGTTTCTATTTTTGTACTCAGGACCCTCCTGAGTTGGGTAGCAAGCACACAGCTACTGCACTTTACTCAAACAAGGTTCCGGGCTGTATGTAATACTGTACATAACCTGAGGATCATGGATGTGTTGTTTCATGAAGTTTCCGCGCCCGGGGGGAGGCCACGCTATATGTCATTTTTGTCAACTTTCGGGCGGCCTTTGATGGTGTGAATCGAGGGAAGATGTGGGCCGAAATGGAACAAATGGGGGTGTCCAGCATGGCTCCTGAGTGTCCTTACAGGATTGCCCCTAAAAACCTAAGCCAGAGTTTGCTTGGATGACCAGGGTGTGATGTCACACCTGGTGCAGACCTTTAGGGGAGTCAAGCAGGGCTGTACCCTGGCCCCTTTGCTGTATAATCTATATAAAGCTGATCTCCCTGGATGCTTTAAGCCAGGGGTTGGATGTTTCCCCAGGATTGGTAATTGCCCAATCCCATGCATGCTATATGTAGATGACTTGGTCATGTTTACTCACACATTCCAGGGTACTCATGTTATCTTTTATACTCTAGTTAACTACGCAAAAGATAGCGACATAACAATTAACATGGGAAAGACAAAGGTAATGACAATCTTGTCTAAGAGAGTTAAGCACCTGAGATTTGATACCACCCCAGAGACCCTTGACTATGTGGACTCGTACTCCTACTTGGGCTTCGAAATGAGTGCCAATAGGGCCTACATGGAAATTAAAGCGGTTAAGGTTGTAATGATCCGGTGCTTGACTTCATCAGTAGAGACATTTGCCATTAAAACTGCTGGTTATACATTAGATGGAATTATTGCTCTTTCTAGACAGTGTTTCTGCCTGATGGTGCTATATAGGCTGGAGTCACTAAGAACGGGCGATTTCAAGTGAGTGGACTGCCTAAAGGGACACTTTTGTAAGAGTTTACTAAAGACCAAGAGACCGGCCATACAACAATGGCATTGTAGCACGCTGCTTACCCAAAGTGTGTGATCCTCTGCAAATAATTTAATCGCACAGGGCATTAACTAAAAACATCAGGGGTTCTCAAAGCCTGCAATGTTTTATACATAATAACAAAATAGATATTTTTACAGCTACAGTGACATTGAGGGTGAAATATCTCTGGTGTCCCAGGACTCCCATTCATGCAGTAACCAGGACTGAACCTGCTTACCTTCACACTGAGGCAAAAAGCCAGCTCCCTCAGGCTATGGTGCCTAATAAATGATGAAAGTTACAAGACCACTTAGAGCAATATGGCCTGAGCCCTTCTTCACTTTGAAGCTAAGCAGTACTGTTCATATATTGATGGGTGCCAGCTTTTGATTTTAGCTATGTGTGCAGAAAGTACCTCGGCATATGTTATTCTTCCAGCAGCTATTTTTTTGTTCCTGTTTCCATGCTGCTTAAATGTGGTTAGTTTGGGTGGTGTGATGTATCACAACAGTCACCAAGAGACCGGCCACAGGGTTTGGAGCATGGGACAGGACATTTCGCATGAACAGTTAGTTGCACGCCATAATGGCGTGACCATTTCGCCACAGGAAACTGTTTGGACGCGCTGAGTTAGACGAAGCTAGTTGGGGGAGGGACCTCTCAGCGCAAGGATGTATTGCCGTGAGAGGTCACAATTGGCATGGCATGAACCTGCAGGCACTTTGCATTTTGTAACTCTCGGTGCAAATGTTTTGGTGCGAGAGGTCACAATTGGCATGAACCTGCAGGCACTTTGCTTCTGGTGATAGGGATTAAACGTGAAAAAGATGTATTTACTGCAACATTATAAAACAGTATGGGACATGTTTTACACCGCTGTTTCAGAATTGAACACGTATTAAACATGAAACACATTTATTTTCTGCAACATTATAAACTGCATGCGGCTAACCCCCACAAACAACTTCACACCATGTACACACACACACGCTCACATCAAACACATACAAATTGAATGCACAACCTCTGAGATGACATGCACACCCTCACACCACACATTCCCCCTTACACTGCACATATATTCAAAAAGACGACTACATCGTCTCTGGGCAACATTATAAAACAGAAAAAGAAATCACATTTATGCAGGACACTGCTATCAGAGAATCAGCCATAAGGAGTTCAAGCCGGAGCACTTAACCATTATGCTACAATGATGTTGGATTGTTTGGATTTTCACAAGTTTCATACCAAGCCTTTTATTATTGAACATATTCAATTATAGGCAAGTGTGAAATCTGTACCCTGCGAAGCACCAAGCAATGGTGACCTAGTGGTTGAATGCTGGGCCTCGAACTCTGACAGATTAGGGTTCAAGGCTGTATGCTTTTTAAATGTAATTAAAAGAAAAGCCTGAGTCCAATCTGTCTGTGGGTTTGCTTAAATAGAGTATTCTAAAAAAAAAAGAAAAGCAACGCAAGTGTGAGGTGGGGAGGTTTAGTGCAGCCCTGTGATATAATTTAGCATGAGCGCATGTAGACGTGACTGCAATGTCAGCCACGTTCAAACATCCCTTTCACCAAAATAACGGCACTAGAATGGCTTTCGGGACATAAAGTGTGTGCCGAATTGGGAGCTGCGGTGGAATGGGCGTGCCAATTTGGCCTGTGCCAAAATGATGGCTCAAAAAAGGGGTATACCTCTTGGAGAACGCTGCTTAACCAAAGTGTGTGCTCCATGGCAAATAATGGCCAAAGGCTATGCACACTGACCATGCCCAAAAGACCATGCTAGTTGTATGGAAACCTTCTGAAAATATATGTAATAACAAAACCCTTGAAATCCAAGGCAAAATCTTTAGTTGCAGGGACGTTAAGGTGAGCAATACATTGTAACAAAACCTTTGAAATTCAAGGAAAACACTTTAGTTGCAGGGACGTTAAGGTGAGAACTTAATCCAACAAAACCCTGGAAATTAAGCTAAAGTCACCTTAACTTTTTGCCCCCTGTTGCACAGACTATGACCACAATGATGACATCACATATTACATCACTGATGACATCACTAATTACATCACATCAGTAACTGGCACTATGCATGGCCTTCAGCCGTGGTCAGTGTACATGGCCAAATATATTTTAACACATGAATGGGTACTAGTCAGGGCCTTCAGTTCTGGACAATGGTCACAACTTTCACCCATGTGCACTGAATATTTTAAAACATTAACAAGCTACCAACCATAGATTGTGGCCTTTACCAGTGGATGCAGCTTTCAACAGTGCACACTGTATATTATATAAACTGAACAGGCACTAGCCATGGACTTTAGCACAATACTGGCCAGTGGCCACAACCTTTAACTGTTCCCACTATATATTCTAACATATAAATGGGCCACTAGCCATGACCTTTGACCTTGATTAGTTTGTACATCGTTTGGCCATGTCCACTGTACATTTTAAAATAATAAAATGGAATAAGCAATGGCCTTCGGCCGTGCCCACTGTGTTTTACACAACACTAACCAGCCACTAGATATAGCTTTCGACAGTGCCCACTAGCAAAATACTAGCCAGTGGCTAAGGCCTTTGGCTGTGCTGACTGTATATTAATGGCCACTAGCTATGGCCTTTAGCCATGGCCACTGACTACAGCTTTCAACGTTGCCCACTGTATATTTTAAAAAGGTGAAGGGTTACTAGGCATGGGTTTTCACCATGCACATTTGTATTTTTTAACACTAACCGACCACAAGCTATGGCCTTGGGGTGCTGGCCAGTGACCCCAACCATTGTCATGTCCATGTCCATGGCCTACATTGTTTTTAAAGTAATCAATAACTTCCTGAGCTAACTTATAAATGATGTTATGTCTAATTTGTTTATTGATGTAATCATTTATATACAGTGTAATTAGTGTTGTCACCAGGGAAGGCATCAGTGATGTGATCTGTAACGTCATCAGTGTTCCCATACAACATGTAATTAGTGATGTCATCAGTGATGTGATCTGTTATGTCTTCATTGTGGACATAGTCTTCACAACAGGGGGTGCAAAGTTAAGGTGGCTTTAGCTGAATTTCCACAGTTTGCTGCATTAAGTTCTCACCTTAACTTCCCTGCAACTAAAGATTTTTCCTTGTAAATATATATATATATATATATATATATATATATATATATATATATATATATATATATATGTTCTATAACTGCATCTATGAACTACAAATACCCTCTGTGACACCCTTGGTTATTATTTTGTAGTCATATACCCGTGGTTATTGGAAAATACAGTGAAAAAATGCTTCCCTGTCCTCCAAGATCCCTCACCAAGTGCCCCCCACGTCTGTGCCAGCTCCCCCCTTCCATGATGGTCTCCTCACCACCCTGCCCTCTCAGATTCTCCCCACAACACTTGCAGTTTCTGGGATGCTGTTTACGTTGAAATGTCTGCTAGCCACGGCTATTCTGTCCGATAGCTGAAGTTATAGAAAAGCTTTGTGTTGCAAACTCAGTTCCTAAAACTCCTCCAACTTCCAAATTTAACTGGTGTCCTATTACCTCCCCTAAGCCCCCACCTCTCCCCTAAAGGCATTTCCCTGATTTTTCACCTTGAAATGGCATTTTAATGCTCTTTTGTTTTCGGCTAAGCAAGGCTACAGCCGCGGCTATCTCTCACATTGAGAAAATAAAAAAAAAGATGCCAGCTGTTTCATTGAAAACACTTGGTTTCTAGCAAACTTACCCGAGATATAGCTATATATTTTGGAGAAGGGCACCCCCTTCACTGCAGATATTTTAAAAAGTACAGGACGAATAACGCCAAACCACAAAAGGATTGCGAGTCAACGCTTCGTCCCCAAGTTGTTCCAAACCTGTTCCCAATCTGTCCAGCTGTTTTGGCTGTGTGGTCTGTCCAAAGTGGACTTTTTTGTCTATTGGGAAATTGATGGGACTATGCCAAAACTACGTTTTTATTTGTTTTCTTGAATAACTTTTTTATTGTTCAAAGAATCTTTCTGAAGCTTTCCAGTCTTGAACGGGTGGTGTGTGAAAGGGTGGGGGGAGTGTGGGGGTGACAGACCTTTGTATTGCAAACTTTCAGCCAAAAATCCGTCTCAGGCGTTAAAAATTATTAGCAATTAATTGTTTTTTGACTTTCCTATTTATACCTGTTTTACCTTAACTGCAGAGCAGTGACCACACCACTATAATGTATACAGTTAGCGTCCTTTCATATTGGTGGTATTTAATAGGCTTTCACATAACTACTTTTCTGAATTATAAGGTTACAGATACAATAATGGAATTGCTAAAACATTATTCTCATTCAGTCAATCCTTCCTGCTGACCAGTTACAATACACTAAAGATAAAACAGCCCAAAGCTGGACTCGGTACGTGCTCATGATAAATACATACCAGTGCGTGTGCTAGCACTTGAGTCTGTTGGGTTCTCAGTAATCCAAAAATGCATGAACTGGTTGAACCGAGCCATTCACCGTCCTAGAGACAGAGATTCATATTTGAGAAAAAGTAAATCCGGGGTGTTTGACTTTGCTGCGTATGCTGCTGCAGGAAAGAAGACTCACGGCATTATTTCCTAAAGATTCCACAATGAGATGACATTTTGCGTTGCATGCTAGCATGGAAGCCCAGATCGCCATCTTGCTCAGCAAATCCCCTCTGTCTGTAATGAGAGGTAGAAAAAGAGTCCCTGCCAGGTTTGATAATGCCTCCGCGGAAGGTCTAAGCATTGAAGTGACACCAGCTCAGCGTGGCCGGTGTTCTTCCACCTGCTTCACTGCCAAAGGCGGTTTATTATGATACATCTTCCTGTGATTCTGTGCATGCATAATGGCACGGCATGCCCACGTAAAAGGTGTCTTATGTACACTCTTATATTCACACTAAGTTGTATTCATTGTGAGGTGAAACCATATTGCGGGTTTATTATGGAAGGATTAAGAGGCGCGTGCATTTTAAGCGATTTTCCGCGAGCTGAAGCCAACTACTTGTTAATCTTATTCATTTCCACAGATTTTGATATTCAATATGCCCGACGCTCTGGCTACAGCTTAAAGAATTACAATACTGTGCTTTCGGAGGCCCGATTAACAATGGGAGCCAAAGAGTCAGAGTGTATGTAGTGGTGTGTAAAGTTCTAGAAACACGTGTGTACAGGCGCGTTATAAATGCCACATCTTATCATATCATGCTGATCAGTTGGGTGTAACAGATCATTTGTAGAAGTGAGCACCTTGGTAATTGGGGGCTGAGCCGGACCCTCACTGCCTCCGCTCAAGGCCGATGGGATGGATCCAAAGAAACACCCATTTCTTGCATGCAAAGCTTTGCAAGGTGAGACGAGTGAAAGTCTACCGAATAAAAATGCTTCAGGTCACTGATGAATCCAATCTGTAGTCGAGCTACGTATCCTTGTTTTGTCATTTTATGTAAGGTTTTGTTTAGGGTTTTTTTACCACTATACATGCTGCATTAGGATGCTTAGGGACCCCATTAATCCTGGTGTTTTCTTGTTAGATGGGCCCTCACTGCCATGCTTTTCTGTAGTTTGTCCCAGATAAAGAACAGTTTAATGTTAGGGTACCTGGTAATGTTCTAAAAGATGAGGCACACTTCATTATATTGCACCATTTAAAGGCAAAAGAGAGCCCTTTGTGCTTGTAGAGTTATCCCTGTAGCACTGGAGTTGCACTCTGACTAGGCCTAGAAGGCTTGACCACCATGCGGTTCTTGTTCACAGGCATTTACTAGCACTAGGTGTCTGGTGCTATATGTTCTCAGACTTGCTGTACCGGCATCTGGAGTGACGCATTGTGATGCCCACTATTGCATATCGGCGTAGACAGGAGTTGTGCTGCTCTGTCCTGCTTGTAGCTGGAGGGAAGAGATGCTGTTTACTGTCCTGCATATGGCGATGGTCGATTCCTGTGAAATGCTTGGTTCTCTGAGACTATCTGGAGTGTTTTGGAGTGAATCTGGGTTGGGTGGTCTCTGTATGTCAGTTGGTGTATGTGTCTGAAAGGGGTTAGATCCACCAGTGCCTGCTGCCTTGACGAATGATGCCACACTCCTATGGCCATTACCAGGTGATAAAGGCCAAAGTCAGAGCAAAGCCTTTAATGAGGGACAAGGAATATATTGAACCCTTGGGCTAAACCTCAAGGTGCTAAATGCAAGTGTGTGTCATAATGTACCGGCATCGGCAAGCCAGTGGCAGGTGGAGTAATTGTTGGAAATGTTTCTCTAACTGTGCAAGTTGAAAATGTTCTCCCTTTCCTTACCCGCCAGAAGGGTCTCTGCAGCACATGGACCAGGCATTGTACCTCAGTTCAGTGCCAAATAAGACCTATAAACTGATCCTACAAACACCAGTAAAAAGCGTTAATGCAAATTTGCAGTGGCTACAGTTGGCAAATAAGAGATAAAGTACTAATGGTTCATCACCATCCATGATCAGCCAGAACGTCCCACCTGGAAGTTCTTGCCAATGTTCTTTCTCCTGGAGTCTCGACTCCAGGAGACATGGGTGTGCTAACAGCCCCGTCGCGGGCAGGAAGCAGCAGACTAGGGTTGTCAAGGAAGACGTAGAGATGGCAAATGGCAAAGGAACACAGAAAATAGCCACTTACCTTTGAAAAGAGTGATATTACAAATGCAGTCTAGCACTGTACCCTCAGAAATGTACTCTAGCATATCATCTAGGGATAAGGGGGGGCACGGCATGGGACACCATGGTAAAGAAAAGTATTGGGATAGGGGTTGGCTGAAAAAAGGGAGACAGCAATGTCAGGTGTCTTAATATGTCAGGCAAATAATGGTAATGTTTTTCCTCCACACAAACAAAGCCGTTCCACTGTAGGTTTCAATCAAACAATAATCATTGTTATTTGTAAAGTTGGTCAACATGCAGTTTACTCTTGAATGCAATAGGATGCCCTGTGTGAGCTGTGTGAGCTGCCACCAATATATGTGTTTGTTTCTCCTCCTCACTGTCTCTGCTCTTGCTATGGTCGGGTGCTGGAGACAAATCTCACTTCCCATGTACAAAGTTTGACAGTAACCCACATGGCACATCATCTATTGCCCTGCAGGGAAGGTAATCCATGCTACCCCCGTCATGCCAATAGGCATATAGTCACTTACTTACTGTGCTTGAGTTTATGTATGGTTATGTGAGCTTCATAATGTCAGCATTAGTATTGTAGAGGAGTGAACGCTCAACTTTAAAAGGCAGGGATCAGTCTTGTGAGCTGGGTTTGGAACCCTGTCAGTTGTTAACTGTTTTGAAGTAAAATACCCTTCAATTACAACAAAATATAAATATGAACAGTTGTACAAAATATAATTTAACATCATAACCAAGGAACAAAGTCATACGCTTTGAAGTCAAAGGGAGCCATCATGGAAGCTCATTTCATCTTCTGCACCAGCACTCTATACTTTCTTTAATCTTAGCTTCATGAATGCAAAGTGACAACCTGGCAAATGGTGCCAAGTAACCTTGAATCGTTATGGCTACCCTGCAAATCTCATGGCACCAATTGATTGCTATGGCCATAGTTTTCCCCCTTGAGGTAGGATTTCATCAGATTCATCTGGTGTAAGGGAGAAGTAATGAGAACTCAAGTGTGGCGCAACATGTATTGAAAGTCTTGCCAGTCCATTGCTGTACATTTCGGGCCTCATTACGACCCAGGCGCTGGACCATGGTGCTATTAGCACCATGGTCCATGCCGGTCTCCGGCATGGTGGATGGCGGAATTACCGCCCCCATCACAAGGTTGGCGGGGGCGGTAATTCCCCATTCACCATTTGCCCTTCCCCATTCCCATTTTGCCCCATAGGGCATAATGGGGATGGGGAAGGCGCTAATTACGGCACTGTAAATTACGGTTGCCGTAATTAGCTCCAAGGTCCCTTAGCGGGTTGGATTTTAACGCCTGCAAAAAGCAGGTGTTAAAGCCTCCAACCCGCTAAGGGACCTTGTAATCAGGCGCTAATGGTTTAACGGCACCGACGCTCTCTACGGCGCCGTTAAACCATTAGCGCCAGGGTCGTAATGAGGCCCTTCATTTTGAAGACAATGGGCCTCATTACGACCCAGGAGGTAACCATGGTGCTATTAGCACCATGGTTGCCGCTGGAACCTTACTGATTCCGCCATTGTGAATGGAGCAACTACTGCCCCATTCCAAGGTTGGCGGGGGCGGTAATTCTCCATTCACCATGTCCCTTACCCATTCTCATTTTTGCCCCCATAGGGCTCAATGGGAATGGGGAAGGCGGTAATGACGGTACCACAAATTGCGGTACCGTTATTACCTCCAAAGTCCCTTTGCGGATCCTGTCCTTAACCCCTGGTAAAACCAGGCGTTAAGGGAGGACCCGCAAAGGGACCTCGGAATAGGGCAGTAAGGGATTACCGACAACAGTGCCCTTACCGGTACAGGTAATCCCTTACCGCCTGGGTCGTAATGAGGCCCAATAAATTAACAACTTCCAGGGGCGCAATTCCTGTCTTGTTGGGATGCAATTTTATTTTTTACATTAATTTTATTCAACAGTTCATTTGGTTTACAAATCGAAAACCTTTAACCCGTTGTCCCAGCATTTACATACAACCTCATCATGTCCGTAGTCCAAGCTGATATCCAAGTCCAGTCTATACCTTGCCATGTTACCAAGCTCCACATCTTTGGTACTTATAGCCAGGCATATGAATGCCCCCAGGTACCTGATCGTAAACAATGGTGTTAGCCTGGTTGACCTGTCAGTGCCTTCTTCTGAGTTCCTTCCACTACAGGCACATCTAGTTTCTTGAGCATTATGATTACCAGTTTTATGAGGGGTATGTTGATGTTAATTTTCCTGCCTTCAATCAAAATTCTCCACCAATCATCCACACTTCTGGATACATAACTTCTCAAAATGTGCCCCAGGCAATGCTCACGTTTGTTCCTTTAGGCCCGGGAAGCAGAGGGTCAGATGTTTCAGGGTTTCTGTCACCCCAGGGGCCTCACACAGCCTACACCCTATCAGGGTAATTCATGGAATAAATGATTGGCGAAAAGTGGAGCGATTGGCGAAAAGCGTGAAAATCGCAGCGCACGCGTGCTAAAGCCACGCACGCAGCTGTTCATCAATTCAAGGAATGCGCTGCCCTTGTGAAACCTGGGAGGGGCGCCAAATCAGTGGGTGGCGCACGCGGGCGCACACGTCACTAAACGGCGTGCGCGACACGCACAGGAAAAGCGCACATCGTGTAGCGCACACAGGAAAAGTGGGCGTAACACAGGGCGTAACGCGCAGAATGGGGAACAACGCGTGAAAATGTGGGAGTTATGGGGGGAGTACAGGAGGTAAATGCTTGCAACGCCCACACGGGCGCTAACAAAATGTATTCAAGGAATCGAACAGGGGAAGGCCGTGCGCGAAATAAGATGCGCTAATCCGGAAACACGTACGCCAGCAGGAAGCAGGTATAAGCGGCCCCGCGCAGCATAAAAGTGCCCGCAAACAACAAACAAGCTCATACGCGATGCTGAATATACCATTCCTCGCAGCAGTGGTCGTGGGACACCGCAGGAGGAGGAGGATAGCCAGGCCCTGCATTTTCTTACCCAGGACAAGCTTTTTGGGATGCCTGATGACCAGGTGTATGGGAGGTACAGGTTTCCACCACTAATAATCCTAGAACTGGTCAGGGAGTGGGAGGATGACCTCACATCACCCACCCTGTGCTCCCAAGCACTGAGCCCCTTGGAAAAGGTGCTCCATGTACTGCACTTCTTGGCTACTGGGTCATTTCATTGGACAACTGCCATAGTTGGGGGTGTCTCACAGGCCACGCAGTCACACTGCCTACACCAAGTGTTGGCCATAATGACTGCACGCCCCTCAGTCCGCAGGCACATATACATGCCCAGAACACCTGCAGAAAGGCAGGCTGTCGTCCAGGACTTTTACGGGGTGGCACATTTCCACAAAGTGCTAGGTGCCATTGATTGCAAACATGTGGCTTTACGCCCTGCCTGGGCCACTGAGCAGATCTATAGAAACCCGCAAGCACTGGCAGTCCATCAATGTGCAGGTTGTATGTGATGCCAAGGGAATCATCACTTCAGTATATGCCAACTATCCAGGGTGCAGCCATGATAGTTTCATATTCAGAATGTCATCCCTAAACCAGGACCTGGAGGCTGGGCGGCATGGCGACACATGGCTAATTGGTGAGTATAAATGCCTCTGCACATGCATGCATGTCAGGGACTGAGAAATATCAAAACCCCACTAATGACAACCATTATCACCACCCCAGGGGACAGTGCCTACCCTCTGAGCGCCTACATGATGACGCCAATTCAGAAACCCACCACACCACCCCAGGTAAGATACAACACAGCACATATAGCAACCCGGAGAATAGTGGAGCGCACATTTGGAGTGCTGTAGTCACGCTTTCTCTCCCTTGACCGCTCTGTTGGGCAGCTGCTATATGCGCCCCCAGTAGTGTGCAGGATCATAGTGGCAGCATGTGTCCTGCACAACGTTGCAACCCGGCGGGGCGTGCCGGTGGACATGGTGGTGCCTCCACATCCCCAACCACATGCATGGCCAATGCACATGGGAGGTGAAAGGGCACGTGGTGAGGCAGCCCGTACCCAGCTTGTGGCAAATTACTTCACCTAAAATCACACCCCTGCGGAATGCACACAGGCCTGGCACATACCAGCTGACAATCAATGATGATGACAAAATGAACAGTCAACTGTCACAACCATTCCAACCTGAGATTGTTCACCTGGAAGTGCTACATTCTGTGCATCCCAAGCTACTTAAAGACACCCAATGCTATGTCAGAAAAAGCCACACATTCATGCAGCATGAAGGACTACCCCCTTGCAAAATACATCAAAATAGTGGCATGTCACCCAAACCTCCCAATCTCAGCTACGCAACACACCATGGCATGGCATGCAATGTGAAAGCAACGAAATGAATGCACAACCCATGACACAAGTGTCACAAACTGCACTTTTCCAAATGGAAACAGGCCACAGACAGTTTGCTCTCAGTAATGAATAAAAAACAACACACATGAACAAATACTTACCAGCAAGACAAAACATCAGTACATGATCAAACAGTGGCAATATATGACAGTAAAAAATTAAAGTAGTACAAGTGTCACAACCTGACTAAGGCAGCACATCGACCCCTTCCAACTGCAGATTGTTGCTGGTTGGCAAATGTGTCAGTGTAATGCATACCACATGAACTGCATCTGCAAAGTAAAGGGGCTTGTTAAGGCATGAAGAAGGTACATGTATACAAGGAAAGAGTCATGGATATAGAACCATATATAAATCCACCATGCAGTGGAGAATTGAACAACAATCCCCACTAGGGATGTATACACAGTTTTGACTACAGACTGTCCAGACAATTTATGGGAGCCCAATGTCACTGTGTAAGTTACTTTCACTTGGTCACACCCTTTGCGAGCCCATGGAAAGGGGAAGCAGGAGGGGTGTGTGTGTCAGGAACCCAATTTTCTAACCCAAAGGCAGGACAGGCCTGCATGTGCACAGCTGGAATACACAGTGGAGCCACACAAAGCAACTCACTGTAAAATAAAAATAAAAATAAAATAAAAAATGGCCATGTGTGGACCAGGGGCGGGGAGGCCACCCAGGAGGGATGAGGTACAGGGTGCACCCCAACACCCACATGCATGGATGTTGAGAAAAAAAAGAACCTCCATGGGCTCATGGCCTGCACAGCTACGCTACAGTGGGAGAACTGCCGTTGCTGTCATCACCCTCTGGTGGTACATTAGAAGGTGGGCGTGATAAGGGAGGTAGACCACGCAAAGCCCTTGCATGCTCCTCCATGGCAGCAAGCATGCGGGTCTGAAAGGTTTGGTTCTGCAGGATGATGGTATGGAGATCCCCATGCAGCACCTCACGGGTAGCACGCATTTCTGCCTGCATGGCCTCGCGTGATGCCCGGATCTCCTGACGGGTTGCCTGGAGCTCAGCTGAGAGTGTGCGTGCCAGCTGATCCAGCTGCTGTTCTCACATTGTACTCCGGGACACCTCAAGTTCACCCAGAGTATTTCTGAGGGAGCTGTGTTATTACCTCAGGGCTTCCGTGTTGGCCTGTGACTCTACAGATATGGCTGTGCGCAGAGTCTCCAGTCCAGCCCGTCGCTCCCTGTCGGACGCCAACATGTCCTCCCTGTGTGAGTGGCAAATGGACTCTGTTGCCTGCTGCTGGAGCTCCATCTGCCTTTCAGGGGGGAGAATGGAAGTGGCTGACCTATACATTGCCTGAGCCATCATTTCACACAATGCCCCCTGTTGTGCTGCTATAGTGTAGATAGAGTTCTCCCACACATTATTGCCTGGTGGCACACGCCCACCGCGTTGGCGGGCACCACACCTGTTTGGGGCAAGGTGATGTGCACCTTGCTGTGCTGGCACTGCCTGAGGCTGCAGGACTGCATTCCTCCTTTGATCTGCTGGCCCAGGAACAGGAGCAAATATTGTGGACTGTGACCCTGCATCCGTAACCACCACAGGCGGATTTTCCAACACTGAATGCCCCATAGAGAGGTCTACCCCCTGTGCAGGTAGGTTGGACAGAACACCATCCCTGCCAGAAACACTCGCCTGCGACGGCACATATGTCTCAATGTCTGATTCAGCACCTGATTCATAGAGGTCTCCGGAGGTGTACCCACAGACACCCGTGGACAGTATGCTCTGTAGGAGTAATGGGTTTTCACCCACCATCACCCCACGTCCTACACTGGTGCCCGGTTGTGGCTATGAGTCCTCCTGGCTCTGCGTCATCTCCTCCTCCGCAACAGCATCAATTGCCTCATCACCTGCAAAAACATAAAAGAAAAGAAATGAAAACAGGCATGAGCACCATAGCCCACACACATAGGCATGACGAGGCAGACATCCAGTACATAAATGACACATGTCACACATGACAATAACTCTGGCATGCATGCATTGTCAATGAGTTGGAAGGGGAGGCAAAAAGCAGACACTGAGGACTCCAAGATGGAAAACCAACACATGTGCTGCATGCTGGATAGCACTGGCATTACACATTAGCCTGTGAGTGGCATGGACAATCCACATACATGACACATGCCAGCACACAGATAGCACGTAGCATAGCCATGGCAGATTTTACAAGGACACCCAGATGGTAGCAAATCAGTACTGCCACCCATCCATGTGAGATGGACATCATGAAATAAAACATGTAAAATAGTTTGAAAAAACACCCGTGTGCCACACGCTGCAACAAAGCCAGTGTTCACTGATGCAGTGATGGCAGGCACATGGATACATCAATCGTTGGTCACTTCGACATTACAGAAGACAATTGTCATGTTCAACATTCAAACAAGGCCCCAAAATGATAGAGTAATGTGCACCTACACATGGCCTGCACACTATCAGCCTGATTGGTGAAATCATTCCCATAATAAGGTAAGAAATGTGGGCCATTGTGGGGTGTAATCTATGACAGAAGTATGTTACATTTGGGGCAGTACGGCACAAAAATGTGTGGTAAAAATGCGAAGGATTTCATCAATCAGGCAGAATGAACAGGAAAACAGTATGAACAATGTTGTGGCAAGATGACAGTTGAAGGGCAAGTGCAGTAATCAGGTGCAAATTGTCAACTGCGGTCAGAAGGGATACTCTGAAACCCAAACCCAAGGCCGAGGGATGGTTTGGCGGTACCACATGGGTGACAGATAGCAGTCATGAGTACACAGCCTCACCTGGCACTCAATCAGAACACATCACCCAAGCAACATACACATGGATTGCACACACATGCATGGGCACTCACCGGACATTGCTTCAAGATCTGGTAGGTCTCCCACGCCTTGGATCTGATCCTCTGTGATGAAGACTCCAGCAACAGACTCATGTTCAGTGAGATGTTCCTCCTCTGGTGGAGACCCACCGCTAGTCACCAGAGTAGAGGCATAATTGGAAGCCAGCTTGTTCTTTGCTCTGCGTTTCAGGTCATTCCACCGCTTAGAGCAATCATCAGCTGTGCGCTTCACAAATCCAAGGGAACTAATGTGGTCTGCGATGGTCTGCCAGTTGCTCCTACGTTGAGCACGCGTAGTCTTGCACCCTGCAGTCACCATCATTTCATGGTCATGGGCCGACATGTAGCCCACAAGTGCGTCTAGTTCTGCATCATTGAAACTAGGCTTCCTTGACGTGCCGGAGTGGGTAGCCGTGCCTGTGGTCCCAGCCTGTACTGCAAGAGCACCCTTCTTCCTCTTGAGAGGTGGTGCGGACCCTGAGTGTCTCACGCCGCTCTGGTTGGTAGGGGCAGAAGCGTAGGTGGACTGGGCACTGGAAGTAGCCAAAGACACAATGACCAAAGGTCTCACTGCAGGCATTGGCTGCTGGGTGATGTTGGCAGGACCAATTCTTGGTGTGATGGACTTGGACCAACACTGTCCCGGCTGGGTGACTAGGAGCAGGGGTGGATTGAGCTGCAGCTGTCCCTGCAGCCTCCTCACCCTGGCAACTTGGGGGAGCAGATGACATTGCTGCCCCAGATCCACGGGGCCTGGTGACAGCAACTTTCACCGCCACACGTGGCTTTGACTTGGTGACGCAGAAGTCAGCCTGGGAGTCATCCTGTGCCAGTTCAGTTGACAATATGGGGGGTAACAAGGCCTGAGCTGGGATGGTGTCAGCTGCATCTCCCCGACCTATTGAGGGGGGGCATAGGTGTCCCTGATTGGTCCTCCACACACTGGCCTCTTGGGCCACCCTGCACATCCTGGCCACGTCCCCTACCGTGCCCACCTCTTGCAGGTCGGCCACCTTTGCCTCCCTTACCACTTGGTCACCTCCCAACCATGGCACTGATGTTCTTGTGCGAATAGGAGGTGCAGTAAACAATTGTCCTGGGCAATTGGGGTGAAAGAGGTAGGGTACTAGATGGAATATGTTACCTAGTGCTCTAGCAAGGCTGTCTGTGCCCCTGGGGGAAGATGACGGGTCACATAATGCTCAGCACCCCAAAAACAAAATGTAACATGCAAGCGACTCCTGGTAGCCCACGTGCGTGGAATAAAGAACACGCACTACGCTGTGGCACCCAAAAACACAAAAATGAGCGTATGCATGCTACACGCTGGCTACAATGACCTCTGAACGGGTACACGACACACGGGGGCAACCACAGTTGTACAATGCGAGCTTGACTCACTGTCTGCCTGGAAAAAGAACGTGAAAAAGACGCACGTGTGCGTGTTGGCAACACCCCCGCCAAAAGAAGAATCAAACTCTGTCCGAGTATAGAAGGAGTACGAACTGGAACCGTTGTAAAGTAATCACGTGTGACCGACAAGAAGTACAAGTATCACCCGCTCGCTCTCCACAAAAAGCAAGTACAGGAAAATGGCATCCTACGCGTACCTTTTAAACCAGCCCACACGTGCAACGTCACTTACGCGTGTACGCGCTAAGGGCCTTTCATCTAATTACACGCATTAACATGCGTTCGTGCTGTTTCTTCACATGCTGAATCACTATGCACCGTCACGAGGGAAACGCCCGCGTGCGTAAGGTCACAGACACGCTTACGCGCTAAGGGCCTTTCCTTGAATTACACGCTGACATGCAGTTTTTTCATGTGCCAAATCACTCTGTATCAAGCTGGCCACGCGACAACAAACGGAAGTCCACGCTCCTGTCCATAAGGTCATTTTCCTGCCCCTCAGAGCCCTGAGCACGCTCCCACCTGCCATCTGCTGCTGCCTGCCTGCTGGCCACGTGCCCTGCTTTTTGGTGCCTGCACGTCAGCCATCTGCATGGGTCCAGTTGCTGTGACCACCCCTGCTGGAACAGAAGACTCCCGACGGTATACCATCGCTCCGCAGCCCAGCGCCAGGACCCAGTTGCCCACCCACACCTGCCTCAGGGGTTGCCATGTCCAACACAACAGCATCTGGCACCAGTGGCAACCCCCCAGCAGAGAGGCAGAGGGCTTCCAGCTTCAGTAACAAAGAAGTTGGCATCCTGGTGGAGCAAGTCCTGGGGCATTATGCTGCCCTCTTTGGAAGTTCACGCGCCGACTATGAAGGACGGTAGGGGATCTGGAAGGACATCGTGGCTGCCATCAACGTGGAGGGGGTGGCAGCCCGCGACATTCAACACGTCCGGAAGTGCTGGGAGGACTTCAGGTCCAGGACCCTCAGCAAGGACCGGCGCCTCTTGAAGGCAGAGGATGCAGAGGGGTGCCGGGTCCGCCTGACCAAAATCCAGACAAGGGTCCTGGAACGCATAAGCCCAGCGCTCCACGTCAAGATCCTTCAGAGGCAGACCCGTCTGGAGTTGAACTGTAAGTGGCCATGCATTGCTGTGTGAAACAGGGCATGTAGCAGTGTGCTGGTAGTCATCTACTTGCCTGTATGTGTGACATAGGCCATGTATGGATGTGTGTGTGCAGGGACATTATGGTGCTGCATGTGAGACCAGTCATGCATGAACCACATGGATGGTGCATGTGTTACAATGCAACATGTGGAATGCACACATGAATACATGCCTGTCTCTGTTCTTGGACATGGATGGGGTGTGAGAGATGGGTGCTGCTGTCATGGACATGTATGGTGTAGATGTCTGTGTGTCTGAGTAGCGTGTGTGTGACTTTGAAACGCCATGGATGCATGACACATGTCCGTGACGATATGTTGAATCACTGATGCAGTCTAGTCATCCTTGTATCCACTGAGTCTGTGGTGTACGAGGCCAGATGCATGAGTCTCCAGTGATGTGTGTGCATGGGATCAGTATGACCTATGATGCATGTGAGTTTAAAGACAACATTGTATGTTAATAGAGACCCTTGGACATGGATGCAAATGTTGATTGCATGCGCCATGCCTGTTTCTGCATGTGTGTTGCCTCCATTGACCCATGTGTTGTGGAGGGACATGATGGAAGTGACGTTTGACAGTGCCACTCATGTGATATTCCTTCCTGTATAGGGGACTATTGTACAGTACCCTGATGCTTGTGTTCTGTGTCTCCCTCTACACAGCGTCGAGTGAAGAAGAGGGCGGAGACGGCGCTGTGGAGCAAAGCAGCGAGGATGCCTCCACCGGCCGGCGATGCAAGGCCCAGCCACCCTCCCAGGAATTACCATCATCCGGGAGCGAGGGGACTGGTGTCGTGTCTGCCACTATGGCTGCAGTGGAAGGGGCGGGTGAGCCCCCACAGGGGCTTGCGATGGTGGAAGATGGTGCAGAGCCATCCAGGTTGGTGGTGTACACAGAGGAGGAGGAGGCCGCTACTGAGCCGCACATGGGACCTGGTGGGGGTGGTGCCACTGGTGAAAGTGGTGCAGTCCAGGGGCAGGAGGCAGCACAGGTTGCCACGCTGGGGCCTGTGCATCTCACTGTCCCTGACTCTGTGACTGCACCACCATGCACCAGTGGTACCACCCCCACCAGGTCCCATGTGCGGCTCAGTAGCGGCCTCCTCCTCCTCTGTGTACACCACCAACCTGGATGGCTCTGCACCGTCTTCCGCCATTGCAAGCCCCTGTGGGGGCTCACCTGCCCCTTCCACTGCAGCTGTAGTGGCAGATGCACCAGGCCTGTCTACAGGTAGGGGGAGGCCCACGTCATCTGGCACTCCACTACCTGTGGATGAGGAGACCTGTGACCATGTGGAGTCCGTCCTGATTTGTGTCGCATTGCGCACGCATGACATTCGTGATGACGTGCGTTCTTCCTGGGGGGACCACGCACGTCATCACGAAGAGCTGCGTACCAACGTGGCCCAGTTGGGAGGGGCCCTGGTCAGAGGGTTCCTACATGTGTCGGGCGCTCTGGCCGCCCTCTCCTCCTCTGTGCAGACTATGTGCGAATCGTTGCCCATGCCGTCTTCCAGCCCAGATTCCACCAGGGCCCCCTGTGGACCTGCCCCGACCAACACAGCCAGCTTGGTGGAGATCACATCCCTGCCACAGTCGGGAGTCGGAGTCCAGCAGGGGTGGACACCCCATCAACTGGAGACCAGCAGATGGAGGATGTGCCCGCATCATAGGGCAGGGCACATGGACGACAGCAGCAGGCTCAAGGTGGGAGCAATGATGGCTCGGGGCCATCAACATTAGAGGGGCAGGCATCGGCGTGAGGGCAGGAGGACCCTGGAATGGGAGTGTCTTCCTTGTGGCAGCGGTTGGGCCAGCGCGATAGATGCGGAGTGGCGGCGGGCGGAAGAGGCACGGCTCACTATGGTCAGGGCGGAGTACTCCATGCGCAGGGCGTTGAGGCGGGCTGAGTGCCTCGAGGCAACTCACAGGGAGTTGGAACAGGCCATGACTGCATCCCTGCGAGACCTCAGGGACAGGGAAGAGGCCCGCCTCTGGGACATCGACAAGGAGTTCGATGATGCCCTGGCCCGGGACATCACAGAGTAAGCCGTAGGACTTGCCCGCCGCCATTGTATATAGTTGATTAGTGTTAGGTTTCCTTTACATTTTTTTCTTTTGGGGTGGATGGACTATGCCCCGCCTTTTTGTATATAGTTGGTTATTAGGTAGTGTTTTTTGTAGGTTTCCTTTGAATTGTTGGGCTCATGGACCCTGGATGTGTAAATTGTATATACTTGAAGACTGGATTTGACCTCTATATTTTTTTTTCCCATGGAGCAATGGATTTATCTTTTTTCATCCTTTGGATTTGGTTTGATGGACGGACACTCTGGAGCCATTTTCATTTGATTTTATTTGGATTCTGCATTGATATATTTTTTGGAATATTTTTTGGGACATCCAGCCTTTTGTTTGTTATCATTTTCTCTTGTGTGTTTTTCTTTTATTCCATTTCATTCAATACATTTTGGTTTCATACTTCAATTGTGTGGTATTCTCTCATTGGTTTCATTCATGTCAAGATGTGGGTGTTCGCATTCACTTGCACCCATTGTGTGTGTGTCACGGACAAGTATTGATGTGCATACTTGCCATTTGGGATGTTTCATGTAATGGGGATTTCAATGTGGGGTGGATGGAATACTTGGTTGGGGGGTTTGGACCCGGGTGGTGTAAGGTGGGATTTTAGGTGGCCATAAGGGACATGATTGTGGATGTTGATGACGTGTCAGGGGGGACATGTGTCGGGGCCTGCTGGCAGGTGCCCGTCAATGCTGGGTGGGTGGGAGTGCAGGGGGACATGTGTTGGGGCCTGCTGCCAAGTGCCCGTCAATGCTGGGTGGTTGGGGGTGCAGGCAGACATGAGTCAGGGCCTGCTGGCAGGTGCTCGTCAATGTTGGGTGTGTGAGGGTAAAGGGGGACATGTGTAGGACCTGCTGGCAGGTGCCCGTCAATGCTGGGAGGGTGGGGGTGCAGGGGGACATGAGTCAGGGCCTGCTGGTAGGTGCCCGTCAAAGCTGGGTGGGTCGGGGTGCAGGAGGACATGTGTTGGGGCCTGCTGGCAGGTGCCCATAAATGGTGGGTGGGTGGGGGTGCAGGGGGACATGAGTCGGGGCCTGCTGGCAGGTGCCCGTCAATGCTGGGTGGGTGGGAGTGCAGGGGGACATGTGTTGGGGCCTGCTGCCAAGTGCCCGTCAATGCTGGGTGGTTGGGGGTGCAGGCAGACATGAGTCAGGGCCTGCTGGCAGGTGCTCGTCAATGTTGGGTGTGTGAGGGTAAAGGGGGACATGTGTAGGACCTGCTGGCAGGTGCCCGTCAATGCTGGGAGGGTGGGGGTGCAGGGGGACATGAGTCAGGGCCTGCTGGTAGGTGCCCGTCAAAGCTGGGTGGGTCGGGGTGCAGGAGGACATGTGTTGGGGCCTGCTGGCAGGTGCCTATCAATGCTGGGTGGGTGAGGGTGCAGGGGGACATGTGTCGGGGCCTGCTGGCAGGTGCCCATCAATGCTGGGTGGGTGTGCGGGGGGACATGAGTCGGGCCACCTGACAGGTGCCCGTCAATGGTGGGTGGGACATGTGTTGGGGCTCACGAGTTCATGGTGCCATGTGGTCTGCCTGTGGGGCATGTCTAGGGTGGATGGGCTGCCTGCGGGGCATGGCCAGGGTGGATGATCTGCCTGCAGGGCATGGACAGGGGTGTTGTGAAAACAAAATCAAATATCGATGCTGAGTACCCCAAAAGGAAATACACTTAACACGGGTTACAAAGGAACATACAAAGAACTTTATTTTATACTGAACAGTTTTCCAAGAAAAGTAACAGATAGCTATCGGCCCTCAATACAACACAACGAACTCCAGCGTGGTTCAGTGTGTTCAGTGAGAGACGCTGTACATTAGAATTTGTTGCTCTTTTATACCATTTGCGAACATGATGTCCAACCCTACTTCGGGTTAATATTCCTCTAATATATTACTGATCTAGGATTCATGCCGAGTTCGCATATCCACATGCAACTAATTTGCCTTTAATACATACGTCAACAAGCCTACACGGCAACTGTGTATTTTGGATATCTCATACAGGTCTTCTCAAACATTAATACAATGTAGTTAAACAAGTGTTCTCAGTTCAGTATTTGAATACATTGTTCTTAACATATGCTTGCGGATTAGTTTCATTGGCGTGAGTAATCGTTTACACACAGTTCAACGAAGGACAAGGTCTCAGTTCACGACCTCAACAAGTGTCCTGCAGGCAAGTTACATATTAATTACACACAGAGGTCAAGACGGCCATGTTGTATTTTGGAATGACATCGTCCACCATTTTGACTCACAGGGCGACTTTACAAAGCAAACCTAAAATGGCGGATTGACCTAAAATGGCGGCTTACATTGATTCAAATGTCAGGGCCTTGCAACACAGATTTATTTGCAAGTATCTTATAAGCAGCTTGGCGTAGGCCAATATACATACATTCATTGCAATAGGAGGCACAATATAATTTCTCGTTTGACAAAACCTCCTTTTGGCCTGTAAGAGGATTCAATTCAACACTACAGCTAAGTCAACGCCTAGTCTATAATACTGAATGAAAACCCTTATTGATATATCTTTATGTCCAGTTCATGCGTTCTGGATGACTACCCCTATATAACACCCCTCCCTTGGAATCCCCCTGACTCCACTGAGCCAAGAAGTAGTTCTGTTTTGCAAGTTAAAAGGTTTAATTGATAGTTTCAACAATAGGTATATATATCACACTTTAGAATAAATTAATAATTGAATAGCACACTTAATCTAATATGATAAAGATTAACAACGGAGAATCTGGCACTAGCACACTTCTTGATAATCACTAAGGAGTTGACATGAAATGTATAAGATAGCAACAATACTTTTATGGTTTCAAATGGATGCAATGTGGAATGAAATGCAGTACAGAAGATAACTTGATAGGATTTCAGCAAAAACAATGTAATCACTTCCTTGTACAATTCACCCCCCCTTTTATGCAATGCAAGGAAATGGAGGGAAGCACACAGTTCTCAGAAATGCAATCAAATGTGATTCAGTTCACCCCAGCAACTTAGACTACAGAAGTTGAAAACACAGGCCCAAATGCTTTTAAATGTGCTGGAAATGAAGAAAAAATATGCTAAAATGCTTTTAATTCCCTCTAGAGGTTCAGGGTGAGTGGTATCTAGTTAATATTAGTCCAGGCTCACACTAGCAATGATGCAGGGATGGTTTTTATGAGGCAAACGAATTTCTTTTAGAGGAAAGCAAAAGCAGCTATCTTTTTGCAAGTGGAGAAATTTGCAAATCGCGGTAAAATTCGCGAATGCGTCTGGTGCGATTACAGAGGAACTACAAGGGCTAGCAATATCGTTTTGGGGTCCTAGGAAAGCCTAGGATCGCAGCTTCCAGATGAAAGTTACTGCAAGTCTCTAGCACAAACGGTCACGGAGATATGAGCGATTAAATAAAGGTCGTTTTTCAGATTTGAAATTTTAAAGTTCAAAAAGACAAGTGCAGCTTGCAACTAGAAAATGACAGGTGACAGCTTTGCAAATGACAGGTGACAGTTAGGAGACAGTTCTACTTAGATTAAACTAGATTGAATTATATTATTTTAACTAGGAGATTGGTTCTGCACAGTTTTCTAGGTACTCACACTATATTCTTGAGTGAAATGGGCCTCGCCATGGATCTGGTCAGGTTTTAGACGGGACTCTGGTCTCTGCACTTCACAGTGATCTGGGTCTGCTCTCTCTCTGGATTCTGAAGATTGAGGGATTTAAAGTCTGGATCTTTCTGCACAGCTTTCTCTGGAGATTGATGGAGGTAAAGTATGGATTTTCCCGGCAGAGCTTCCAGCTGCAAATGGATTTGAAAGTCCCTATCTGTCCTGTCTCTCTGCTTTTATGTGTTTTGAAAATGGGTGTGTGTGAGCAGCATTACTAGCCAGCTCCTCTCCACTTATCATTGGCCAAGCTTTCATTTCTCCCCTGATTGGGGGAGCTAAGTTGTGTCAGAGTGATGTCATTTTACAGCCTGCAGAAAGTCCACTCCTCCTGTCAACTTACACACAAATCTAGATTTGAACCAAATACATATTTGCAGAGGTACATATTGTTTTAAAATCATATGCACCCATCATGCATTACAGGAGGTATACCCTGTCCAAATCTGCTCTTCCTGGGGGCTTGCATTCAAAAATGGCACATATTTCACTTTTTAACTGGTTTCGCAATTTCGGACATTAACCCAAATTTACACACATGTGCGCAAGGAGTATGGACATTAGTTGATGAAGTGTCAGATTTTTCACATGCACACATTTTGAGTAATATCCTCTTTTCCGCTAAAACCCCCCTGAACATGCCACCGGTTCTAAAAACCTCTTAAAATGTGGGCAGAAAAATCACAAGAATTATGGTGTCATTTATACAATTTTCACATGTCCGCTCTATGAGTTATTCATCTTTTTAGAGTTATGTTCTGGCCCCAAAGGGGTGTGGTTTTCCTCCAGCACAAGGTTGAATTTCTGGTTTTTCCAGTTCTGCCAAGCCAGCTTGCTCTCACAGGCAGTGCCCCTCCCCTGTGCTTCCAGGAGAAATCTCCATTTACGACTCCTGCCATAAAACATTTGCCTGAGTCAAGACAGGGCTTTGTTCAATTTCCTGCAGAGCCCAGGTAATTCAATCAGGGAAGTGTCATATCCCTTTTGGTGTGAGCAGCAAAAGGGCAGCTAGGCCTGGGAACACAGCTGTGACTCAAGTTTCACTCCTGATGGGGGTAGTTGCCAGGCAAATTGGAATCTCTTTAAGCCAGTTTTTAGCTACATGTCATTTCTGTTCCCCAGTTTCTGCATTCAAATAAAACTAAACATTTTCACCTATGCAGCTAGAAGGCTGATTCTAAGTTTAAAACTATGACATTTAAACAATTGCAACCTATGTGACACTCAAAAGTAGGTCACTCAGTCAATTTAAACATTTAGATTTTTTTAGTGTCTTTCAGTCCAAATTTACTTAAACTGCTGAAATCCACAGCTCAGCCAGTCTTGTTATAAACCTCACTTCAGAATATAACTTTACATTGTATCCACCTCTCAGTAAGTCTTTCTTTGGCCTGTTTTGGGTTCATTTATTCAGTTTTCTACAAAAAAGTAAAATCTGGTGGTTTTAAAACACCGGCTTTCTGATAGTGGTGAGTACTGGTACTGCACCCCTTTTTGGGATTTAAGAAAATGAATTCCCAACAGTTATGGGTTTGCTTTTGGCAATCAGCATTGCCACTCCCAATGGTTTCAGGCTACTGTGTGGGTAGTCCAATGGTGGTTTTAGGCAGTTTCCTTCTGTGCCCATAACATCGGCAAAAATGAGTGGCAGCCTATTCTTCATGCATTTCCCTGTGCATTTTCTGGGAAGCTCTGGCCATCATGATGTTTTCATGTCAGTACTGTACAGTTTTGAGGTAGAGCTCGGATGCATGGGTAAATACATCCCACAGGCCTATGCCAAGTGCTAAACTACTTCTGATCTTCTTGCAAATAACTCCATGCATCATCGTCCATGCACCCTGAATCGCTGTCAGAAATATCTATTGCCATCAGGTCATTCGCTAAGATTTCTTTTAACACGTATTCCTTGGAGGTTTTATCTGGGGCATACACTTTATGTCCTATCGTATCTATCGCTTGTGCGCAACATCCCCCTAGCATCGAACATATACTAGGTAGACACTGAATACAACAACAAAGGAATGACAGAATTCCCAAAATAATCAGTAAGACCGAAAGAACCTTCCAACCCCAAGATCGCAAGAAGTCCCAGAACCAAGTGCTAAGATCCCAGTTTCCCTCGGGAACATGCACTTCTGAACTAAGGACGTGCAGATTCTGTATTGCCTTGAAGATAGTTGGGGAGGAATCTGGCACGAAAACACAGCAAGCGGACCCCACTAACTTACACACTCCTCCACGTTCAGCCAGAATGACATCTAATGCCATCCGGTTCTGGAGCGCCACTAATCTTATCGCTTTCTGTTCTAATGTCATATTATAGAGTATGTCCGTGGTCCGGTTGATGGTTCTCTCCAGTACTGTCGCTAGTTTTCTGATATCTTCGGAATTCGCTATCTGCCCCAAAATGGCACAACTGATTTTGCTATATCTCCCAAAACCAGTCGTCCTGTCGTGGACGAGCCTTTGAAAACTCTGTTGTACTAGCTATAAACACCCCAGGTAACAGGATCCCTAAATAACAGGTTCCCTGCCAATCCCTGGGCAGCCATGGAAATGCTACATTACCACAAACAAAGTAGACAGGTTCGCCTACATACAAAGGTCTGTCTTCCCCAGTCAAATTTGCAATGTTGGCACAACCTCTAAAATCTCCCATTGACTGAGTACCATTCCTCTGTATGTAGAAAGAAACTGAATCGTGGCTATGGTTAACAGTGTAAGAAGGAGGCATGGCATCCTTATTGCCTATCGGAGCCATCTTAAAGGAAATCAAAGATTGGAAAGGACGAGACAGTCTATCAGAAGGCCTAATAGAAGAAACGTTGGGCTTACTCCTATTTGCGAAAAACGAGCATCCCAGGGGAGTTAGAACATGCTTCTCAAAGCTATTCAAATTAGTGCCATCAAAGTTCCCCGAGATGCTATTGTTCCAACGGCCAAAGAACATTGCTCTAAGAGAAGCATAACAAGCAGTTGTCAACGGTAAAGGATGAATATACCAACCTAGCCCCTTATCCCCGTGTTGCAGTAAATGTGAGCAGACCCAACAGTTAGACTTATTAAAAATGGCATGCGTGGCATTCATGATAAGTAGCAGAGTATTATTGTGGTACCTTTGTCTATGCTGGGAGTCCCTATGGGACAGAGTATGCAAATGTACAAAGGGAGTGGGAACAGTAGGTACATTTTCAGTCGGTGACAAGGATTCAAAAGGATGAGTTTCCTCAAGGTACCATAAGCCTAAGACAGTGACTGTTATATAAAACCAAATAGTATTATAAAAACACAGCAATACGTTTTCGGGGCCCAAGCCCTTGTCCATTATCCCGGTTGGTCACACAATCATTTACAAGTCCCATATGAGCGGTGGTGGTGGCAGGCATTGTAGTCTTCAAACAAAAACCCCCAATGTTCGTTGCTGGCAACCTCCCGGCCGAGCAACTTCTTAGTCCTTCCACAACCCTGGCCAACAGAATCCCCTTTCTCGAATTTGGGCAAAAACAAGCCCTCGATGATCCTTTCCTTCTCCGAATGCACAGCCGAACCATGCCGTAAGTCTATCTTCTTGGACGCAGATTGTACCTTGCTTTTCCCGGTACTGATTGATCCGGAAACAATGTGTCATCACTTCTCGTTGGAAGCAACGTATCAGAAACAAGTGAAGATGCCGAATTTGAAACAACAGTTTCTGGAAGCAGAACTTTTGGAGAGTGTGGAGACAAAATGGCAGGTTTCCCAAGCCTCACAGGCTCAGAAAGATTCTCTGATACACTCTCAGTGCTATATAATGCTTTGGGATTGTTGGTTGCAGCGTTAGCGAGGGGTTCTGTTTCTTCTGTATCGTGTGGCACTGGGTGAGGAAGTTTCTTCACATGCGACGCGTGGATCCAATTCTTTCTTCCAGAAACCTGCACCGCCATCTGTGTGACCAACAGGACCTGGAATGGGCCCGCCAGCGATGTGCAAGGCAGGAAGACCAATCAAATGTCTTGACGAGCAAACCAGCTACCAGGGCCCGGGCCCTCGTATTGCACAGGTAAAGCCTCTCGTACCTGGTGATAAATCAAATACAGGTTTTTAGTCAACTGGCTGTAATAATCTGAAAGTAATACATTTTCAACATATCTCAAAGATCTACATTTAGGAAGGTTCCAGATATTGGCAGGTCTCCCCATTACCACCTCAAATGGAGAGAGCCCAAACTTAGTTTGAGGGGTTGTACGCATGGCTAATAACACGATCGGTAAGGCGTCCCGCCATTTTAATTTAGTGACGGCACACGTCTTAGCGAGCTTGTTCTTGATGATACCATTGTGTCTTTCTACTAGTCCAGCACTCTGAGCGTGTCTGGCCGAATGGAATGCCGCACATATCTGCAGAATTTCAGCAGCGACAAAATGTGGACCATTGTCTGACCAGATGACTCTTGGTAGCCCGAACCGCGGGAAGTATTCTTTTAACATAGGTTTTGCAGTAGTCATGGCTGTAGCATCTTTGACAGGGAAAGCCTCAACCATTTACTAAAAGCACAGATGACCACTAATACGTACTTCATATTATTACAGCGTTGCATTTCAATAAAATCAAAGTGGATGACTTTGAAGGGACAGAGGATGGCCCAAAACTTCCCCTTGGCATTGCTGTCCCCTTTCACACATTATGTTGGAGGCAAATCATACAGTCCTGAACATAGCGCTCAGCAATTTTTGAAATTTTGTCATTTGCCCAAACTTTCTCTAACATTTTCGTTACCTTCTGGGCACATATATGCATGTGTAGGACCATGGCCATGATGACCATCATCATTACATAAGCATCAGGGAGTAGCCATCTCCCTTCAACTATGTCCACCCAACACCCGTCTTCATCAAGTTTCCCTAAGCTTTCAGCCCACCTCTTGGATTCTTCTAACGTGGCAACAGCTTGGATATCCCGTACAGACCCAACACCCTCGTCCATTGCATAGGCATCTACAGTCTCCCTTGAAACATATATCTCTGTAAAGAGATCGGTAGCCGTTTGTCTAGCTATCTGAAGCATTCCCTTTACCTATGACATCTGTAATCTTTCGATGCGCTGCACATTTTATGACGGCTAACTGAGTAGGGAGCGCAAGCGCTGAGAGTAGTTGTACTATTAGGGAGCCATGCTGGATCTCGGTGCCATGTGAATTTAAGAACCCTCTCTCTGACCAAAGTCTCCCAAAGTTGTGAACCACTGTATTGCTCTCCTCTAAAAAGTGCACGGAACTACCATAAATCACCAGTGCAATTATAGAGCAAATACTTCAACCCAAAAACAGACACAATAATTCACAGCCACGCACACTTTAGAAGATAATCAGCTCTTTACGGCTATTTATTCAAAGCTTACAGGTACATAGAAATAACTCGTACAACTCACATGGGCATAGATCACAGAAAACATAAAGAAGTCAAAGAAAGAAATACATCACCGTGGGCGTAGCTTAATGGAACTTCATCTCGCCAGAAGCGGCTGAAAGACCCCGATAACAGCCAGGCCAAGAGCACAACAACCCACAGGAGTGTCGGACCGAAGCGTCCCCCCTCCGACTGAAGTCTTTGTGCTTATCCCCCCTGACCGCTAAGGGCTTCCGCATATATGCCCTCCTCAACAAGGGGTGGCAACTTCTCGAACCTTCTGGCAGTGCGCTTGCGCATTGATGGGTGACCGTTGGTTGCCAGCTGAATCAACCGACAGTAACCTCAAGGAGCAAAGCACTTCTCTCTCCTAAACGCCCCGGGAAACAATTCCATAACTCATCTCAAAACCTTGGCACAGGCCGAGCAAACCCAAAACAAACTTCGCTATCAGGTACCAGCCGGCACCTGCGGATCTTAGCTTTCCCAGCGCCGTGTCCTTGGCTGGGAAGGCCTGCATTCCAAGCCCATCAGCAATAACGTTGAAAACATGTTGTTTCGCAAAGCAAGTGTAGCTTTCCACTGAGGCATGGATAAATATCCATCATGGCTCTGAGTTCCCCCAGAATGCACTGCGCACCAGCGCCATGTTTTAGCTCAACCATCACAATCCACCCTTGGATATTTACTTTCCATAGCCCAGTGGCAAAGGAGGCGGTCTTTAAAACCGACGAAATGTTAATACAAACACATACAAGCAAAAGCATAACGCAGTGTACTTCCAATATCAGAAAATAACCAATCCCATCAATTCCCAGTATGCTCTTGGGACACTTGAGAAAATGAGAACCCTCAAACCTCTAATATGACTTTCAATGGTGGTCACTTAGATTAAAACAACACATCCCTTCAACTGCGTTACAACCTAAATTATGTTTCAGCAATAGATAATCAACAGCAGCTCTGTTCTGCAAAGTAGAACTCTTAACCACTAAACACACTAATTTTATCAAAGATTTGTAACCCCACAGCAGCTAAACCCGAAACACCCACTAATGAAAGGGTTAATGCTAAAACCCTCAGCTTCTGATAACAAATGTACATGTGAATCACAGTCAGGAAATAATCCCATACATTCAAAAGTTGACCTTTTACCTCGAGTTATCACTGAGTGTAAAGGAAACATCATTAGTTCTAATCAAGTCAAAGCACATGTTACCACATGGAAAGAGCCATCCTGTTTCAAAGTCAACCATCTCTAATTAGAGCTCACACACTTGGCAGCATTACTACAAATTAAAGGCCTTAATTGCACAGTTAACTCTAGTGTGCGCATTCCTTTTATCTCAAAATATATTATGTTCCTGCTCGCCCAACCCTGCTGCCCAAACAATTCATGAATCATTTTCCTGGCCACATACAATGTAGTAATTTTGGAAAAGGCAAAACATATTAATCTCTAGTTAAGGCAATTCATGGCAAAACATTTCATTTTCTCTTTTCACATATTAATCTAAAAATGCATTTAAGAATCAGGTTTCAACATGTTGGCATTCAAGTGCTGTTTCATACAGCTGTTTGTGGTGCATGATGTCACAGTCCACAACTCATTGTCCACAGTCCTTTGAACAAAAAAGGTAAAACATATCTATAAGGTCATTACAACGTTCGACTGAATCATTTGAATATGCAGCATCAAATGTTTGACAATATGCCAAGTCCGCACCATGACAGTTCAGCAAAAGTTATTACTTTGTTGGACACTTCTCACAGGTTGCAGAACAAATGTTTTCACTCTTCACGCACGTTAGCAGAATTGAGTGCGGGGCAGGACAGGTTCAAAGTTGAAATAGCATGTCGCAGTGGCTCGCTTTCTCTGAGAATGCGTCTGCTTGACTGATCAGTGTTACCCGGCAATTGCACACGTCTACCCCTTAATCTACTTTCTTGGTTATTTGCCTAGGCAAAATACAAACAGAAAGGTTAAGATTTCATCAAAAGGTACACTATCAGTGTTATCCACATTAGGATGTACTCATTTGTGCAATGCGATCATAGTTGGTCAATGGTACCTCAGACTGATCTGTGATTTTACAATAGCCATATAATAAGTACCCAGGTCGCACTTCTCAATGGTCTTTTTCACCAAAGCAATCACGAATGCCAGGCACCAACTTGCTTCCAGTATTTCATGATCTTGATTTAAATTGCCCTGCTGGCATCACTCCATTTTTCATAGGTAAAGTCTTTTCGTCCAATACTGCCTACAGTTGCACAAGCAGCCTTGTTTATTTTCTCTCCATACAGGCAGTGTCTTTCAAGCCTCTGGTTTTCCACTTGTCATTTTCCCAAAGGGTGTTTGTGGGCCACCCTTTTGAGAGCGATAGTTTGAGTCAGTTCCTTTATTTGCTTCAACAAATCATTCATTCTTGCACTAAGCCGTGAGGCTTATGGATCATGGCTAATGTGCAGTGTTCATGTTATGCTCCAAAGCCTCGCTCTGCATGTTGTCTCTTGCAAAACGGCTATCTTTGTCAGTTTGCTTCCATCTGGAACACCATAATGTCTTTGTCAGTTACTCCAGCCCTGGCAATGTAACTTGCATTTTGCCGGCTGTGTGACAGCTGTGTATTTTCACTCACAAAGCGCCTAGAGGTTTCTTCTCCAGTGCACAGCGCTTTACTTCAGTTCACATCACATGGGGCACTGGAATGCAGCTTGCACGGCAATGTCTCTTGAAATGGGCAGCTGTGTCTTTTCTTAGCCCATTCACAAATGCACAGTTTTCCCCAAATGTTCATATGCGCGATGCGCCCAGTCTGCCATTTGATACTGGGCAAATTCTTTACTTGCATACATCATCCTTCAGTTCAGTTTCAGCATTCTGTAACTGCACCCCCCTCCTCAGTTTTTGACAGTGTCTCTCTCAGGGGATGGAATGCAGGAATGTCATTGTTTATCTTTCGCGCAGCAAGCTTATCTCTTTGCTCTATAACTCTTAAACTGTGGCGGCTTTAATGGAAGGCACTCGTTTCAGACAGTTCACTCAGATTAACTCTTTCCTGCACTGTTCCAGCAACTTAGATCTGCCAGCTTCTGTAAACACCATTTCACCGAACAGGAGTGCTTTTTCTGCCTTCCTTCAACAGTTTTTTTTTTCTTTCGTGCACCTTGCCCAAGACAGTGCAAGTTATCTCCAAGCCACAAGCTCTGCACAGCAAGACTCCCATGTTCAAAAGAGGCACATTTTCTTGTCATCAGATTCAACTTCATGTAATTTTGCAAAATGTCAAAGCGTCTTTTAGCCTGTTTTAAACTGATTAATGTCCCATTTAAAAGCATACGTTTTTTTTTTTCTCTTCTTCTTCCTCGTAACTTTGTAGTTTGGCTTCACAAACTCAGTCCAATGCACTGTGCGATCTTTCAACCCACTAAATCTTTGTGCTGTCTTATCACACACAGATTTTCCATTCTGTTGTACCATTGCCAGAATATAACCACTTATGTCAGTGCATTTAAAACATGTCATGTGTAGTGCAGCTCCCTGCACGTTATCTACAAAAGCAACCCACACTCTGTATTGCTTGTGGGCCGTTAATTGGTCAACAACATTTTCACTATATATCACAATCAACTTGTCCTTGTCTCGTATAAAACATACATCCCTTAATAACAACAGTACTTTTGCTTTTAGCAGCAATTCCATGGTATAGCGTGCAAACAGTCAAAATACTCTAGGGGCAATTTAGAAAATGTAAATTGTCTTTCCCCCCCCAAACAATTCCAAACTGGTTCTGCAATTTCAAATCAATATACAAAAATCGAAAATTCAAATGCCATTCACTCACCTTTTTTTTAAGTGAGCCTCTCACCCATTGTAAACATGGCACAGCAGGCAATTTTAGTGTGTTCCTTAAACATAATGCACCGCCAGCACATGGAATTTATAGTTGCCAAAAACAAACCCTTTAAGCTTTCAACACCGATGTTACTCTTTCTCCTAAACAGGGCTCATTCCCACGTTATCTTCAGGAATGTGAACACTTCAAAAGCATACATTATAAGAAAGGCGCATCCTCGCCTCCTTGATATTACAGCCCCCCACTCGCTAGCCCACTGGGGCTGAATCGCAATGTTTAATGTTTAAACACTAGTTCACAATTTGCTCATCAAATACTTGCAATTGTTTCTTTCTCTGCTCTCATGCCAAAATAGAGCAAGCTTTCACTTTACAACTTTGTCAAGGGAAACCGCATGAAAAAATTCTTTCCTAATTGAACATAAATCTTTAATTCATCATTCATCGGAGCACTGTGAACATAGACATTTTTTCCTTTCTGCTCACGGCTTTTCGGCTCCTTGGTTTCATTTCCCAGCAGTAAGTCAGCCACGACTGCTTTACTGAAGGGGAAAGATCTCAAACACACATGCTATCGGCCGCGGCAAGCCAACACAAAAGGTACTGTCTATTGGCTATCTCAGAGCTGCAGTGAGACGACCAAGGAAAGGCGACAGCCTGCTCTGCACTCTCACACAATCGTCATTTCACAGCAAGGGAAAAGGAAAAAAACAAAACAGCTTAACACAGTTCAACACTCACTGCCCAATTAAAACAACCTTTTGCTCGTTCAAACAGATTATTTGGAACACCTCATCACAAATAACTCAGCTTCAAACAGATTATTTGGAACAGTTCATCACAAATATCTCTGCTGCATACAGACGGATTCTTTAATATTTGGAGCAATTCATCACAAATATCCCATCCTCGTCGCCAAAAATGTATTGCTCTCCTCTAAAAAGTGCACGGAACTACCATAAATCACCAGTGCAATTATAGAGCAAATACTTCAACCCAAAAACAGACACAATAATTCACAGCCACGCACACTTTAGAAGATAATCAGCTCTTTACGGCTATTTATTCAAAGCTTACAGGTACATAGAAATAACTCGTACAACTCACATGGGCATAGATCACAGAAAACATAAAGAAGTCAAAGAAAGAAATACATCACCGTGGGCGTAGCTTAATGGAACTTCATCTCGCCAGAAGCGGCTGAAAGACCCCGATAACAGCCAGGCCAAGAGCACAACAACCCACAGGAGTGTCGGACCGAAGCGTCCCCCCTCCGACTGAAGTCTTTGTGCTTATCCCCCCTGACCGCTAAGGGCTTCCGCATATATGCCCTCCTCAACAAGGGGTGGCAACTTCTCGAACCTTCTGGCAGTGCGCTTGCGCATTGATGGGTGACCGTTGGTTGCCAGCTGAATCAACCGACAGTAACCTCAAGGAGCAAAGCACTTCTCTCTCCTAAACGCCCCGGGAAACAATTCCATAACTCATCTCAAAACCTTGGCACAGGCCGAGCAAACCCAAAACAAACTTCGCTATCAGGTACCAGCCGGCTCCTGCGGATCTTAGCTTTCCCAGCACCGTGTCCTTGGCTGGGAAGGCCTGCATTCCAAGCCCATCAGCAATAACGTTGAAAACATGTTGTTTCGCAAAGCAAGTGTAGCTTTCCACTGAGGCATGGATAAATATCCATCATGGCTCTGAGTTCCCCCAGAATGCACTGCGCACCAGCGCCATGTTTTAGCTCAACCATCACAACCACCCCAAAGGCATACTGACTATCAGTATATATGTTTACTGCAAGCCCTTCGGAAAGCTCACAAGCTCGGGTCAATGCTATAATCTCTGCGGCCTGCACAGAGTTATGCGTGATTCTCTTGGTTTCCACGACCGTGCTTAATGTGGTGATTGCATAAGCAGCTGTGGATGTACCATCTGGGAGTTTGAAGCAGGAGCCATCACAAAACAGCTCTCCTTGTGGATTATCCAAAGGAGTGTCTTTCAAATCAATTCTACCTTTTGTCTCTTGTTCGGTAGTATACAGACAATCATGTGACTCTTCGTCGCCACAAGCAGTATCTTGCGGGAAAGGTAGGAGTTCAGCCGGATTAAGAACCCAACAGCTCTTAATTTGGATGTGAGGAGCAAACAAGATCAATTCATATCTCGTCAACCATGCAGAAGTGAGGTGTTGCGTTTGGGTTCGGTTCAGTAGAACATCTACAGAGTGAGGCACCATCAGGGTTAGATCATGGCCTAGGACCATTCCCTCACTCTGTTTTACAGACACAGCAGCAGCAGCGACAGCTCGCAAGCATCTTGGCAAAGCGTGTGCTACAGGATCAAGGGCGGAAGAAAAGTAACCGCACGGCCTATTCTTCCCTCCATGTTCCTGCGTTAATACAGCCAAAGCACATCCATCACATTCATGCACAAACAACACAAAGGCCTTTTCATAGTTTGGTGTGCCCAAAACTGGTGCCGAGCATAAAGCAGACTTGAGCAAATCAAACGATTGCCGGTGCTACGTGTTCCACGGCAATGGCGAAGAAATGCCTTTCTTTGTCAAAGCCAACATCGGTTTGATCACTAGTGAAAAATTCGGGATCCACAACCTACAGTAAGAAGCCATACCTATCAAGGCTATAACTTCCTTCTGTGTATTTGGGACAGACATGCCGGAAATGTGTTTTATACGTTCGGGTGTCAATCTTCTTCCCTCCTTTGACAGGAGATAGCCTAAATAGGCGACCTCCTGGCAACAATATTGAAACTTTTTAAGCAAAGCTTTATTGACCATGTTTAGCTAGATGAGTAAACAACAACACAGTGCCCTCCTTACAGGCGCTCTCAGAGTCAGCAGCTAAAAGCAGGTCATCAACATACTGAAGCAATGTACAAGTAGAGGGCAATTCAAGGGTATCAAGCTGTTCTTTCAAAGCCCTACTGTAGATGCTAGGACTCTCTGTGTACCCTTGAGATGCACAAGTAAATGTGAACAAGGGTCCCCCTAAGGTGAACGCGAACAAGTATCTACTATCCTTGTGTATATGAATACTAAAGAAAGCATTCTTCAGATCCACAACACTAAAGTAAGTAGCTGTAGCTGGAATCATGGTCAATATTGTCGTTACATCAGGCACATTGGAAATTGTGGAGCGACGACTTTATTAATGGCACGCAGATCAATTATGAAACGGAATGGAATTGCATTATCACCTTTCTTGTACACGGGTAAAATCGGACTATTGCACAAACGTCCTGAAATTTCCTCAATCACCCAGTGATGCACAAAATTGGAAACACTGCATTTCAAAGCTTGCTCGCCCTCAACTGAAATCTTATACTGGGGAATGCTTGGCAGCTCAATTCCATGTTTCAAAACTATCTTAACAGGCTCAATCTGTAAAACACCGATATCATTGTTGTGAACTGCCCATAAGCACTCTGGTACATCACTGAATTCTGGCGGCAAAGGTCTGGTTAAGAATTCAGAGACAGAAAGTTGCTGTGGTGAAATCATCAAGCGCACTCCATCAGAAGAACAATAAATTACTGCATTTAATTCTTTTAACAGGTTCAACCCCAGAAAATTCTCTCCACAATTCGAAGTCAAAAGGAATGGACAGTGGTCCGTAAAGGGACCCAAAGAAATAGGTACCGGTGAAGAAACTGGACAAACAACGGGTGTGCCAGAAAACCCTACAGAGACATTGGTTTGCCCTGACAGTGGAATGTTTGGAACCCGAGAATGATCAATGGAACACTTCTGTGCTCTAGTATCTATCAAAAACTGATGTTTCCTATTTCCCACCACCATTTCAACGCAGGGACCTTTCTGATTGACAGGAATAGGTATAGGTTCCAAACCCTGCTTCGGGCATTCCTAACAAAACAAAATATCACCTAAAGGAAGCTCTTCAGATAGATATGCAGCAGAAGGATGATAAAATATGTTCCTAGATCCACACTCGAAGTCCGATTATCCTGTGAAAAAGGTTGCTGAGGATCCTGTGCAAACTGACCTCTACCAGGGCCCCCTACACCCGGGTGACTTCTGGATTGTCTACCCATATTCCCAATTGTGCTATTCGACCTCTGTCGAAGGATGGGGCATTGTGCACGCCAATGACCTTCTTGTCGACAATAGCACACTGGTTAATGTTCACAGGACCCAAGGGCACATTCCCTTGTGGAACATACTGACCTCTAATCTGTGAACTACCCCCTCTGGGGCCTCTAACAATTTGCTGTAATAGTACTTTAGTCTTTAAATCACCTTTTTGCTTCTCGACTCTATCTTTTTCATTAGACACAATTCTCGTAGTACTGAGCCATGTGCAGTACTTCTGATTGGGACTTTGCCTGCCAAGGGCTCTAAGGAAGACATAATTTGTGACTGGATGTCAGGCAGCAATCCACGCACAAATTTGTCCACAAATAACCTTTTCCCAGACTCTGTGCCTAAGTCTTGTCTGCTGAAATCCGAGAATACCTGTTTGAACCGATTAAAGAACTCGGTAGCACCCTCAGACTTTCCTTGGACACAGGCTGTAAGTTTGTCCTAAATAATTCTTTTCTCATGAATTATAGTTTTCAATTTTGCAATGATTCTATCAGGTAAAGTTAGTATGACCTGGGGTGGTCTTTCACCAGCTGGCCTTTCTACATCGAATCTAGTTATGTCCGCCCATGTATCTCTCAACCCTGGCACGTCATCTGTAGTCCTAACTTGTTTCCACAAATCTACGGGCAGGAGTACAGGAAATAACAAATCGATATTGCCTAAGGTGAACACTGAGGACTGCAAGACGGACTCTATTTCTTTATAGAATCCTGTCGGATTTTTCCTAATATCAGGAACAGATTGTCTAATAGTATTCACTTCCTGTCTTGAGAACGGGACATGACCAAACTACGATACATAATGTGCATGAATGTTCACAGCGACTATATTTGCTGCCTGATCAGCCGCAATCTCAACCTTCGGGACAAATGTCGGAGGAACCTCCCTCATAGGCAACTGAGAAGTAGGCAACTACGAATGCTTACTAAGCAACAGAGCTGAGTCGAGCGCTAAAGCAGTCGAAGAAGTGTCAAGTGAAAAAGCTCTCTTATAAATACTCAATAACTCTATGGTACAACTCATCTTTCTTTTTACACAATCATCCTGTAGGTACTCTATCATTACCTGTATCACTTTCCTCTGCATTTCTGGGGTATACTGACTATATGTGTCATATACCTCAACTGGAGTTATCGCATATCTGAAATCCATCTAAGCGCGCCTTTCGTACAAATTCATGCTTCCTCAGATATCGATTTTCGACAAGGAAGGAACTATTTCTATTACATACATACTTTCCCCTTCGTCATCCTCATTCCGTAACCTTTCCAACTCCTTTCTATACTCAAATAACCTCTCGACAGGCTCATTTACTTTCTCCACAGTGTCTCTTGAAAACGCTAAAGTGTTCAGATCCCTCAACCCTTGCGGGAGATCTGTATTATTTAATTTACCCCACATGACACATAAATGAATCCCTAAACCTTCAATAAAAACATTTTTCTCAAGAAAATGTTCCATATTAAAGAGTGTGGCTAAAACATTAGCTTGATCATCTCTCTCCATACAATGCTTAGCCCATGCAATCAAATCATGTTTCTTCTCTGGTGGTACGGTATTGCGAGTGACAACCCTTGACCCTGCACCCTGCTCGGCTACAAGCGGTACAAGACCACTTGGAAGAGGGAGAGCAGGCAAATTCAACAGAGGTACTGTTACTGGTGCGATAGCAAGGGGTGGAGGAATAGGTGGAGGAACAGAAACTGGAGGAAGAGGAACATTAGGAGGAGCAGGAACAACAGGAACAACAGCAGGAAGAGCAGGAATAACAGGAGGAAGAGGCAAAGCAGCAGGAAGAGGAACATACGGAGGTAGCGCAGAGGCACCAGGCCTTCGTTCATTTAACAATTTGTCTATGAATTTGTCGGAAACATGAAGGTCTTTGGAAGGATAGATTTTCTGTATGCCAAGCGAGAATGCACTATCCACATTCCTAGTTGACTCAGACGGTTTATCTTGGTCATACAACAACGCTTTTTCGGCGTTCGTTTTATGACGGCGCGCATGTTTTTCCCTACTCTTGAGTTGCTGTAACGCTTCTTTTTTCCAATTCTGCAAAACATCAAATGCTGCAGGTCTAGCCTTTTTCTTTAATAGAATTGACTCTAAATACTCAATATGAGGGATTTCAAAACTACCATTGATTGGCCACTGAAGTTTGGAGGCATGTCTGGTTTGTCTGTGCCAAATATCATTAAACACTATACTTCCAATGCCATGCTTACAGTACATAGTACACGCCGGTGACCCCTCCTGTGGTGCGGGACGGCTAAATTCCAAAGATTGTCTATCACTGCGGAATAACGCCCTGAAGCAGGTAGACAATTTCCCAGGCACATCAAATTATTGGTGTTACCTGGTCAATAATTGTGTCTGCAAATACAATACGAGAAAAAATAAAGGGCACCTGGCGGAGTCCTGATATGCCCAGGAGGGTACATATATTGATAACAAAAATAATCAGGATGCAAGATCCTCACAACAATCCAAAGTTTTTGAACATATTTATTTCAATCTCACAAACCAGTGTCTTAAATTATTACAAACCTTCGCTAAGCACGAAAGCGAAAACGGACAGATTTCAATATGAAAACATAGGGAAGTGCAGTTGTGCACCCTCATCAGGATGTGGAGGATGAGTACCCTAGTGACAAGCACATGAGAGTATATGCAGTTGGTGATACAAGTTACTCAGATAAGTGCTGCCCGAGGCTGTTTTTCAACCCGGGTGTGGTTTAAACAAAAACAGTGTACACAACACGAAATTAGAAACATACAACAAGGGCATTTTCACAGTTGTACCACAAGTGATCGACACAGTTGTGTTTCGGCCACAATGGCTTGGTAGAAGCTTGTAGTTGTGGTCGCCTTCTTCAGGAGAGACTAGTTGGGAGAGTCTGTCCGTGGGTAAGATCGAGTGAGGCGGTATGCTGTCAGCCGACCTAGATGTAATCCTAGGTCCCAAGATTCACCAGTGGGTGTGGATCGGCCTTGCCGGGAAAACCGGATTCAGACGGCGCTGGGCTTATGATTAGCCATTGATCTGATTTGCATTCTTTGAGTTCTTGCTGAGTTCAAGGCGGCGCTGGAAAAAGATACAATTCGCCAAAATCAAATTATCAGGATTATTTAAGAGTTGGGTCACAACTCACCTGATGGATTCCTAAAGAGGTCCGATCGGATTATAAAATAATCTTACCTAACTAATCTTACCTCGTGTTTGGTGATTTCGGCAAATCTGCTCGCCTCGATAAGTGGACCCTCGTCAAGATGCCGTCTCGGACCACAAGCTAATCGTCCAGGGATCGGGTCGTGCAGCACTGCTGAGGTGTCGCGTCTCGTTCAGTGGGGGCCCCTTTTGTCACACCATCCGATCCCGGTCCGATAGCGAGTGTCAACCTTCGACAATCCGGCATCAATCTTGAGGGTCCCTATTCGGGTGCCAACTGTGAAAACAAAATCAAAATATTACCCAAGGAAATACACCGAACACGGTTACAAAGGAACATACAAAGAACTTTATTTTATTCTGAACAGTTTTCCAAGAAAAGTAAGAGATAGCTATCGGCCCTCAGTACAACACAACAAACTCCAGCGTGGTTCAGTGTGTTCAGTGAGAGACGCTGTACATTAGAATTTGTTGCTCTTTTATACCATTTGCGAACATGATGTCCAACCCTAGTTCGGGTTAATATTCCTCTAATACATTACTGATCTAGGGTTCATGCCGAGTTCGCATATCCACATGCAACTAGTTTGCCTTTAATACATACGTCAACAAGCCTACACGGCAACTGTGTATTTTGGATGTCTCATACAGGTCTTCTCAAACATTAATACAATGTAGTTAAACAAGTATTCTCAGTTCAGTATTTGAATACATTGTTCGTAACATATGCTCGCGGATTAGTTTCATTGGCGCGAGTAGTCCTTTACACACAGGTCAATGAAGGACAAGGTCTCAGGTCACGACCTCAACAAGTGGCCTGCAGGCAAGTTACATATTAATTACACACAGAGGTCAAGACGGCCATGTTGTATTTTGGAATGACATCGTCCACCATTTTGACTCACAGGGTGACTTTACAAAGCGAACCTAAAATGGCGGATTAACCTAAAATGGTGGCTTACATTGATTCTAAGGTCAGGACCTTGCAACACGTATTTCTTCGCAAGTAGCTTATAAGCAGCTTGGCGTAGACCAATATACATACATTCATTGCAGTCGGAGGCATGATATAATTTCTCGTTTGACAGTGTACGGTAGTCCTCTGTGGTGTCGGCTGCTTGCAGGCCCTGGGAAGGGAAAAGGGGGCACACCCGGGAGGAGACACACTGACAAATCATGTGTGAAACTCCCAGTGCACCACTCAGAATACAGTACCCCTCTCACGCTAGCGAAAACGCGTGTATGAGTTCCCGCGCACACCCGAAATGCACGTACCCCGCTAGCACAAGGCATGTCGTGTGTGAAACTCCCCGTGTACCCCAGTAATAGAAGTACCACGCTTGCACAAAGCCTATTGTGTGTGAAACTCCCAGCGTACCCCAGTAATTCACGTACCACCCTCGCACAAGGCTTGTCGCGTGTGAGACTACCAGCGTATCCCCAAAAATACACGTACCCTGCTCGACCAAGGCCTATCGCGTGTGTGACTCCCCGCGTACCCCAGTAATACACATACCACGCTCGCACAAGGCCTATCGCGTGTGAAACTCCCTGCATACCCCAGTAATACACGTACCATGCTTGCACAAGGCCTGTCACATGTGTAACTCCCTGCACACCCCCAAAATACACGTACCACACTCGAACAAGGCCTATCACGTGTGAAACTTCCCATGCACCCCCAAAATACACATACCCTGCTCGCCCAAGGCCTATCGCGTCTGTGACTCCCTGTGTACCCCAGTAATAGATGTACCACACTCGCACAAGGCCTGTCGCGTGTGAGACTCCCCGTGTACCCCGGTAATAGACGTACCACACTCGCACAAGTCCTGTCACGTGTGTAACTCCCGGCGCACCTCCAAAATACACGTACCCTGCTCGCCCAAGGCCTATCGCGTGTGTGACTCCCTGCGTACCCCAGTAATAGATGTACCACGCTCGCACAAGGCCTGTCGCGTGTGTGACTCCCCGAGCACCCCCAAAATACACGTACCATGCTCGGACAAGGCCTGTCTCGTGTGAAACTCCCCGCGTACCCCAGTAATACATGTACCACACTCGCACAAGGCCTATCGCCTTTAAAACTCCCTGCGTACCTCAGTAATACACGTACCACACTCACACAAGGCCTACTGTGTGTGTAACTCCCTGTGCACCACCAAAATACACGCAGCCACCCCATCCACCCTGGGCATGCCCCACAGGCAGCCCACTCACCCTGCCCATGCCCCACAGACAGCCCATCCACCCTGGCCATGCACCACAGGCAGCCCACACCACAGGGGCTACTTTTTCTCCGCAATTTACCTGGCACGAGCGGGTTACGCGTATTCCGAGGGGTGCGCTAGTACATTTTCACGCATTTTGGCTGCCCAGAGCAGGGTATGCTAGTATTTTCACACAATTACAGTGTAGCAGCCCTGTACGCTGGTCCAGGGTTAGCACAGGCCTTTGTGGTGCATTGGCCATTTCAATGGCTTTTCCTAGTGTAAGAGGCGTTCTTCGGGGCGTAACTGGCGCTGCTGGATGTTCACTGCGCCAGCGCTCAAAATGGCTTAGTTATTCCATGAATACGTGGTGCACCAGAATGCTGTTTAGCACACACGGCTGGCGAACGCAGGCGCAGGCTCCCTCTCTGCGATGCTCGCGTGCGCTGCCTCTGCGCTAAAATCTATGAATTACCCCCTATATGTCTGTTGATGGTGTTTCTTCTTTGGAGTATATCTCTGATCGGCAGTACATTAAATCTGAATCTCATAAAGAGTCACCTAAGTACCAGTTTGGAAACAGAATCAGGTATCCCGGCAACTGATTATGTTTTCTTGGCTGTGCCAAGAACTCTTCATAGCTCTGGTATTTCCAATTGTGTTTCTGGGTGTCATGATTCCTGCCCCTCATGTCCCCAGCCCTCAAAGATGTCAGGCTGGAGCCAGGCCACAATCACCTACATGGCCCTCAAGTTCCTCTCCATCCCTCCAAAGACCCACTTGGAGTCAGAATTGGCGCTTGTGGCACCAGACTCACTCACTCCCATAGGATAACATTGGGTATTGGACTTGTAGTGCATTGATGGGTACAAGACGGATGCCCCCACATATTTCGGTTCCCAGAACTGCATGAGCGGTCTAGTGTTTTGGGTGTGCTTCAGCCCAGAGGCACCTGGGATTCCCAGAGACTATTTAAGCCACACCCAGGCTGAGAACCATGCTTTGCGTTTTCTGCACCTACAGCGTGACAATCACTGTGTTCGGATCGGTCTCCAGTAGGCCTGCATCTTTCTTCTGCGCTCAACTCCTGCAAGAACAAGAACAGTGTTAGGAACAGCCTTACCTTGCGCCGCTTCTGCCCATCAGTCATCGCTCCTTCTGTTCTGCGGGCATCTTCGGCGGTGTCATTCCCATCCCGGCACGCTGCTTCCTAAGGAAAAGGGAAAAGAACAGAAAAAAGTCATTAGTAAGCATTCTGCAAATCTTCGCTTATTTTTAACGAGCTACAAGCGCTTACCTGAATACCAGCCGCTCTGGGGGAACTCTGTCTCTGGAACTTCTCATCCATCTGCAAGAGGGAAAAGACACTCCAGGTTAGCGTGGAAACATTTAGAGGCGCTGCATACCGCGCTTACCCACCGCATTTGTTCTTCATAACCGGCATACACGCTTAAAACGTTGCAGCACCTAAAAGACACAGAAAAAGAACTCAGTTCAATGCAAATACGAAAGGGGTGCATCGCGCATCACGCTCTCACTCACCTTCAGTGCTACTCATTTCAGCAGCACGCCGCCATCCCCTGACGCCAGCCATCATCTAAGGAAGGAAAGGAACAAAGTTAGAGAACTCTTCAAAAGACTCATTATACTTACCTGTCGGACTCTTGCCAGTGAAGTAACTAGGCAGTAACGAGCCCGCATCAATCAACGCGCCCCTGCACTGAAGGCAGGATGGAGAGCACACTATCCAAGAAAACAAGGTGAGCTGTGGATCAAAGGGAAGGGTTGGACCTCGGGGAAGAAGGGGTTCTAGCACACAGAGACAGTAGGGAGTTAAACTCTACCAATCCTGTGTTTCAGGCCCAGTCTCCAGTGGAATAGCCTCCAGGGAAGGGTTCGAGGTCGTAAGAGGTCAGAACAGGGTGAGTGACGTCCCCGTGGATACCAGGTGAGCATTACAGAACGCAAAGACTCATATCAAAATCCACCTAGGCGTCATGGAAACGTCAGAAACCCACGTGTTGGGGCAGCTACGTTCTGAAGTACATGCAGTCAGGCAGGAGACCAACACCCTGAGGAGAGAGCTGATAGTAGCCAAAGAATGCACTGATGATTTAAGCCGGCAACTTCTCCAGTCACAAGCAGGGCATGCACCATTGCCGGGAAGCGTGCCCTCGATGCAAGTGCCATCAGCCAATCCCGTTCAGATAACCCTTCCTGGGGCAGTTCCCTTGGGCCCACCCGAACGATTTACGGGGGATCCCAAGAGGTTTGCAACGTTCATGAACCAGTGCCACCTGCACTTCCTTTGTAGGACAGGGGCCTTTCCGAATGACCAATCACGGGTCGCTTTTGTGCATTCCTACCTGAGTGGTAGCGCGGCAGACTGGTCGGTCTGTGGCCCAAGACGATCCTTTGCTGCATGACTTCAGGGGCTTTCAGCAGGAGAGGGAAAAGCTGTTTGCCGTCGTACTCATGGGCAGGCATTAGACAACAAACCTCTGTCCCTACGCCTAGGGAATCAAGAACTATTAACATACATAGCCACGTTCAATAGACTCGTAGTTGAAGCAGAACGGCCAGTGGAGAAGAGAACCACGTTATTTCATTGGGGGTTGCGGGGGGAGCTCAAGGATGTTCTTGCACAAGTAGTGAACTCCCCGAAAGACTGCTCAGAATTCATTGACCTTGTTGTTCAACTGGATCATAGGTTGCAGGACCGAAGAGCAGATCGAACCAGACCGGACCCTCACCCTATGCATATGCGTTCAAAGGACAATACTGCCCGAACAACGGAAGGTTCAGGAGAAACATTGCAAATCGGGTGGGTCAGATCCCCCTTGACTAAAGCGGAAAGGGATAAAAGGAGACAGCAGCAGTTATGTCTGTACTGTGGAAGGTCAGGTCATTTCCTTAAAGAGTGCCCTGTGAAGCCACCGAGGAGGACGGTAGGGGCCACGGACAAGGAAGATACCATCAAGGAATCGTAAAAATCCCCAGCCCGGCAAGTGTAGGGGTCCACTTGTCGAGCAAAGAAAATGAACTACAGACCTCCCATTTTGCACAATCTGTGGTCTTGATCAATCACCAACAACCATCTCGGATGCACGCAGTAAGAGCGTACATAGACAGTAGAGCCATTGGGAATTACATCGACCAGGATCTTGCGGCAAAGATGGGGCTTCTGCTACGCCCTAAATCAACCACCGACACTGTTACCACTGTCGACGGCACAGAAATAGCTTCTGGTCCAGTATCCCAATGCACTGCATCTTTAACCCTTCTGTGCCAGGATGGACACCAAGAATCTATTGTTTTCGACTTCATTTAGGTACCACACTTCCGGTTGATTTTGGGAATGGCATGGTTGGTAGCTCACAATTCTCTAATCGATTGGCGGGCAAAAGAATTGGCCCTTTCCCAAGCCTTGCACCCACACATGTTATCACCAAGAGAAACAACCAATAGACACCAGAACCTCCGCACTTGCGACTGTGGCAATCAGCACCCTAGCAAGTGAATACCAGGACTTTCAAAATGTCTTTCAGAAAGAACAGGCTAATACCCTGCCACCGCATAGATCATAAGATTGCCAAATCGACCTGATACCAGGCGCACAAATCCCTTGTGGCCGAATTAACACACTCACGGAACCAGAAAACCAGCACCTGAAGGCCTATCTTGACCAATACCTGGCCAACGGGTGCATCCGTCCCTCGAAGTCTCCAGCAGCCAGTCCTCTATTCTTCGTACCAAAAAAAGGAGGGGGACTTGAGAATGTGCATCAACTATTGCACACTGAACCAGATTACCTTAAAAAATCGCTATCTCCTGCCACTGATCCCTAAATTGCTTGATCAACTCAAAGATGTGCAAATCTACACAAAACTAGACCTTAGGGGGGCACATCACCTTGTTCGCGTAAAACAGGGGGACGATTGGAAAACCGATTTTCACACCAAATACGGCTTGTACGAATATCAAGTAATGCCCTTTGGCCTTTGCAACGCGCCTTCTGCATTTCAATGCTTCATGAACAATGTCCTACAGGAATTGATTGATTTTTGTGCTCTAATGTACATCGACGATATCCTAGTATATTCTGCATCAAAGCAGGACCACGTTAAACACGTCCGATCTGTATTGGAGAAACTCCGACAACACCAGCTCTACGCCAAGCTCGAAAAGTGCTCATTCCACGTCTCTGAGTTCCTGGGCTTTATTCTCAGCCCAAATGGAATCCGAATGGATGTACACAAGGTAGATGCTATCCTGAACTGGCCATCCACAAATTCATTCAAGGGGTTCAAAGTATGCTGGGTTTTACAAACTTCTACTGCCGGTTCATCCCAGGATTTTCGCAAATCGTGCATCCCATCACGTCATTACTAAGGAAAAGCAACAAAAATTTCCAGTGGACAACAGAAGCTGAGGAGGCTTTCCAGGAACTCAAAGCAAGATTCACATCTGCCCCAATCTTACGCCACCCTCGCCCTGATCTCCCATACCTGGTGGAAACGGATGCCTCAAGCATGGCTTCGGGAGCTGTCCTCTAACAAAAGGACCCCGAAACGGGCCAGTTACACCCTGTTGCCTTGTGGTCACGTAAATTCACACCCCCTGAACTGAATTACGCTATCACAGACAAAGAACTCTGTGCCATTAAGTCAGCCTTTAAGGCATGGCGGGACTACCTCTTGGGCACCAGACACACAATCACCATAATAACTGACCACCGGAACCTCCAGTACCTAAAAATGGCAAAGGCCCAATCCTCACGAAAACTACGTTGGGCCCTTTTTTTGCTGAATATGACTACGTGATTACATTTCTACCAGGGGTGAAAAACGGGAAGGCCGATGCCCTTTCCCGTATGGGGGTGGAAGAGCAAGGGTATCAGACCCCTGAGCCCATAGCAATCATCCCGAGTGACAAGCTCCTAGGAATCACAGCAACCATAACTCAGAAAGAATTACATGAAGAAATCCAAAACCTGATGAGTCTGGAGCAATTACAAGCATGGAGTGCACAAGGAGAACATTACATGCTAAAAGATCAGTTGCCCTACTTCAGGAATCATTTATTCTTACCAAACCAAGAACTACAAGAACAAGTCATGTCCGGTTATCATGATTCCTTCATCGAGGGCCACCTCGGAATCGCTAAAACCCTAGTCAAGGTAAAACGAAATTATTGGTGGTCCACGTGGCGCAAAGACATTATCCAATTCATCCTATCTTGTGGAGTGTGTGCTCAAAACAAGTCATCCAAGCAGAAACCGGCTGGGCTATTACAACCATTGGAAATCCGACCAGCACCCTGGCACACGTCCCTCGATTTTATTACTGATTTACCACCCAGTCAAGGGTTTAACACTATTCTTGTGGTCGTGGACTTATTTTCAAAAATGGCACATTTCATTCCTCTTAAGGGGCTCCCAAATGCTTCCACTCTGGCAAAGGTATTTCTTGAAGTCATCATACGGCTCCATGGGTTTCCTTCAGTTTTAGTCTCAGAATGAGGTACTCAATTTGTATCTAACTTCTGGAGAAAATGCTGCTCTATGGCCCAGATCGACATCCGGCTATCCACCAGTCACCATCCCCAAACGGATGATCAAACTGAGAGGACAAATCAGACGCTCGAGCAGTATCTGCGTTGCATGTTACATCAAGCTGAAGGAAGCTGGTTCAACCTATTATGGATAGCTGAGTATACTTATAATAATTCCCTACACACCAGCACTGGGCAGACACCCTTTTATACCATGTATGGCAGGCACCCACGTACTTCTGAGTTGGACGTTCCTACAACCCTGGAAATGCCAGCAGTCAAAACCTTGCACACAACCATTTCTCAAACCTTTAAAGGGCAGCTGAACACCTACTTCAAGCTAAGAATCGCCAAAAGAAGTTTGCTGATCAACACCGAACAAAGGCCCCCAACTACCAAGTGAAAGACAAAGTCTGGCTGGCGTCTAAACACGTGTCCATTAAAGGAGCCCAAACTTTCCGTCCAAGATACCTTGGTCTATTCACTGTCACCTCCGTGATAAATCCTGTGGCGGTCAGACTAGCTTTGCCGTCAAACATGCCTGTGTTCCACGTGTCTCTCCTTAAACCTGTTCAACCTGGGACCTGGGTAGCAACGCCACCGCAGCCAGTAGTAGTCGCCGGGGAGCCAGAATTCTAAGTCAAGGAAATCCTAGATTCAAAGTACGTCAGATCCAAATTATACTACTTAGTAGACTTGAAGGTGTATGGTCCACAAGACAGGACATGGGAGCCTTGTGAGTACATCCATGCACCTCGCTTGCTTAGACGATTTCATCAAAACCATCCAACCAAACCAGGACGAGACAGAAGAGCCACCTTGAGAGGTGCCTTGGGGGGGGGGGTGCTGTCATGATTCCTGCCCCTCATGTCCCCAGCCCTCCAAGATGTCAGGCAGGAGCCAGGCCACAATCACCTACATGGCCCTCAAGGGCCTCTCCATCCCTCCAAAAACCCACTTGGAGTCAGACTTGGCGCTTGTGGCACCAGACTCACTCACTCCCTTAGGATAACATTGGGGATTGGACTTGTAGTGCATTGATGGGGACAAGATGGATGCCCCCACATATTTCGGTTCCCAGAACTGCATGTGCGGTCTAGTCTTTTGGGTGTGGTTCAGCCCAAAGGCACCTGGGATACCCAGAGACTATTTCAGCCACACCCAGGCTGAGAAACATGCTTTGTGTTTTCTGCACCTGCAGCGTGACACTCACCGTGTTCGGATCGGTCTCCAGTAGGCCTGCATCTTTCTTCTGCGCTCAGCTCCTGCAAGAACAAGAACACCGTTAGGAACAGCCTTACCTTGCGGCGCTTCTGCCCATCAGTCATCACTCCTTTTGTTCTGCGGGCATCTTCGGCGGTGTCATTCCCATCCCGGCACGCCGCTTCCTAAGAAAAAGGGAAAAGAACAGAAAAAATGCATTAGAAAGCATTCTGCAAATCTTTGCTTATTTTTAAATACTGTACGAGCTTCAAGCGCTTACCTGAGTCCCAGCCGCTCTGGGGGAACTCTGTCTCCGGAACTTCTCATCCATCTGCAAGAGGGAAAAGCCACTCCAGGTTAGCGTGGAAACATCTAGAGGCGCCGCATACCGCGCTTACCCACCGCATTTGTTCTTCACAACCGGCATCCACGCTGAAAACGTTGCAGCACCTAAAAGACACAGAAAAAGAACTCACTTCAATGCAAATACGAAAGGGGTGCATCGCGCATCATGCTCTCACCTTCAGCGCTACTCATTTCAGCAGCACGCCGCCATCCCCGGACACCGGCCATCATCTAAGGAAAGAAAGGAACGAAGTTAGAGAACTGTTCAAAAGGCTCATTACACTTACCTGTCGGACTCTTGCCAGTGAAGTAACTAGGCAGCAACGAGCCCGCATCAATCAACGCGCCCCTGCGCTGAAGGCAGGACGGAGAGCACACTATCCAAGAAAACAAGCTGAGTTGTGGATCACAGGGAAGGGTTGGACCCCTGCGAAGAAGGGTTTCAAGCACACATAGACAATAGGGAGTTAAACTCTACCAATCCTGTGTTTCAGGCCCACTCTCCAGTGGAATAGCCTCCAGGGGAGGGTTTGAGGGCATAAGCGGTCAGAACAGGCTGAGTGACGTCCCCATGGATACCAGGTGAGCGTTACACTGGGTTTCTATCCAGTCCACCGTGTACAGTTTTTTTTTTTGTTTTGTCTGGATTTTTTAATAGATCGTCCTCTGTTTCATTCAAGTTTGCTAGAATTACTTGACAGGTTTCTTGCCATTCAGATAGTACTGCATCTGCTTGTTCTTTTAAGGCTTTGTTCAGCACAGTGAAGCCCCCAGTTGCATCTTCCACCAGGCATTTACGATAAAAGGACATTATTTTCCAAAAAACTATGGCTTTTAGCAAGGTTAAGGCCAACTCTCTCCTTATCAGTTGTGTTGGTTCTGATTTAGGGAGTTGAAGCACTTTCCGCCAAAATAGGCCCTCCAGGACCGGCCATATTTGCACTGGGAAAGACGTTGATGTTTCGGCTCTATAGGACAATATGGGGACTACTTTCATCCTATAGAATTTAACCAGAGGAGTTATAGTAAACCTACAATATCTCTTCAATAGGATTTTCCCTTGCGAAGCCAGGTTGACTGCTTTCCGTTTTAACCCCTTGATTGTAGGCGCTTCGCTTTTGGTGTTATTAATGCAAACTCTTAGATATGTAAAAGAATTGACTTGTAGAATTTTCTTGCCTTTTAGTGACCATCCAATCTTCCTGTTTTTACTTTTCTTCCCTCCAGGACGCAGCCTTATAATCCTTGGTTTTTCAGATTATTAGATCATTGGAATCCACATATGTCTGTAAGGTTGTCAGCTGTTGTTGCAGACCTATCAGCATCTGATCTATCAGAACAATATTGTCTGCATATAACAGTCTCCCTATTGATGTTCCCGCAACCTTTGGTGGAAAGCAGCATGTGAATTCAAAGACGTCCCTAATGTCTGATGTAAACAAGTTATAGAGTTCCGGCACTAGTGGACACCCTTGTTTCAGGCCATTTTTGATGGTGATTTGGTCTGACAGTGTCCCTGTTTTATCCAGCCTACTCTAATACTTGTATCCATGTAAAAATCTTTGATATTCTCCACAAGGACTTGAGAACATTCCCATGTCTCGAGTTTTTCCCACAGCTTAGCTTTTCTGATTGTGTCAAAAGCTTTTGACAATTCAATGAAGGCGATACACATTTCCTAGTCTTTATTCCTGGCCATTCTGGCTTTCATCAAATTGATCAAAAAGATGATAAGAGTGGTTCCTCTCCCCCTAACAAAGCCAGACTGCCAAGGGTCTCTCTGACCACTCTGTTGACTCCATGCTGTCAAGGCCTTCAGCAGTGTGGACGTGAAGACTTTCCCTGCAACGTCCAAAAGGGCGATTGGTCTGTAGTTATCCGGAGATGTTCTAAGCCCTTTTTAAAAAATGGGTACTACCACTGCTGCGTTCCAAGATGCCGGGATTTTTTCGGAATGTAGGACATACTTAAACAATTGACGTAGAAACCATGCCCATTCAGATGTGCTGTTTTTGAATGTGGCATTCGTCAGCCCATCCGGGCCTGGGTATCTTACATTTTTTAAGTTCTTTCATATAATTTCGATTGCCTCAATGCTGATGTCTAGTTCTTCCTCCCCCATTGTTGCCAAAGGCCTTCACTTTGATGGAATAGGATTTTTCTCTTGCAGCTGTATGTAGAACTCGCACCATGTGGTTGCACTTATAGGGTTCGACAATGACACACCTTGGGGAGTGTCTGTTTCGTTAATAATTGCCCAGGTTTCCGTAGTATTTTTTTATCTCATTTTGTCCAACATCCTCTCTGCATCTTGGTTTAGCAGGGTTTTCTTCTGCAAAAATAGCCAGTTATGATAGCTCTGTTTCAACTTGTGAATCTCCTTGCTAGTATCAAGTGACCAGTTCTTGTTTAAACGGGTGATGTTTTTCTTTGTTTTTTTTTTCCTTTTCCATACCATTCTGTCATATAAATGGCGATGGGTCTTCGTCGATTGGTTATTACCAATTTTCCCTTCTGATCTAAATTCTTTGAAAAGTGATATGTAGTCAATCCTTTGCATTTTCTGTAGATTTTCAAGTGACACAATCAAATTGTTTAGTTTAAGGTTTAACCCTTTGATGTTGTCTGGTCGAATCTTGAGTTTTGTTCCTCTTTGGGTGGTCAATATATCGTGATTGTATATGATGGTCTTATCATTGCTGATATTCCTACAAGTGAGTTTCATCAAGTTATGATCACTGGCTGTGGTTGTTATCACCTCCAGCCTTTGGATGTTCTCTGACAAATTACTTGATGTACAAATGTAGTCCAGTATTTCCTTTAATTGCGTCCCCTTCCATGTGGCTTGAGCCGGAGCTTCCCCTTGAACCATTTCATTTACTATCGTACAATCTCTTGATTGTATAATTTCACTACACCTTATTCCCCTTTTTTCTTTTGAAGTTGTTGTGTACAAATCATGTTCTATGGCCTGATTTTCTTTGTCCACACATGTACTATTTAGGGCACCAACCATTATACAGAGCGGATCTGACCACTTCTCTCTCTGTTCAATCAATAAGGATGCTATTACTTCTGGAAGGGTATCATTAGAAGAAATTTCCGGATTCCAATACACATTTAACAAGATTAGGACTCTAGACTTTGCCCCTTCCTCTTTGTCTAGTTGTATGACTACCATCTGAATAAATGGGGTTCCTTGTCTCCAACACCCTCCAGTTTAAGTCATTTTTGCCACCAAAAGACCTGACATTGGTTTCCCTCTTGATCCTTTTATTGCTGGGTTTAATAACACCAAATATCCTTCCAACATTGGAGGTTGCTGCAGCCATGTCTCTTGTAAACATAGGACTTTCAGGTTCTCCCTTTGTAATTCTCCTGTGGTATAGAGGTGGCACCAGCCTCTTGTTTTCCAACTTCCGAAGCACCATGAGCCAGCACTTTCAATCTTTTTATGTTATTGGATATCCATTGTATCAGCAATAAGGTTCTTCAACCATTTCCATCTTGCTGCTTCGTTTTCATCACTGTCTCTTGTATTTCTAGTGTTCGAGTTCCAACTACCATTGTTGTTACTTTTTCTCGGCGATGACCCATACCCCTGTGGTATTTGGGCTCTTTGCCTTGTTTGTTATTTACCCTGGGCGAGTGCTTTTGTTCTTTTTCTTGTACGTTTCATGTCTCAACATTCTCTTGAAGGTCAAAGCCCATTGCCCTTAGCTGGTGAACCTCTTCCAATAGCAGTTGTCTGACCAGATTTGACACTGTGTGTAAAATCACTTTGTCTGTACAGGATTCATTAACAAATTCCACAATGGCAAAGTCATTGGTGGTGATTAACCTTAATGCCGGGATATGATGCAGAAAGTGGAGTATGCGCTCCAAGGCAAGACCTGGTTGCCTCCTAGCCCAGTCATTATCTGATTTTGTTTGCTAGCGATGTGTGTTTCCTGTTTCAGCAAAATTGAAATCCATCGCCTTTCCTTTGTCTTGAAGCGCAGGTTTGTTGCTTGGAATCGCCAATGGGGTGGTTGACCGCTTTCTAGGTGGTAAATCCCCCAGAGGAAAAATATCAGCCCCCTGCCTCCAGTGCTCCTTCCTAGGGTGATCCTTGCTTAAAGGTTACCCCACTTTTTTTTCTGGTCCCTGTTACTTCTGCACGATCCAATGATGGTAAATAACTTAGAGCTCTTCCGCCCTCTCTCCTTTCTGGAATACAGTCAACTATTTCCACGTTTGAAATAGAGACGTCACTCTTGATGTTCTCTGAGCTCTCTGCACTTTCACGTTCGTCGTCACTTATATCATTGTCTTTTTGCTCCCTCACCCAATGCCTCTCTTCATGATATTGTATAAGTCGAGATGTCCATTAAATCTGGTTCTGAACATTTGTCGTCCCCAAACTCTGATGTGGCAGTTTCTTTGATGCTCTGTTCTAACCTTACCTTTTTCTTTGGGTTTGTTAGTTGAGCCATTATACTCGGTTGGTCTTTTGGTATGGTCAGATTTTTTATAAATGCACGACTTTTATTAGAGCTTGCTTTCTTTGGTAATGTTTGATATTTCAGTTTTTTCATGGGGGCAGATGTCGTCCGCTCATCCGGTTTTTTACTTTTCCGTTCCTCCTGATTTCTTCTATTTTATAGGACATTCCTGTTTTTTGTTCCCTGTATTTGGGTCTCTTTTCTTGAAAATCTCACAAACACTCATGCTGTGGTTTGTTTTCAAGTTGGTGGTACTAGTACTTGTGTTTCTTTGTTGGTGATGTCCTCTGCTATCTTTGTTAGCAGCTGCTTGTTTTTATTAACTACTGGCTGTTTATTGCTGTTTTGACAAATGTAAACAGTTATGTTTGGGAGTCAATCCAGGTCCAGATCCATTCTGGGACTTTCGGATTCCGTTGGGGGATTGGATCCAGGTATTGTGCCTGTGACACATCCACCTGAGGTCCCTTTAGGTTCCTGTCCTCTATGTTTGAACATGTTTCTCCAGTCAGCCCTCCCCTACAGGGTTTCTCTATTAACTGGACATTAGTCACTGCGTTTTGACTTACGGTAATGGCTTTCTGTATCAAATTATTTTCTTGTTTTCTTCCATGGGCTCGAGACGTTTCATCTGTGTTATTCTCCAATCTTATCGTTTCAAGGACATCTGGCTCTCTTGTTGATGGTTCTGATGAGATTGAACTCGGCAAAATGTTTCCTCGAGTTGTTGAACCTTTTCCAGCTTGGTTTTTTCTCCTTAGTTTTTTCTGTTTCAAAATAGGTTTGATTATGTCATGCAAGAGTTGGGGTACGCTTGCGGTGCTGTTATCCAGATTGCTTTGTATTGCGGTTATAAACCCTTCCACAAATTTGGTTCTTGAATGAACCATTGCGAGCAGAGTTGAATGATCTTTTAAGGTCCCTGCAATGTCCTCATATATTTCATAAAGGGTGCCAGAATAGACATACTTTCTTTGGAGTCGCATTCTTGGCTATCCTTAATGGGGAGATCTTTGGTTCCTTTAGCCGTGAATGGTCCTTATAATTGGAACTCCTTGTCTCTATTGTCGAAGTTGCCTGTTCTATGTTCCCGACCTTAGATTTCATATGGTTCTAGTTAACACTATTTTGTAGAGGATCTCGGTTTTTTTCTGTAATCGATTTCTCCATATTTACTGAAGTCTCAAGCAAGATTTCATCAGATATTTCTGAATCATTGCCCCCCGTTCTTATGTGCGATGTCCTTGCCGTTGTACCCAAGTACTGTGCATTGCCAAAGGGAACATTGTTGCAGGCTGCTCATTTGTTAATGTTAGGGGTTTCCAGGAATTAGTGGTCTTTCAGGTGGCAGAAAATTGGGTGCCTGTATGTTTCATTGCCATCCATGCCCTGTAAGGCCGCCATGTAGTGGTATAGGGTTCCAGTCCTTCCCTATGGGCAGAGTATTTTGTCCTTTTTACCATGTATATTGAAGGGGGGCTTGCTAGGAAAGCTGTCTCAGCCAGTTCTTTGCCTTGTTCAGTAGGCAGATTGGTTTACAATTCCTCGTCATGTTCGATATCTTTTGAGTTTTTTCTTTTCAGAAAAGATTTTGGCAGTTCATTTTCCATCAGGAATTTCGTTTTTTGTCCAATATCAGGGTCCTTTACAGGGATGTCCTTAATTACTTCATTCTGGGCGTCTGCAGTTTTTTCTTGAGGTGTCAGAGTCAGTAAGAAAGGCCTTGTTGTTTCCTGGGGATTTACCAATTTCTCTGTGTACCCCGTATCCTTTGTTGTTAGAGCCAATTCCTGTTCCTGAATAATCAGAGGCTGCTGGTGCAGTTGCATATTGCCTGCAACAATTTGTGTGGCGCCCGACAGGGAATCCATTAATGTCACTGCATCCTGAAAGTTCTGTTCTAAAGGCAAATTATCTATGTATTGAGCCGTGCTTGCACGAATTGTGACTTGTATGTTGAAAGGGCACAAACCTTGTGTGTTCGGTGCTTCCAAATTAACCTCTGATGACTACGCCTCGGCTGCCCATGAAGGCGTGGAGCAGACGGCATCCTGACCCCCCTCCATCCCCTCCACCCCGCACTATTGTGCCAGTTCTTTAGTTGAGTCTGCGGATTTATCTGCCACACATGATAAAGGTGATTGCTCCCCATGAGATGACGGGCTGCCAGGGGCCGGAAGCGTAAGAGTTAACATTCCTGCTGGTTTACCCGGGAAGGTTAAACGTGCACCTCTTACCTTTTGGTCCCCCGTAGCAGTAACCTTGTGGCTCACAGCCCACAGCCCGCTGCCACCTGACACTGGTGACTCAGACACACTCAGCTACGCTCCGCTTTGCTTCCGGTTTTTATATGCAAGCGGGCATAGGGAGGTGGAGTGTTTGCCAAGGGTGTCCAAGGAAGCTAGACTCCACTTTCATCTGCAGGAAAAAAAGATTTCTCTGGCCACAATGTCTTTTCCTGGGATGCAATATAAGAGCAAAGTATTCTTTATGGTTGCTTTGGGGAAGGCGAAGAAGAGTAGCAGAGGTAAAGATCGAAAAACAATGGAGAGATTGCATAGTTACTGCACAGGAGCCAGGAGAACTACCTTCCCACAATATGTTCACATACAGGTCAATATGTCCCTAAACCAAAGACTTGCTGATATTAATAATTTTCAATAGAAGTTGCATGAAAGCAAAGAAAAATATCATTGGTTGTTTGGTGGGGACAAATATTGAAAAGATGGCATTCATTTGGCCAATGAAAGAACATTTATGATAACTGTATTAATTACTGTGCCTAAAGTGGGCAAACCTCTTAGGAGCATTGGTCGCTTAGGGAAGATCAACTTAAGTACTGTGTAAAATGCATGATTTTAAGCCTTAGCAAGTACCTCTAGACTACCAACACTCTGCCAAAGTCTGTGTCAGACAATTTAAACTTACTGTACACATGCGGCCTCATCATGAGTTGGCCGGTATCCCAGCAGTATTACCGCCAGTTACCGCCCGTGCTAATAGCGTTACCCCCAACTGGTCTGCGCTATTAGCGCTGGATCAAGGGTTGGCCGGTAAGTGTAATTCCCCATTCCCCTTTGGGTCCATTGGACCCAATGCCGAATTTTTGTAATTGCGCCCGAAAATGGGAATTTTTCTGGCATGTTTACCCCCAGCTTTGAGCTGGGGGTAAAATCATCACAGCCCCCCATTTGGGCAGACCCTTAAATGCGACGGTAATAGCGTTACCACTGCATTTTATGTGCTACCGCACAACTTTTGATGCGGCCCATAGTGTTTAAACATGGACAAATCAGAATTGACTCTAATGCAGAATCGTCTGGGAGACAGCAATCGGCTTTGCTGTCTCCCATGACGGCCCCCTGAGATATTCCCCATGATTGGATCATTGAGTAGTTAACTGCATCGAAGTGATGGAATGTCGCTAACTTGAACGGGTAGGAAAATAAGGCAGTAAAACATCTGAAAACTGTTTGGATTTCTTTCATATAGGAAAATATGCACCCACGCACCTCTTAGGAGGAGCCACTTCGGGGATATCAAACACGGATTCCTTTCAGTATTGCAGTGTGTGACCAAGTCGGGCCGTTTAGAAATCACCACATTCTGTGTACCTCTAGATAGGTAAATGGACTTATGGGAGGCTTGTGGAAGGTTTTTGTCACCTTACCCAGCCATTGCAGACAAGCTGCCAATATATATAAAAAAAAAAGAAGGCACAGAGTGGGTCTCAGTGTTTAAGGAAATGTATTCACTTATTCAATAGGGCACTCTCATGCAAAAACGCAAGAACCAGGTTTGAATTGGTCAACATCTTTGGCCATAGGAAAGCTGTGAGAACTATTTTGACACAGCAAAGGTATTGCCACTAATGGAAGAGAGCAGCCTGACCCAAAAAAAAAAAACACGCAAGCAAGACTTCTCAGGTAGGCCCTTCTGCAATGTACACAGGTTACATTTACAAACTCTGATAGGGTGTATTATTGTCATTTTAATCCCAAATTGAGTAGTGCAAGATGGATGATGTGTCTGATAGAGTGTCATGTGTCTGGCGGTGTGAGGGGGGCTCCTTTCATTTCCTTCCCTTTCCTTTTTCCCTTTCCTATCCCTTACCCGGATGGCTGGGAGGGGGTGGCCGCTCCACAACCCTTTGAATTTTGGAAGAACAGGTTCCCTGCTTCCTTTGTTTATACCTCTTTGGGATTTTTGTTTTAAATTGCAAGACTTGGGATCCGAGGATACACAATCCTTTATCACTCCCCCTAATGGCGCAGTGAACTAGGGGAGAATGTCATTAGTTATACCATCTACTACGTAATTTGGAATAATTGTTAATATGAATAGGTTTGGCCAATTAACAATGCACTGCTGACCAATGTGTGGAGACATTTCGTAAAATGAGTATATTTTTCTCTATTGTCTTTTTCTTTCCCTCCTTTTGTGATATGTCTGCATTTGTTCAGTGATGGGAAATAGGAATTTGTGGAGAAAAGAAGAAAGCACCTAGTGATTAAATCCACGACAACCAATATCAGTTTGATCGGAAATTGAACATACATTGTCTTCTTTTTGTCCTGATGAGGGCTATGGCATGAGAATGTCTCTAGCTTAGCCTGAAACTCGAGTCGACACCAAAATCTTTTGTGACGAGAAATCGGCAGTGCTCTTGTGTATATTTATGTGGCAATTCAATACATTTAAATGATCAAAATGTTTGCCAGTAATCTAAAATAGAGTGATGTATTTTTTTACAAGGAAATCATGTCTGACATCAAGGGTCTAATGATCAGACCTATGGTTTCTTTTTAACCACAAAGTGATACACTGCGTCTTTGTTGCACATGTATGAATGTTTTTGCTGAATGAGGTTGTGAGTGAAGGAGATGAGTGTCGCATGTATGAGATCATGAACGTTACATGGTGTTTTTATGAATATGAAATGGTATTGTATTAGTCTTTAGGTCTAATTGTTCTTCACCATGAATTTTCTCAGGCATATACAAATGGGATATTAATAAATGTGTTTTTTGTATTTTTTGTATTCTTGATATTGCTGCTTTTGTGATAATTATGTGTACATGAAAGGAAAAAAAATACAATTATCAATAAATAACTAATTTGTTTGAAGGGATTTTATCTTAAGGTTCTTTTTAAATAATTGAAGGCCAAGAGAATCAGTACATACCTACGGGTAATGGTACTTTTTGTAGCGCCCTTATTCTATATTTCATTAAATGCTAGCTTTTCTTGACCTGCCACCCTCCACTTCCTCTCTGGATACCTTGTCATCTCCACTCTTGGCCCACTCTCGGGCCCCACTACCACAGCCACAGGGTGTAACTCAAGATTGTACCCCTCCACAAAAGTCTTTCAAATGTGGCAATATGCTCCACGATGCTACCCTCAATTCTCGCTCTGCTGTAAAACACTCCTCTGACATCTGTCACCTCCTTGAAGAACTTGACCTGGATGTCCTGGCTCTCACCGAGAAATGGTTCATGGCTAACTCTGTTATGGATTTTGACACTCTCATCCCAGATGCCTACAAGATCCTCTCCGAACCCAGAACCAACCGGCCTGGAGGTGGAGTAGCTCTGATCTTTCCTGAGTGGATCCCTGCTTTTATCATTCGGGGCCTGTTCCTCCTTTGAATCCCTGGTCTGCAGGATCTCTATCTCTCCTGGCCCCTCTATGACTGTGGCCACCATCTACTGGCCAGCAGGCCAGGTCGCACTCTTCGTTTTAGAGTAGGCTGACCTTTTTTTTCTGTCCCTGCATCTACCTCTCATCTTCTCCTCCTTAGAGACCTCAACATGCATCTTAATGCTCCTAATCTCTCATCGGGGCTCTTCCACCACCTCTGCGACACTCTCGCTCTTTCCAACCACAAATCTATCCAGTGTGTTCCGCCCCAAGGCCTGTGGATTGGTGTTCAACACCAGGCTAAGTGGGCGATTTCTGGGTTGGCCCTTGGAACATGTAACGCTGGCAAACACACTGTGAAATCTTTTCCATGAGTGTCTATGTTTACCCAGAAATACTTTTAAGTCTAGCGTATCCATTAAATATCAAAGAGTTTGATTCTTTGTGCGTTGATCTCAAGAACACTATCGAAAATGCTCCACACTAGCAACAAGTGCTTTGGCGGTTAGGTTTCTTTCAAACTTTATCCCAGCATGTAGGTTTCCACTCCTCAAGAGGTTGAAATGACCCACTGATGTGCTGTCGGATCTTAGATTGAAGGCCAATAGGGTATAACCAAGGGCATACCTGTTGTGTTTCATTGAAACTGGTGCATCCCGCGTGTGCTTCCCCCTAACAGCCACCAGGCCCATGTATTCCCTGATTATGTTCGGAACTCCAAAGTTATGCTCGTATGCTTTGGCAGAATTCAAGAAACCATCCTTATGCAGCACTGCATAACTCATGTTACAGTGTATGAACTCGATGGGGTTTTGATCGTAGGCACCAGTGAGCACTGGTTTTTCAAAAAATCCCATGAGGACTTTTTTGTGAACTGTCCCAGGAACAGGTTATCTTGACTGGTACCACCGCTACCAGTAGGACTGCTGAAGTCATTAAGGGCGACTCTCTCCACAGGACACTTCATGTTAGATATTTACAACCCATCTATATGTGCCTATCTATCGCAGAAACGCTCACACATTTGAGGAATAAACTTGGCCAATATAATGTCTAGCTTGTATTGTTCCACATCCATCGCTCAGGAGGCAAAAAGCATCTGTTTTTCTGGATAGTTTCAATTCAAGGTCGATGCCATCAGTCAATAGTTTACTCTGGATGAAAATGTCCACATGTAGATGGCATAGAAAATTGAATACACTACTGGTCCTGGCGAGGCAGGCTCTCTTTGCAAACCCTGCATTTTTGCTAGCCAGAGCTGTGTAGTTGAAATGCCCCAAATTGTCGGGGTACAAGACGCCTGCCAAGAGATACCTTTAAAGTGTATTTTGGTCATAATTTAATAGGCTCTCTATATATAGGCTGTAGGCATACATGTTATCACTCTGCATTATCATTTGATCACCCAACATTAAGTCCACTTTGTTAAACACAGTCGCAAAAGGATAGGTGATGATGGCCATGCCTGCTGAAGCCATGATATCAGTCGCGTCCATCTTTGTTATTTTATAGACTAGATACAGCAGCGTATCGTTCAAATACAGATACATGTCTGTCGGCCCTGATACGAGGAATTCTATCGGGGCTAGCGGAACCGAATCCATAATATCTGACTGGCATTGATGATCGATGTCAGATACCACAGTCATTCACCATTTGCAATTGTTCATGGCCAGCTTGTGTAGCTTGTAGGCCTACTCCCCCAAAGGCCACACCTTGACAGTACCCTGTGACACCTTGTCACCATCAGTTCGCAGTTCGCAGAGCACTGGCTCCCAACCCCTCCATAACTACCAACACTCCCTTCATCATAATACATTACCGACAGCTTCAGGACCTACATGGTCGCCTCATAACCGCTACACATAAAGACACAACCAGGTTTTTTATAAACAACAGATTTATATTAACATTTATAACATCCATTTGTAACAATAATAGAGAGTTTGAAGTTACTCACGTAGCTTCTGATGATATGAAGTTTGCCTTTGTTTGAAGAACTAGGTATGTCTCCCTCAAGTCTCTAAAAAGGCCAATGATTGGACTCACAGAGTCTGGAGGGTGGCATCCACGGGAAACCCTCAGGGGAAAAAAAAACGTCGTAGAGATGCCTTCGCGGTGTCCAATGTTTATTCAGCGGAGATAAAGGTAAGATGATTTCCTTTTGTAGGTAATCTGCAGTGGCTGCAACAGCAACAAAGAAGAGGAGCCGAATCCTTCCGTGGGAAATCCGGAGCAGCAGAAACAGCAACAAGGTGAAGGAGAAGGACTCCTTCCGTAATGATAATCTGCAGAGAAAGCAAGCGTAAAGTTGAAAGAGCAAGACAGGAGCAGAACGGCACCGGAGTACCGAGGAGGTAAGAAGCAGGGAGCGCTACGAGGAGTGCTAACGAAGGAAAGAATGAAAGGATGATATTACTGAGAAGGCTAGGTAAGAAGAGATGGAAAATTCAGGAGCATAGCATAGTAGCAAGCAAAGTACCAAGTAGCGACGCACCTACCCGAAGTTCAGAAGGAACTAAGTAGATTTGGGTAGGTGGTGGTCGCTATCTTGAAAAGAACTAGACTGCTGCGCTGGAGTTGGAAGAACGTAACAAAAAAGGCGCCATCTTGGTTTCTTCTGAGTGTAAGTGGGGTGATGCTTTTTCCAATGCATCCATAAAGATCTCCTTGTGGTTCTGACACCATTTTGTATTCAGATTGTATCCAGATTAAATAAATTGGGTTTGTCATTTGCTGCACAGTGATTCGTCCTGTTACAGACTCCGTAGTACATGCGATTAAGCATTCAATTAGATATACCTTACCCCTCCCACTTGCAAACTGTTTTTTCAATGATGTTTCTAACACACATTGGATGCATGTGACCAAACTGCTTCATTTTCAAAAAAGGTTATCTGCAGGTTGTATAGCCCACAAAGTTTTAGACACGCATTGTTCAGGCCCCATGCCAATCCTTGTCTCTGTCAGCAAATCTACGCAATGTTTAGGGCTCAAGATGTTACCTATTTTACGTAGCAAATTATCCACTTATATCTTTAGACATGTGCGAGCATCCTGCTGGTGATCATCAGTTTTATATCTGTAGCACCATTTTCAAAAGTGTTGTTTTAAACAAGCCCTTGTCACTATGACCTTAAACCCCTGATACCCTGATTACCAGCACGGGGAGAGCCGTTGTGTCAATATTGGTCTCCATTAGCAAACTACATTCCTTACACAGATTGTAATCATGACCCCCCCCCCACAGGATTTCAATTTGTATTAATCAGCAATCACAATGAATAATAACATTGTCTTTAATGCTTTTGGTCTCCATTAGCAAAACACCGTCCTTACATAGGGTATTATCGTAATCCCCTAGTTTTTTCAAGTTGATTTGAACAGCAAGCACAGTAAATATTGATAGTCTCTTCTACAGCTTGATTCTCCTCACCCCTTCACACAAAACCCTGTTTTCATCATGTCCCACGGGGGTTAGATCACACTCTGAGGTCATGGCCGTATTGTTGAATGGGATATCACATTGTGCCTCCTTTATTGTATATATTGGCCAAGTCCAGTCGCTCTACGAAGAAATCCGCGTTGCAAGGTTCTGACCTTAGATCGATTTAGCCACCATTTTAGTTTCATTCGCCATTTTGATTCTTACTCCAAGGTCACCCTGTGTTCTAAAATGGTGGACAGTGTTCTTCTGTTTGTAACTTGGCCATGTTGACCTCTACATGAAGTTGATGCCTAAACTGTCCGTAGGCCAAATGTTAGGGTCATGTAAGGAGACCTTTGCCTTCGTTGGCCTGTAGATCAAGGATTACCTGTGCCAACAAAACTGATCCGCGAGCATATATTAAACAAAATGTTGTTTAAATACTGAATGTTAACACTTGTTGAACTACATTGTATAGAACATGTACGAAAGCTTAATGTTAAATCCGAAGATACACTGTTGCCATTGTGACTTATTTGTATATAAATTGGGAATAATCCATATGCATATAGATGAATAAATTAGAAGTGAACGCGGCACGAACCCCTAGCCCTAGGAGCGATTGACCTGTAAATGGGCTGGACATCATGTTACAAATTGTATAAATGAGTGAATGTTCTGATGTACAGTGCCACTCACTTCTCACACCGACAGGGCTGGTATTCGCTGTGATGTACTGAGGGCCAGATAGCTATCTGATACTTTGTTCCTTTGAAAACTGTTCAGTTGTAGAATACGGATCTGTGTATCTTTGTAAACCCGTGTTTGGTGTATTTCCTTTTGTGGCACTCAGCCTCGATATTCTCTTTTTGCTTTTACAGATGGCGCCCGAATAGGGACCCTCAAGATTGATGCCATCTCGATGAAGGTTGACACGGCTATCGGACCGGGATCGGACGGTGTAAAGGGGGCCCCTTTCTTGGATGAGAAGCGACACCTCAGTAGCACTGCACGACCCGATCCCTGGACGGTGAGCACGTGGTCCAAGTCGGCATCTAGACGAGGGTCCATATAACGAGACAGGCAGATTTGCTGAAAATACCAACACGAGGAAATCTTTGTTAGAAAACTTTGTAATCCGATCGGACCTCCTTAGAATTTGATTAGGTGAGTCGTGACCCGATTCTTAAGTATCCTGATAATTTGTTTTGGCGTATTCTGATATTCTGATATGCCTGATATGCTCGATATGCCTGGGAAATTGTCTGCCTGCTTCAGGGCATTACTCCGCAAGGACAGGCAATCTTTGGAATTTGGCCGACTGGCACCAATGGAGGGGTCGCTGGTACTATGTACTGTAAGCACAGCATTGGTAGTACAGTATTTAATGATATTTGGCACAGACAAACTAGACATGCTTCCGAACTTCAGTGGCCAATCAATGATAGTTTTGAAACCCCCCGTTTTGAATACTTAGAATCTATATTATTGAAGAAAAAGGCTAGACCTGCAGCATTTGATGTATTACTGAATTGGAAGAAATGATGAACCTATTGATAAACTATTAAACGAACGAAGGCCTGGTGCCACTGCGCCACCTCTGTATGTTCCTCTTCATGCTGTTATTCCTCCTCCCATGGTTCCTCCTGCTCCTCCTATTGTTCCTCCTGCTGTTCCTCTTCCTCCAGTCGTTGTTCCTGCTCTTGTCGTTGCTCCTCCACCCGTTCCTCCACCTTTGCCTGCTGTACCAGTAATAGCACCTCTGTTCCCTGATGTTCAAAACTTGCCTACTCTCCCTCTTGCTAGTGGTTCTACGCCGCTTGTAGTAGATCGGGGAGTGGGATCGAGGGTTGTAACTCGTAATACAGTCTCTCCAGAGAAAAAACGTGAGTTAACTGCGTGGGCTAAGCATTGCATGGAGAAGGGTGAACAAGCTAATGTTTTCGCCACACTTTCTAATATAGACAATCTTCCTGAGAAAAATGTTTACGTTTTTATTGAAGGATTAGGAATTCATTTATGTGTAATGTGGAACAGGCTAAATAATATAGATCTCCCACAAGGGTTGAGGGATCTGAATACTTTAGCGTTTTCTGCGGAGAATGTACAAGAGCATGTTGAGAGGGTTCTTGAGAATAGAAATGAGCTGGAAAGGTTACGGTATGATGATGAAGATGGTGATAGTTTGGACGTTATGTTCGTACAGAAACGGTTTCGTCCGTGTCAGAAATCGATAACTGAGGAAACACAAATTTGTACAAAAGATGTGATTAGATGGACCTCAGACACGTCGATAACTCCCGTAGAAGTATATGACACTTATAGTCAGTATACGCCAGAAATACAGAGGAAAGTGATACAGGTAATGGTAGAGTACCTACAGGATCAGTGTGTAAAAAGAAAGATTTGTTGTCCCGCAGAATTATTGAATATTTATAAAAGGACTTTTTCGTTTGACACTTCTTCAGCTGCTTTAGCGTTCGATTTGGCTCTGTTGCTTAGTAAGCGTTCGGAGTTGCCTACTTCTCAGTTGCCTATGAGAGAGATCCCTCCGACGCTTGTCCCAAAAGTCGAGGTTCCAGCGGATGCCGGAACGGGTGCGCAAGCCTATGAAAATACTGCACATTATGTGTCACAGTTAGTTCACGTCCCATTCTCGAGACAGGAAGTGAACACCATTACACAATCTATTCCCGACATTAGGAAGAATCCGACAGGGTTCTACAAAGAAATAGAGTCTGTCTTAAGTGATATCCATTTGTTATTTCCCGTACTCCTGCCTGTCGACTTGTGGAAACAGATTAGAACTGTAGATGATGTACCAGGGCTAGGAGATACATGGACTTACATGGTTAGACCGTCTCAGGTAATATTAACTTTGCCTGACAGAATAGTTACAAAATTGAAAACTATAATTCCTGAGAAGAGAATTATTTGGGACAAGCTTACTGCCTGTGTCCAAGGGAAGTCTGAGGGTGCTACCGAGTTCTTCAATCGGTTCGAACAGGTATTTTCAGATTTCAGTGGACAGGGTTTAGGCACAGAGTCTGGGAAAAGATTATTCGTGGACACATTTGTGCGTGGATTGCTGCCTGACATCCAATCACAAATTATGTCCCCTGAGAGCGCTTGGGAAGCGAAGTCTCAGTCAGAAGTATTGCACATGGGTTAGTACTATGAGAATCGTGTCAATAATGAAAAAGAAAGAGTTGAAAAGAGAAAAGGAGACTTGAAGACAAAGGTTCTATTGCAGCAAACTGTTAGAGGCCCTAGAGGGGGTAATACGCAATTTAGAGGTCAGTACGTTCCACAAGGAAATGCGCCCTTGGGTCCTGTAAACATTAACCAGTGTGCGTATTGTAGACAAGAGGGTCATTGGCGTGCACAATGCCCGATCCTCCAGCAGAGGTCAAATAACACATTTGGAAATATGGTTAGATGATCCAGAGGTCGCCCAGGTTTAGGGGGTCCTGGTAGAGGTCAGTTTTCACAGTATTCACAGCAACCTTTTTCACAGGACAATCAGGCATCGAGTGTGGATAATAGAAACATTTTTGACCATCCTTCTGCTGCTTACCTCTCAGAAGAACTTCCTTTTGACGACATTCTGTTTCGCTAGGATTGCCCGAAACAGGGTTTGGAACCAACGCCTATTCCCGTTAATCAGAAAGGTCCCTACCTTGAAATGTTAGTGGGAAATAGCAAACATCTATTTTTGATAGATACAGGGGCACAGAAGTGTTTCATTGACCATTCACGGGTTCCAAACATTCCACTGTCAGGGCAAACCAATGTTTCTGTAGGGTTTTCTGGCACACCAGTTGTCTGTCCGGTTTCTTCGCTGGTACCGATTACCTTGGGTCCATTTACGGACCACTGTCCGTTTCTTTTGACTAAGAATTGTGGAGAGAATTTGTTGGGGTTGAATCTGTTGAAGGAATTAAATGCGGTAATTCATTGTTCTTCTGATGGAGTGCGTTTGACGATTTCACCACAGCAACTTTCTGCCTCTCAATTCTTGACCAGACCTTCGCCACCGGAATTTAGTCATGTTCCAGAGTGTTTATGGGCTATTGATGATAATGACGTCGGTGTCTTGCAAATTGAACCTGTTAAGATTATTTTGAAACATGGAGTAAAGTTGCCACGTATCCCCCAGTATAAGATCTCAGTCGATGGTGAGCAAGCTTTGAAATGCATCGTCTCCGATTTTGTGCATCGAGGGGTGATTGAGGAAATTGCAAATAATTTGTGCAATAGTCCGATTTTACCCGTGTACAAGAAAGGCGATAATGCAATTCCTTTTCATTTTATAATTGATCTATGTTACATCAATAAGATTGTTGCTCCGCAATTTCCAATTGTACCTGATGTGACGACAATATTAACCATGATCCTGGCTTCAGCTACTCATTTTAGTGATGTGGATCTAAAGAATGCTTTCTTTAGTATTCCTATACATAAGGACAGTAGATACCTGTTTGTGTTCACCTTAGGGGGACGTTTGTTTACCTTTACCCGTGCACAGCAAGGTTACTCGGAAAGTCCTAGTATTTATAGTAGGGCTTTGAAAGAGCAGCTTGATACCCTTGAGTTGCCCAATACTTAATAATAATAATAATAATTTGGCATTTATATAGCGCTACGAACCCTTAGGTATCTGAGCGCTGCTTATTATTACCCACGGTGTGTGGTGCTCATTTATCGACCTCGGAAGGATGAAACGCTGAGTTTGGCGCTGCCGGGATTCGAACCTGCGTTCGCAGGCTCTGCACTGATGTCAAAGCGAGCGCTCTACTCGCTGTGCCACTTGGCCGACTTGTACACTGCTTCAATATGTTGATGACTTGCTTTTAGCTGCTGACTCAGAGAGCGCTTGTAAGGAGGGCACTATGTTGTTGCTTATTCATTTGGCTAAACATGGACATAAGGCTTTGCTTAAAAAATGTCAATACTGTTGTCAGGAGGTCGCCTATTTAGGCTATCTCCATCAAAGGAGGGAAGAAGGATGACGCCTGAACGGATAAAACTAATTTCTAGCATGTCTGTCCCAAATACGCAGAAGGAAGTTAGAGCCTTGATAGATGTGGCTTCTTACTGCAGGCAGTGGATCCCCAATTTCTCACTAGTGATTAAACCAATGTTGGCTTTGACGAAGAAGGGCATTTCTTCGCCATTACCGTGGAACTTGGAACACCAGCAAGCATTTGATTTGCTCAAGTCTACATTGTGCTCGGCACCAGTTTTGGGCACACCAAACTATGAATAGGCCTTTGTGTTATATGTGCTCGAATGTGATGGATGTGCTTTGGCTGTATTAACACAGGAACATGGAGGGAAGAATAGGCCGTGCAGCTACTTTTCTTCCTCCCTTGATCCTGTAGCATGCGCTTTGCCAAGATGTTTGCGAGCTGTCGTTGCTGCTGCTGCATCCATAAAACAGAGTGAGGGAATGGTCCTAGGCTGTGCTTTAACCCTGATGGTACCTTACTCTGTAGATGTTCTATTAAACAGAACACAAACGCAACACCTCACCTCTGCACGATTAACGAGATATGAATTGATCTTGTTTGCACCGCACATACAAATTAAGAGGTGTTGTGTTCTTAATCCGGTTTGAAATTCTACCTTTCCTTTGCAGTGACGAAGAGTCACATGACTGCCTTTACACTACCGAACAAGAGACAAAGGGTAGAATCGATCTGAAAGATACTCCTTTGAACAAGGCACAAGGGGAGCTGTTTTGTGATGGCTCCTGCTTCAAACTTCCGGATGGTACATGCACAGCTGCTTATGCAATCACTACATTGAGCACGGTCGTGGAAACCAAGAGAATCACGCATAACTCCGCGCAGGCTGCAGAGATTATAGCATTGACCCGAGCTTGTTAACTTTCCGAAGGGCACACAGTAAACATATATACTGACAGTCAGTACGCCTTTGGGGTGTGTAAGATTATTTAGCAATTTTTTTCATGCAGCACCACTGCATGGGTTTGGTGCATTGCTATAATGCGATACAGCAAGGCATGTGTTGCCAGTGTGACATGGACATGTACATGAAACCAGGCTATTCAGTCAAAAACGATTTCTACATCTAAAATGCAAATAATTTTTTTCCACAGTTAAAAGCATATATTTTTTTTCTTCTTCACCTGAAATTTCTCTGTTGCAGGAGACACATTTGAGGATTAATGAACTAACCTCATTAACAATACTAACATGATTCTAACTCATTAATAATATAATGTGTTCTCCAGTGCAAAATGAGATGGAAAATGACAGGCTCTGAAAGTCATTTTAAACGCGCATCCAGATTTTTTTCTCTTTGCTTCTATCTGTGCTCTGTCCACAGTATTTGCAGGAAGCAAAGACTCGAATAAGCAGGAAATCAGTTTTGTTACAGTTGCAACTGTATAAGCCAAGCCATTGTTCAAGAGAAGGAGGGTAGGACATGATAGATTTTCATTGGTTGAACTCGTTTGGTGGGCTGTAACAGAGCTTTTCTAATGAATCTCGGGGAAGAAGAGAGTTAGAAGACATTTTTACACAGCTCGGAGAAAGACCTGGCTGGTGGCTGGGGAGTTTCTTGATTGAAAAAGCAGATCCCAGTGCACTGCTGCAGAGACTGGGAATTCCAGTCAATAAGCCCTGGTTTGAGTGACGGCAGATGCTCGTCCTTGCTGGGGTGATTTAAGAAGAATTCATTGAACCACTTCCAGAAGGCGACCAGCTGAAGAATTTCACATGCTGGACAGGCTTGGTAATTATATTACAGAGTGTGGGGGCAGTGTGTATGTGTGCGAAACTATTCAGTCAGAGTGGAAGAGGGAACTCCGGTGTTTTATCAACATGTTTAATTTTGCAAATTGAATATGTTCTCGCCGCTCTCTTCTCATTTTGTTACAGATAAGGTTGTTACTGTGCAATTTCCATTTATTTCTGTAAAAAGAGTAAGATCGTGTTGAAATGCAATTTTTATAATAAACAAAAATATCTGAAAGCAGACGGGTAGTGTGTTTTATTTTTCTCCTTTCTTTTTGCATCTACCATTACAATACTGATAATATGGGGAGATGTTTAGACAGTGCAATTGTCATTTTTAAGGTAGCTAAAAATAAGACTTGGCGGTAGCTGTGTGCACGATTCCATTCAGTATATAAGTGTGTGTTTTCTGAACGGAACATAATAATAACATAATGAAATAGCCTGCTGCTGGAGGTACATGAGTCAGCAGAAAGAGAGGCCCTGGACATAGTTCACTGATGTAGATAAGTTGGTGATAAATACCACATGCTAGCTCGCTGTCGTAGATAAGTCAGTGAGGACAGCCCATGGTGGCACTCCAAATGAAAATGTGGTGTTCCTGAAATGTAAGCCTGAGGCCTCTCTAGTGATCACACGAACAAATTAAACAAAAATAAGGGGTTCTGGATATTGGAACCACATATAAAACAAAGGAATTATGTTCACCAGAAATACCACCAATAACGCCTACCAACATAAAGTATACCACTAAATGTATCTGTGTGCTGAAATAATGTATGTATGCTGTAGTACTAGATACCAAATCTAATCTGAGTGCAAAGAGTGATTATTACTGAATTATTTTCATTTTGGCGGTAAGAAAATACCGCTAGGCCCCAAATCTATGCAAAATACCCAACAGGTGGTTGACAACTTCGGCAGACTTTGGGCAGAAAGAGGTTTCTTGACTTCACATGGTACAAAAATCTAACATGGCTCCTTGATAGGACGGTTACTCTCAGCGCTTGCACTCCCTATTCAGCTAGCTATTATAAAATGCGCGGCGCATCAGAAGATTGTAGATCATGTAGGAAAAGGGATTGCTTTTGCTGACCAGATAGCCAAACAGACTGCCACTGATCTCTCTTCAGAAATGTATACTTCAAGGGAAGCCACAAATGCCTGTACTTTTGATGAGGGTATTGATTCCGTAAAGGATATCCAAGCCGATGCCACATTAGAAGAAGCTCAGAAGTGGGCTGAGGGTTTGGGGAAACTGGATGATGATGGGTGTTGGGTGGACAAAGTTGAAGGGAAGTGGTTACTGCCTGACACATATATTATGATGATGGTTGTTATGGCCCATGGTCCCACTCATATTTGTGCTTGTAAAATCACTAAAATGTTGCAAAATATGTGGGTAAATGACAAAATCCTTAAAGTAGCTGAATGCTTTGTTCAGGGGTGCATGGTTTGTTTGCAGCATAATAAAGGAAAGGGCACATCAATTCCTAGGGGTAGTTTTGGTCCACCTTCCGTCCCCTTCGAGGTTATTCATTTTGGTAACAATTTGAAGTATGTATTAGTAATCATCTGTGCTCGCAGCAAATGGATTGAAGCCTATCCTGTCAAAGATGCCACAGCTATGACCACGGCAAAGACTATGTTAAATGAATATTTTCCAAGATTTGGGTTGCCGAAAGTCATCTGGTTGGACAATGGTCCACACTTTATCGCTGGTGTAATTTTGCAGATATGCGCAGGATTACAGATCGATAAACGGTTCCATTCGGCTAGACACGCTCAGAGTGCTGGACTAGTAGAAAGACACAACGGCATCATCAAGAACAAGCTTGCTAAAATGTGTGCTGGTACCAAACTAAAATGGCCGGACGCCTTACCGATCGTGTTGTTATCTATGCGAACAACCCCTCAAACTAAGACTGGGCTCTCTCCCTTTGAGGTGGTTATGGGGAGGCCTGCTAATATTTGGAATGTTCCGAAGTCTCGTTCTTTACGAGACGTCGAATATGTACTTCCCTCTGACTATTGTGGCCAGTTAACTAAAACTCTGTATTTGATTTATCACCAGGTACGAGAGGCTTTACCTGTACGGTATAAGGGTCCTGGTCACAGCATACTACCAGGAGAGTGGATCCTCACCAAATCATTTGAGCGATATTCTTGCCTCGCACCTCGTTGGCGGGGCCCCTTTCAAGTATTGCTGGTCACACAGACTGCGGTGCAGGTAGCAGGACGGAAGCATTGGATACATGCATTGCACACCAAGAGGATTCACATTCAGTGCCATACTATACAGAAGATACAGAACCCCTCACCAATGCTGTAACCAACGATCACGAAGCAGCAACCAGCATCGAGAGTGCATCAGAGACTTTCCCTGAGCCCGTGGGGCCTGGGGAAACAGTCATTTATTCTCAACATTCTCCAACAGTTTCGTCTTTTGAATTTGTTCCGGATCTTGCATCAGATCCTGCTTTGGATTCGTCGCTTCCAACGGGAAGTGACGACACGTTGTTCACAGATCAATCAGTACCAGGAATCACAAGGTACGATCTGCGTCCAAGGAAATAGACTTACTGCACGGTTCGGCTGTGACATCAAGGAAAAATCATCAAAGGGCTTGCCTCTTTTGTTCTGATCATTTGTACATAAGGGGATTCTGTTGGCTAGGGTTTGTGGGAGGACTAAGAAAACTCTCGGCCTGGAGGTCGCCAGCAAATAACATTGGTGCATTTGTTTGAAAAATACAATGCCTGCAACCGTTTCCGCTCGTACAGAACTGATAAGAGAACGTGTGACCAGCTGCGAGAATGGACAATCCACTGTGTGGTCCCCAAAAATGTATTGCTGTCTTGTGATAATGTTAATTGGTTTCACATTTGTCATTGTTTTAGGTTTCTGGTATTTAGAAGAAGTACATCCGTTTGAGAATTTGTTACCTATTAAAAATGTACCTACTGTCTCTACTCCTTTCATGCATCTGCATACTCTATCTCCTAGAGACTCTCAGCACAGACAGAGATATCACAACAACACACTATTACTCATCATGAATGCTACACATGCCATTTTTAACAAATCTAATTGTTGGGTCTGTTTATTTACCACAGCACGGGGATAAGGGCTAGGTTGGTATATTCATCCTTTACCTTTGACAACTGCTTGTTATGCTTCTCTTAGAGCACTATTCTTTGGCCGATGGAACAATAGCATCTCGGGGAATTTCGATGGGACTAACTTGAACAAGTTTGAAAAAAGTGTTCTGACGCCAAGGGATGCTCGCTTTTTGCAAATAGGAGTAAGCTTAATGTTGCTTCTATTAGGCCTTCTGATACACTGTCCCGTCCTTTTCAATCTTTGATCTCTTTCAAGATGGCTCCTATAGGCAATAAGGATGCCACGCCTCCTTCTTACACTGTTAACCAAAGCCCTGATTCAGTTTCTTTCTGCATACAAAGGAATGGTACTCAGTTAATGGGTGATTTTTAAAGGTTGCGCCAACGTTGCAAATTTGAATGGTGAGGACAGACCTTTGTATATAGGCGAACCTGTCTACTTTGTTTGCGGGAATGTAGCATTTCTGTGGTTACCCAGGGATTGGCAGGAAACTTGTTATTTAGGGATCCTGTTACCCGGGGTATTAATTGCAAGTACTGTAGGGATTTCAAAGGCTCGTCCGCGGCGGGACGAGAATGGTGACACTTCAGCACAAGTTCTAGGAGATGTAGCTAAATCCTTTGTGCCATTTTGGGGGCAAATAATGAACTCTGAAGATATCAGGAGACTAACAAGAGTACTGGAGAGGACCATCAACCAGACCACTGACATACTCTATAATATGACTCTAGAACAGAAAGCAATAAGGGTAGTAGCACTTCAGAACGGGATGGCATTAGATGTCATCCTGGCTGAACGTGGGGGGTATGTAAATTAGTGGGATCCGCTTGCTGTGTTTTCGTACCAGATTCCTCCCCAACTATCTTCAAGGAAATACAGAATCTGCATGTCCTAAGTTCAGAAGTGCATGTTCCCGAGTGAAACTGGGATTTTAGCGCTTGTTTCTGGGACTTCTTGCAATCTTGGGGATGGAAACTACTTTCGGTCTTGTTGATCATTTTAGGTATTCTGTTGTTTCTTTGCTGTTGTATACAATGTCTTCCTGGTATGTGTTCGATTTTAGGGGGATGTTGCGCACAAGCGATGGGTACATTAGGACATAAAGTATACGCCCCAGAGAAGATCTCCAACGAATATGTGCTGAAAGAAATTTTAGTATCTGATCTTATGGCAATTGATATCTCTGATAGTGATTCAGGATGTATGGACATTGAGACGTGGAGTTACTCGTAAAGTGACTAGAAGTAGTTTAGCGCTTCGCTTAGGCCAAAAGGAGGGTTTGTTGAACGGGATATCACATGGTGCCTCCTTTATTGTATATATTGGCCTAAGCCCAGCCGCTCTACGAAGAAATCCACGTTGCAAGGTTCTGACCTTAGATCGATTTAGCCGCCATTTTAGGTTCATCCGCCATTTTGATTCTTACTCCAAAGTCACCCTGTGTTCTAAAATGGTGGACAGTGTTCTTCTGTTTGTAACTTGGCCGTCTTGACATCTACATGAAGTTAATGCCTAAACTGCCCGTAGGCCAAATATTAGGGTCATGTAAGGAGACCTTGTCCTTCGTTGACCTGTAGATCAAGGATTACCTGTGCCAACGAGACTGATCCACGAGCATATTAAGCACAATGTTGTTTAAATACGGAATGTGAACACTTGTTGAACTACATTGTATAGGAAATGTACGAAGGCTTAATGTTAAATCCGAAGATACACTGTTGCCATTGTGACTTATTTGTATATAAACTGGGAATAATCCACATGCATTTAGATGAATAAATTAGAAGTGAATGCGGCACGAACCCCTAACCCTAGGAATGATTGACCTGTAAATGGGCTGGACATCATGTTACAAATTGTATAAAAGAGTGAATGTTCTGATGCACAGTCCCACTCACTTCTCAGACCGACAGGGCTGGTATTCGCTATGATGTACTGAGGGCCAGATAGCTATCTGATACTTTCTTCCTTTGAAAACTGTTCAGTTGTAGAATAAAGATCTGTGTATCTTTGTAAACCCGTGTTTGGTGTATTTCATTTTGTGGTACTCAGCCTCTATATTCTCTTTTTGCTTTTACTGCATCTGCCTGCAGAACTATAGATTCATATCTACTGTCTTCAGAGCCCACATTGGCTGTGGACAATTGCTCCAAAACCACATCGTCATCCCAAAACTCTTCAGGTCCAAGTCCTGAGCATCCACCATCCCATCATACACTGCAATACTTTCAAAGGTATGACTATCGTCATAACCACTGGGTGTTCCAGGGAGTATTTTGCCCTCAACATAACTGTAGCTATTCATAATCACTGTTTCCTGAATATCATGCATGAGAGCGCAGGGATTGCTGAAAGACCGCAAGTTGTTCCCAGGCCTATCACAAAGAACTGTCCCAGACCTATGTGTAGCTTGATCATTTTATATCAAATCTATATCCAAGTTTAACATTACTAGCCGATAAAGCTAACTCTCGAGCTGTGTCAATGAAATTATAAAATCATATCATCATCTAAACTATATATAGAATTTATATCTGCTTCATATAACATTGGGATGGGACTTCTATCTGGTGTCATCACAGCATCACTCTGCAAAACCCTAGGTTCACAGTCCCTGTCTTCAGAGCTCACTTCACCCTCAATAGTCATCTGGTCACCACTAACAGTTGCTGCTCCAAGGTTTACATCATTTTTATATAAAATGTAAATTCACTTTATATCAAATCGATCTTAACATCATATCAAGATACGTTAACCGTATTAATCCCACTTAATATAACATATACATCATACAAAATTGATGTCATTTTTATATCAATTTTATAAAAAATGTTTAGAGGAGGAGTAAAGTATCCCCACCAGAAGCTCCACCCCCATGTCGCCTATATGTTGGGAACCGGAAATTGCAATACGTGCAGTCCCAGTGAGAATGCCTGTGCAGCAAATAATCGTTGAAATAAGGTATCCATTGAGAAAACCCTATATGCATGAAAGAAGAAATAACGTTCTTCTGGAAAAAAAATTATGGAAGAAGTGTGAAAATGAGTGAGAAAGAAGATTGGTGACGTCATTTGGAGCAGAGCGAATGCACCTTGGAAAGATACATAAGACGAAAGAACATAAACATTCTATAAGATCTGAAGAGGAGGTGTCAAAGATGAACAACATTTTGGGCTTGAGATGAAGATGCTCATGCAAAGAAATGCTGAAGAAAATGCAAAGTCATTTTACACTTGTACAGATGCAGTAACGCAAGTAGACAAAGTGAATTTAAGGCTGGCTACGTAGTCAATAGTTTGCGGCAATGCACCAATGTATACACATAGGAATGTATAGAACCTGGATATTCCACGATGCACTTTAGCAAGGCTTGAAACACCGTAATTGGAAAGGGTTTTCAGTCTGGTGCAGTTTGAAAACAACTAATGGCGAAGAAGAAATTAAAGAAAGGCTTAGCTGGCCCAGCACCAAGAGTCAAAGCCACTGTGAACCTGGTTGTCTATCAAGTAGTTACAATGAACGTGAGAAAGAAACAAACTTTTGTTTGAGGTGAAATGGAAAAACACTGAAGGTACCAAGATTTCATCATTTGATAGTATTATATGCAGCAAAAAGCTTAAAAGCGTGGTCTCCAATCACATGGTCTGATGAAAATAGACATTGGGTCGAGCTACACCGAAACCAGAAGATAAGATTATGCCATACTCCCTTTAATTCTCAAGCATAGAAAGCCTCTGCAAAGCCAAGTTCAAAGCCTTAGTTTAATGGCAAATGGCAAGAGTGATGACAGATGTTGGGGGTAATTGGTTTGGGAGGCATGACCACGCAGACCCTCCATGCACCTGGAGTGGTAGCCTGCATGCTGCTAGCGTGTGGAATATTCCAGAAGGGTACAAATGTGCCAACCAATTGCAGAGGGCCACGTATTAAAGAGAGCCCTATAGTTTGTGTAACCAATTAATCGTTGTGTACTTTACGACGATGAAGATGACTTGCACTAGACGAGGGCTTAGTTGTCCACCTGATGTTAGTGACCTAATCTCTACCCCTGTTAGTAAGATGTTCCCTGAAAGCCAATCACATCCCCAGGTAGGTCTTTGTAGTTTGCCATGTAGTGTGATGTCTTTGATGATGAGTTTTGACTATAAACGTTATGTTTTTTTCCGAAATGCATTGAGAGTTCAAGCGAACGTCGGGTGATATCCATCCCTGTCTTAGGTAATTGCAAATAAAACAGACAAAGTTTAGCCAACTTCCAGAGTCGGTTTTGATTATTGATGTTTGAGTAACTTCTGCATCCCCATCCATCTCTAAGTATTGCTACCTCATCTTAAAGGGCCCTAAGTCTATGGGTTCAAATGTATCTTCACTTTATATCAAATCCATATCAAAAGGGGAGTGACTAAGACTGGAGACAGGGCGTGTTCCCGCCTGTAATAATTTTGATGGGAATGAAAGGGGGACCCCATACACTACTCTGTGTGTGCCAAAATTACTATTCTTGTGTGCATTTTACTGCAAACAATCAAAATTCAATGGGTCGGGTGGGGGATGCTAACATGCAAGTATCAGGTAGTGCATGCCTCTCTCTCTGCAATTAGCAGAGGGAAGAAAATGACACCCTTTGCAATCACGGAATAGGCATGGTATGTTGCCCACAGTAAAATCTGCAGCGCTGGATTTGAATTATTATATAAGTTGTACATTTACCTACTCATTCTTTCTTTTATGCAACTACCCATTGTCCCTCAGCAGGTTTTAGTGGGGATTGTGAGCGTTTATTAATAGGGGATGCTGCTGTCAAAAAAATCATAAAAGCTCTATCTCCAAATCAATATGATTGCCCTATTATATCATTGAATTTAAGCACTGAACCGGAGGCTCACTCATGTCTGGGTCCTCTTTGGAGCTTCTTTTGATTGTTTTTAACAATTGGCCTGCTTTTAAATACTAGGTTGAGTTTAGTGGGGGGTTGTCATTCTCTGCTATCCCTGTTAGATAGGCGACGCAGCACCGCCCCCTAGGGAGCGGTTATCCCAAGGGACCGTTGAGTGATTCCTTGGCAGACAGTTTGAGTTTAGCTAGAAAGCTCATCTATTTCTCATTTTGGTGTCACATGTGCACCTTTGTGTGTTATTAAACCAATTGTAGTGGGATATGACTAGTATTCACATATCTACAATGTATACCTGCATTTTGTTGTGAGAGTTTTTCAGTGTCTTTACTCTTGAAGCACCGCGGTTTAACCAGAGAACATAACCACTCATGTAGTATCAGTTGTCTTTCTGACCCTCTTTTCAGCCTACCAACTATTATGCATCACAATATAGGTGGCACAACAGGGCTACATCAGTCTGTGATTGATGGACATCTCTGATAGTTGACTGCATTAGAATGACATAATCAAATGTCATGTGAATTACATAAAGGCATGCCATTATGCTACGTTTTTGGTTGGAATTGCTGAGTGTAAGGTTTCAGTATGTCAGAGTCGCAAGGCACACGCTCAGAAAAAAAGGGATTTGGAATGAGTGAAATAGGGTGAAATATGATTGGAGCAGCGGTGAGTGTGGAGAGAGACAAATAGAAAGTAATATAAAGAGATACTGAGGCACAAAGAGCAAGACACACATAGAATGTGAGAAAGATTGAGAACTACAGGACTGAACAGGCAGACAGTGGGAATTTCATCGAACTGGATGGGGATATTTTTGGCCCTTACCGGGTCTGAGCCTCAGACCACTTAAAGACTATGGCCCTCATTACAACACCGGCGCTAAACCATGGCGCTATTAGCACCATGGTTGGTGCCGGTGTTGTAACTGGTCCGCCATGGTTCAATGTGGAATTACCACCCCATTCCAAGGTTGGCGGGGCGGTAATTCCCCATTGAACCATGGCCCTTCCCCATTCCCATTTTCGCCCCATAGGGCTCTATGGGAATGGGGAAGGCGCTAAGTACGGTACCGCAAATTGCGGTACCGTACTTAGCACCAAGGTCCCTTTGCGGGTCCCTACTTTAACGGCTGGTATAGACCAGCGTTAAGGTCGGGTCCTGCAAAGGGACCGGACCTCCTAGTAAGGCGCTAAGTGTTTAACAGCGCCGCAGCCTTTTACAGCGCCGTTAAACACTTAGCGCTAGGGTCGTGTTAAGGCCTTATATTAGTGAGTACCTGCACTTCTTTTTTTTTAAGCACCGTGTGACACCCTTAGTCAACCTCCTACTGGCAATTGAACACAGTCAACAATTGTATTTCAAAATGTCTTTGAAGAAGAGAGAACAGGAAACACAGTCCACGTGTAGCCCTTCCAAGCTGGCGTATGAAATCTCAAACGCTCGCACAGGGTTAAATGCATGGCATGAAACACACATCCTTCTGCATTCCCTTTTCACAGCTACACGACATGCCTCGTTAGACAGATTGCAGAGTGCGCTTCCAGTCGTCATGCGTGTGCCTTCCCCAAAGCACTAGCCATCTCCGATCATGACTGCGATTACACACATGAAAGACTCATTGTATGCACCAATGAATTCACACTCACCTCGGAATGGCACTGTCAAAGCTCACACATAAATACTTTTCTCAAAATGACCTGGTCACAAACCAATGACAACTGAAATTGCTGAAGTTTTCAAGGTGGGATAAAGGAAGGTGATGTGGAAGAAACGATTTAGACATATCACATCTCTCAATCTATCACCCCCACCTCTCCAGAAAGAATTCTAACCTTCAGTGAAGTGCCTTGTTCACATCCAGACTCTGCTTGGATTCGCAATCGTGTTTACTTCTCTATGCTAAGGTCGATTATCATTGCATTTCAGGGCTGGAAGATCCCTGTGACAGGCGGCCTATCAAGTAGTAGCGACATTAAATGGAAACCCGATTTAAAATGTATGGGATGCATGGCATACGAGATCACCTTCTTACAAAGGGTTTATGTTTGTGGATTGTATGGAGCTCAAGGGCCCAATGGCATTAAAGAGCTTTTAATAAAACATATTGATCTGACCTGTTGGTAACCAAAATCACAGAGAAGCCACAGAATATATCCAAATAGATGACATATTAGTGGGTGTCTTAAATATGTTTTGTTTTAACTACCGTTCTAACTGGCTGAGATTGGAAGCCAAAAGGAGGATCGTTCCATGCGGTGGCCGTTGCAAGTCAAAGGTCTCCCACCCTGCCGTTTTAAAGTTGGAATTGGGTTGTTCAACACAGAACCTGAAAATCGTAATGTCTGCATAGAGAAATAAGAAGTGATATGACTTTTCAGGCATCTGGGTGTGTTCTGGAAGTGTGATTTTTGCGTTACGATTGCCAGTGTAAATACAATGCAGTTTTCAAGGTTTGGAGTTGCAAGTGAGAAGGGTGAAGCCTCAGGGGCGTAGGAGACAGATAACAATCTGTTGGGAAAAGGGGGCGCCTTGGGGACTTTTCTACAGGAACAACTCAATCCAAATTTCTATAGGGTCAAGTGCTAAGTAGTTAAAACCACTGTAAAAGTATGTGTTAAGAAATAACACCAAATAGAGCAGTTTTATAAAAACATTAACACTTCAAATAAGTTTTAGCTTGCTGATCTATGGCACAATATCTAAAGCTGAGGGTAAACTTATTTTCATCAACACATTTAGAAATATAGTATCTGTGCACTGGTAAAACACACTTTGAAACACTTGAAATCTTACAACAGGAAATGTAAGGAAACAAGGTTCTCTTAATCTCTTTGACAATCTCAATGTAGTTGCCTTTTGGGGGCATTGATATGGAACAAGTTACTTACCTGTAACTGTTCTTCTCCAGCATGGGTCTGGCATGGGTCTCCAGCATGGGGTTTTGCATGGATTCACATGCTCATGAATAAAGAATACGTAACAGTACACGCATGCACAACCACAGGAGTTGGCAAGGCTCAACAGAAGCTATCTCTTACCTCCTCACCAGGCTCACCTTCAACAAACAGGTTGCACAGCACTGCTTGGCCAACTTTGTACTCCTCCCTGAAATCCCTGTTGACGCAGTTGAATCTCGTGATGGTGTGCGTCTACCTCCACCTAACAGCCCTGCAGATGTCCAGCAGGGGCACAACAGACAGGAATGCTGTAGTATCAGCGATAGTTCTGGTAGAATGGGCTCTCGAATGGACAGGCAATGATCAGTTTGCCAACTGGTGACAGTGAGTGATACCGCCTGAGAGCCACCTGGAAATGGAAGCCTTGGACAGGGCCTTCCCATGGTTCACAGGAGCGAAGTTCACAAAAAGCTTCGAAGTTTTCCGGAAACTCTTTGTGCAGCCCACATAAAACGTCAGCACCATAGCCTCATCCAGCGAGCGCAAAGTCCTTTCAGCTGGCGACGGAGGTGTCAGAAAAAACACAGGTAACACCAAGGGCTCGTGTAGATAAAAGTGTGATGGGAGGGGTGCCTCCGCAGCACCACCCTCATCTCGTGTAAAGTCAAATATGTTGGTGTACAGGCTAGGGCCTGTATCTAACCCACTCATTGTGCATAGGTGATCGACACAAGAAAAGCTGTCTTCCATGACAGAGACTTGAATGGAACAGAATGCAAAGGCTTGAACGGTGTTAGGGAGAATTCTCCAGAATGTCTAATTTCCCTTACCTACTGAGTCCCTCAGCAGCTTTGCTGGATTTCTAGGATTTATTTTTTTCACCTGGTAAGAGTGTGAGTCTTTTTTCCCACTCTTACATGTGTTTTGTTGTGTGTGTTTAACATTTTTTTGTGTTCATAGACTATGGAGCCTCACCTACTCCATAGGCATCATCTTTTTACTGTGTGTTACAAAGCACCTTCAGTGCAGTGACACAGGGTCGTCTTTTTGGCTTCCCAACTCTGACTCCATTTTCTGGAGCTGACTACTGTCCTTGCCATAGTTGCCATTGACTTTATTAGTCTTGTTTAAAACTCACAGACCCAGTACAAACTATCTTAAATAGAGTTCTGGAAAGGGTTAATGCTTATCCCTTTTTGACTGTTTTTTCTTGGAGCATTGTTTCGCTCCCTTTTCATTAATACTTGGCTGGTGGCTCCTACCACGGTTATCTTAAATAACCCTGGTATTGTTTTAGGCTATCTTGGTAGCCTCAAACTTAAACCCGCTAGAACATAAAAGTCTTTCTCATGTTTTTCTCTGTGCACCAAACCTGGTTTGGTTCCTTTGTTCACTGTCCTTTCGCGGGCTTCTACACAGAAGCCCTGCTTAGGCACCTGTATATCTGGGGGGAAAGGATGTGAGGGAGGGGTTTAGGACCACCTGCACAGGGTCTCCTTGGAGACCAATGTCGCACTCTGATCTGATTGGTTGTGGTGACAGTCCCAGCAGGACAGCTACCCTGCTGTGTGATTGACAGCCAGGCTATGTGAATGGGGGAAACTGCATAAAAAGGATGTCTCTGGGGCTGCAAAGGCAGGGTTGCCTCTGGAACGAAAGAACTGAAGAGGAGCTGAAAGAAGAGGACCCCTACAATGACTGAACCACCCAGTGAAGCCCTGCTGCAGGTCCAAATCTTCATACTTCAATGACAGGGAAGATCTTCAAGGAATCGTCTCCACTTGAGCTGGTGGGAACAACCAGTTTAACAAACTGCTCGCCAGGTCTCCCTTCTGAAGTCGAATTTGCTGTACAGAGCTACAGTGAACCGAATAGCCAGGAGGAACGGACCCTGCTTGTGTTTTAAGGAGCGCACCTTTTATTTGTTGCTTTGCTCGGCTGCTGGTTTCTTCCCTGGGCAGTGCAGGACCCTCCAGTCTTCCTACTTCGTGTCAGTCCGACAGTCGCTTCAGGAACCGTGATCCTGCAGGACCTGCCAGGAACGTCTGTCTCAGCTACAGCCTTCTTCTCCATTTAAGGTACTGTTCAAATCCGGTTGTCCGTTTCGTTCAGCCGCGGTCAAAGTGTGTGAAACCTTTTGCCAATCCGAGGGCTTGTCCTTCTCCATTCTTTAAGCTAACTTTTCTGCTGACCAACTTCGTCTTGAACTCTTGGCAAAGACTTAACCGCGAACTCCCCTGAACTGTGTGATCCTCTGCAAAGTCTTTGGTCCATTGACTTTGGGCCAGGCCCCCTTGAATTTGATTTCCCCACTGTAGTTCCTTTTTCTAGATTGCCCTGCTTACTTACTTGTTGGTGTTGTTCAATTCTTGCCCAACTTTATCTTTCCCTCCATTTTAAATTGCTGACGTGCTATTTTGCTCACACTTCATTTTGATCCTAACTTTTCCAGAATCTATTGGGTGCGATGTAGTGTATTAAGAGTGTGATTTTTTAACTGTTTTACTTTAGTGAAATGTTTTACAACTGATGTGTAAATACATGAATATTCTTTTACTCAGAAACCTTGAGTCAGTGTTTGGCTGAATCATAGTAATTGCTGTCCTTTGTGTAACTATTGATACTGCTCACTTACTCTTGTGATAAGTTTGGCTGCTCAGCCATCACTACCACTTTACTGTGTAGTACAGGCTTGTACCAAAGGTGAATTTGTACTGTCACTTGTAGTCTTAATTGTGTGTGGGGTTCCCAAAGGGTACTGCATATAATTCTGCCTAAAAAAAGGGGCTCCCATGAGCCTATTAAGTACCACATTGAGCTCCCACGCCAGGGCCGGAGCCTTCACTGGCGGGAACGAGTGGAACAGTCCCTTGATGAATTCCTTCACCAACCGGTGCAACCACAAAGAGGGTCGTCCTGGTGATCTGGCGTGGCGATAAATCTGCAAGATGAATCTTGATGGAGGCATGAGCCAGCCCCGATTTAGCCAACAACAGCAAATAAATTAGTACCTGAAGGGCTGTGATCCTCAGCAGGTCGATCCTCTGAGAACAGCACTAAACTGTGAATCTCTTCCATTTGTGTCTGTAGCATTTCAAAGTCGATGATGCCCTGGCCTTGGCGAGTACCTCCTTGCAGTCCGCTGAAGGATCGTAACGCCCAAACTTGAATGCTGTAGGAGCCAGGCCTTGGGGTACCAGATCGGCCTCGGCCATGCTGGTGCGACAAGGATCATCCTGCACCGTCTAAGTTGATTGATGACTAAAAGAAGCAACGGCAACAGAGGGAATGCATACAGAAACAGGCCATCCCAAGGGAATGAGAATGCGTCCGCCATGCTCCCCGGCTGGGGAAACATGCTGGCGGACCTCCAGCACTTGGTGTTCATCACCATCACAAACAGATCGATCTGGGTATTGGCCCATTTGTCAAACAGGTTGTCCACTTGGTTCTGCCGTAGCTCCACTCATGGCAAGAGCATAGCTCCTTACTGAGAGAGTCAGGGACTGTGTTCTTTACTCCTGCAGGTGAAATGGAATGAGGAACATCCCCTGAGAGACAGCCCAGTGCCACAAGTCTTGTACTTCCCTGGTGCGCGCAGGGGGATCTAGTGCCCCCCTGCTTCCAGATGTAAAACATTGTGGTGGTATTGTCCATGAAGACCCTCACCACTTTGCCCTTGCGGAACGGCAGAAATGACTTCAGGGCCCAAAACACTGCCGTAGTTCCAGTACGATTATGCATAGCATCTTCTCTTCCGGCAGCCACAGGCCTCTGGCATGGGGACGTCCAGTTTGGGCTCCCCATCCTTCCAGAGACACATTCATTGTGACTGTCCCCTGGTACAGGGGGCTCTGGAAATCCTTGACTCCAGCGATTTTGGAGGGTACGCACCACCATCTGATCGCTTGTCGGAACTCCTCGTCGAGCACAATCCTGTCCTGGAATCTTCTGGGCACCTGGACCCAATGGGTGTGGAGGAACTCCTGCAGCGGCCGCATCCGTATCCTTCAGAGCCTTATCAGGTAAATGCATGACGACTTGAAGCCGGGCAGCGACTTGATGGTCCTTACCGTGGCGATCTTCAGTGCCAACAGCTGTTTCACCTTGATCAGGATGGCCGATATCCTTTCCTCCAATGGTGATGCCACGCATGACACCCTGTAGAGCGTGGATCCCAGGAATAGAGCGTCCTGCGATGGAGTAAAGCAGGACTTTGCATAGCTCACTGAGAACCCAGATCCGTCAGAAGACAGACGGTCTGCTCGGTGTGTTCACCGGCAATGTCTCTTGACTTGGCCTGGATGAGCCAGTCATCCAGGTAGGGGTAAACGCGGATACCTTGAAGTCGCAGATGGGCCGGCGACAAGCACTTGGTGAAGACTCTGGGTGCCGACTTCAGCCTGAACATAAGGGCCTTGAACTGATAATGCTTCCCCTGAATGACGAAGCGCAGAAGCTTGCAGTGTCCTTTATGTATAGGGACGTGGAAATACGTGTCCTCCAGATACAACATTGACAGAAATTCCCCCTTCTACAGCTGCCTGAACACATGCTGAAGCATGACCATACTGAACTTCTTGGACTTTATGTATGTGTTTAGCCATCAAGGTCGAGAATGGGCCTACAGCCTTCGGCCTTCTTTTTTTACGAGGAATTACCTTGAGTATACTCCGTAGCTGCAAAGTCGCCCTAGAACCAGCTCTATTGCCCCATCTGTAACATGGCCTGAACATCTAGCAGCAGCTGAGGGATGTGGTTTTCCTGCTGGGCCACTGGTGGCATTTGCGGACAGTTCCATTGGAATTCTAAGGTGTGTCTGTGGGCAAGAGCGTCCAGCACCCATCTGTCAGTGGAGATGGTCTCCCACACACTGGCGAAGTTTGCCAGCTGGCCTCCCACCGGTGTGTACGGGTGGGGGCCTGACATCCTGGCAGGTTCAATCTTGTTTGGAGATTGACAGGCCACCTTGCGGTCCCTGACAATGATGACATCCGCCCCTGAAGGCCTTGGAGCAACCCTGTCGGCTTCCTGGGTCGTGGAATAGGAGGGCAGGTGGTAAGAGGACGAGCCCCCCTGAAACCCTTCAAAGAGCAGATAGACTTCCCTCCTGAGGAATGAAAGGACGTTTTTGTTGCTGTAGGGTGCCTAGGGCACGCTAAGTCTCTGTGCCCATCTTGATGGCCTGAAGGGATTCATCCACAGCCTTCCCGAACAGGTTGTCCCCGTCAAAGGGCATGCCCAAAACCCTCCTCTGGACCTCCTGTCTAAAGTTGGTGGCCTTGAGCCGGCCACAATGGCAAAGACAAACTCCATTTCCCACCTGGTGGAAACCCGTGTCTGTGATGTCCAGGGCCACTGTGATGGTGTGGTCCGAAGCCATATCCTCTTCTTGAAGGATCTTCAAAGCCTCAACCCGCTTGTCATCTGGGGGGAAGTCCAGTAGCAGAGCCAGTTTAAACCACAGCTCCCGGTCATATCTGGCCACGATCGTGAGGGCTTTGGCAGCCTTGACCGTCGTTGCCGAGTAGATAACCTTTCTACCCATCAAATCCAACTTCTTCCCCTCATTATCCGGAGGGATGGAGGACGAAGAGGCAGCCGAGCCTGATGATTTCTTCCTGTCGGCCACCGAGAGCACTGAGTCCGGCGACGGTTGATACCATAAGCACTTGGGTGCAGAGTCCGGCACCCTGTACTTCTTCTCCAGCCAGTCTCTCTTAGCTGGGGCTGCAGAGGGGTTCTTCAGCCGAGCCAGCCCTTTCTTCCCAAAAGTAGTCCAGGAGAGGGACTGAAAGGATGGTCTTCCTATTCGCCTCTCGGCTCTGATATAAGAAGCCTACCTTCTTCTTCTCTGGTGTGAGCAGGAAAAGCTATGATGCTTGGGTGATCTTCGCATAGAAAGATTCCAACTTGTCCGGCAGAGAGGCTCTGGGCAGATGTGATGAGAGGTCCCCCATCCCGCCATCATCATCTGTGCCCTTTGTCGCTGTGTCCGACACTGTCTCCCTTGGAAGGGGAGATGAGCGGTGGAGAGGGGGGTGATGGGTGGCATGGAGGTGCAGTGTGACTCCTTCTCTTATTGGCCGGCGGCTCCCCCGGAAGGAATGGGCAGCAGGGTTGTCAGCATCTTCCTCTGTATCTCAGACACCAGCGTGTGGAGGGTCGAGAGGATGTCCAGTGAAAGGTCTCTAGGTGCTATCTGGGGTGCAGTGAAGCTAGGTTGCAGGCCCTCATCATCCTGGGGATCCTCATCTTCGCCTCCATAGATGGTAAACCCATTGTCATTGTCGCCATTGTCGCCCCCGCTCGGGGTGAGTCCCCAGCGTTTTCCTCATCGGCATTGCCCACCTGGGCGGTGTGGATGGAAATGATCTCATCTTCTTCAGCCGAAGAAATGTCTGTACCCTGGAAGCTTTCCGTGCCCCACCCCCCTTTCTTCTTGTCCAGAGAGGTCGGTTTCAGACTGAGATCCGACATCCTCTTTTCCAGGGTTTTCTCAAATGGCTTAATCAAAGTCTCCCTCCTGGGAAAAAGAGACACCCTGGCCATCGTCGGGGTACACTGCAGGTCTGCCACTATGGCCTTCAAAAGCGATGCCACGACCACCTCGAGGGAGGGCGACGGTTTCGCCTGGTGCACCTGGGCCTTCACTGAAAGGCTGAATCCCTTGTCTGGTTTGGGATTTTTCCTCCTGGCCTTGTCGGAACCCTTGTGCAACTTGGCCTTCTCCATTGCGGGTAGGTTAGACACTGCACACTGTCTGACCTTTCCCTGATTGGCTTTCTCTGGATTCTTTCTCAGCTTCCCCGAGGTAGCTGACTTCCTCTTGGTCGACGATCCAGAGTGGTGGTTGCAGATCGATGCAGATGGGGATGACGATCGTGCCCTAACAGTTGTGGGACCCGCAGCAGCGGCGACCACGACAAAACGGACTCGGAGTGCTTGGCCTTGTGTTGGGCCCCCACGAGTGGAGTGCCCTCCAAGGAGTTAGAAGCCTGTCAGGTTTGCCGGATCCGGGAGAGGCATGCCCCTAAATTCCACCCGCAGTAAGGGCCTTGGACTGCAGCCACGATTCCAGCCATTGGTGTCGATCCTTCAACGTATGCTTTGAGAAGCCACAGCAAATCTCACAATCCTCCTCCTTATGCATCGGGTGCAGGCAGTACAGGCACTGGGAGTGCACTGGGAATGCTTGTCATCCATGTACACATTCTGTAAACCACAGCTGGAGCAAAGCTTGAAGAGGGAGCCGCCGTCCTTCTTCTTGTCCGAAATGATCCACGCGATCTAGGGCTGAAGAGTCTTCTGAAAGCCTCCAACAAGAACACTCAAAGAAAACAGCACTTGAGGGGTGCTGGAAAAAAATAAAAAAAAATGAGTCCCTGTTAGTCGGTTAGAGGATCGATAGTGCACATAGGCTTGATTAACTCTCAAAAAGCGAAAAACGTGTCAACAATCTCAAATTACCGATGAGGAGATTCTCAGTCTTACTGGCATCAAGACAGATGTCATTGGTGGCACATCACTGCTGAATAGCGGACAGACAGTCAGAAATGAGGGAAGGAGAAGAAATGTCCGAGAGTAGCCTGAAAATGAGCTGGGTGTCATCCGCATAGCACTGAAAGTTAGGGCAGAGAGTGGCAATGCGGTGGGCAAAGAGTGCCAGGTATTGGTTGAACAGCCAGGGGGAGAGGTTAGACCCCTGGTGAAAACCACAGGTAGAGAAAACAATAGCATAGAGGAAGGGCCCAAGTTGGACCTGGAAGGGTCACTCACCGAGGAAAGAAGTCAGCCATGCCAGTGCCTGACCAATGATACCCAGGTTATCACAGAGATGGTTAAGCAGGATGGCATGGTTGACCGTGTCAAAGGCAGAAGAGAGGTCAAGCAAGATGAGGAGACAGGGGGTGTGAGAATCAAGGTTGGAGAGCAGGTCTTCACGGATGTTCAGGAGAGCAGATTCCGTGCTTCTGCAGCTCTGAAGCCAGACTGATGGTCATGGAGACAACTAACAGTTTCAGTGTGGCTTGGATATGAGCTCTCTTCTTGGTGAGGACAAAGAGCCGTATGGAGCAGGCGGCAGGCCAGTTTGTCAGAGTATGTACATGACGTAAGACATTTCCTCTTGCCCCCCCCCTTGCACTTGCATTTTAGGGTGACAAGGCCTGAGTCGTACCAGGAGTTGCACTTGACTTTGGGCTTCAGGTGGTGTCTCATGACAGGGGCAAGGATATCAAGAGTATCAGATGGAGCAGAGTGGAGCGTGGAGAGGGCTGTGTCAGGGTGAGAGTCAACCAAAGGGGGAAGGGGAGGTGAAAAGGCTTCATGGGTCGGATGACTAGCAAGGTTGGTGGCAGTGATGGAAGTGTCTTGGCCTGAGGGTTGGGGAGGGTGAGATGGAAGGAAAGGAGACAGTGATCACTCTAGGATAGAGCAGTGGAGTAAGGGACAGAAAGGGGGAGGTCAGTGGAGATCAGAACATCCAGAGTATGCCCTGCAGAGTGAGTCGGGCCAGAGGGGAGAATAGTGAGTGAGAGAGAGTCGCAGAGGTTGTGAAAGAGTCGAGAGAGGGGCAGGAGGCATCCAGGTGGATATTCAAGTCTCAAAGAAGGAGGAGTTGAGTGAAGAGGAGAGGTCCGCCCACTCAGAGAAGAAGGAGGAGATCTGACCAGGTGGTCGATATATAGTAGCCACAGTGAGGGAATGGCTAGGGGAGAGAGAGAGCCTGCAGACAAGGCATTCAAAAGAGGAATAGGTCTGCGTAGGAGTGACAGAGTCAGGAATCCACTCAGGGAAGATCCAGGCTACACCCCCACCGGAGCGGTTGGATCTGGGCCGTGAACCATATCTCGGTGAGACCGAGGACATCGAGGTCAAGTTCTTCCAGAAGGTGACAGATGTCGGAGGAGTGTTTGACAGCTGAGCAAGAGTTAAGAGTGGCAATGTGGAGAAGGTAGCCAAGGAGGAGGCAGCATAGGGAGGAGAGGAAGCCGCAAAGGGTGGGGAGGGGACAGCAGGAGAAGAAAAGAAATTGATGAGGCACGGGAAGCATCTATCAAAAAAGGTGAAGGTTGGCCTGAGGGCCTTGGACCAGGATGGTTCCATTCGAGTAAACATTAATGATGACTTTAGAGGAATGGAAGGAGACAAGGAGGGCATCCCACCGGGTGCCACCATTAATGGGAGAAGAAGAGAAAGGAGAGAGCACAGAGACCATATGTAGCATCCATAGGTCTGGCGAGGGAACGACAAAGAGGATGTTGGTGAGGGTTTCCTTGGAGGAGGCATTGGTGTAGGTGTCAGTGATATGGAGGCCTGGGTTGGAGACCAGGATGTCCTTTTTAAACTTCTTCTTACCAGATTTTGTGAGGAGAGCAGGATAGTCAACAGAGAAGCAGTTAAAAAAGAAAGGAGAGACGGAGAGCACCATGAAGAAGGAGGGGAGAGGAAGAGGTGGAAGGGAGAGGGCAATAGGACAAGACAACGACACTCAGGGTTTACGTACTATCAAAACTATATTTTAAGACAGGAGAAGAACGCACACCTAAGTTTGAGAATCCTGAATAGAGGAAGAAGGTCTAGGTTTCACAATGCAGTTTTTAAAATATTGATACAGTGCATATTATATAAGCAGGGGGCAAAACACACCTATGTTGAGAATCCTGAAAAGAGGGAGAAAGGCCTAGGTTTCACAATGCAGTTTTTTAAATATTGATACAGTGCATATTATATAAACAGGGGGCACAACACACCTAAGTTTGAGAATCCCGGTTAGAGAGAGAAAGGCCTAGGTTTCACAATGCAGTTTTTTAAATATGGATACAGTGCATATTATATAAACAGGAGGAAAACACACCTGAGTTTGAGAGTCTGCAAGGTGGGGGGGGGGGTAAGCAGGGAAGCTGGAGGAACTAACCAGGAAGATTGACTGGCGACTGACGTCCCCTGCGGACAGCTGCAGACACAACAGGAGCCGCTTCAATGGGAGCCACCCTTTGCCTTATCGGCCCTTAGCCGTGGGGCTGCTGGGCAGGGGCTCCCTGGTAGCGCTGGTAATGAGGAGGGGGGGGCGTGCCTATCAGGGTAGAGGGAGGGCTGGGAGGCGGGAGGGGGCAGGGGAACACATTGTTGGTGGTATATATCACCCCTGCCCATCTGCCCCCCTTTTCCTACATTTATGTTCAGCATGGACTACTTTTCAAGCAGTGTATTTTGCCTGTGATATGCTGAGGTAGTAGTAAAAGTACACTCTCGGGGCCTGATTCACAGAATGTTTTCCTATGGGATTGCACCATTATAAAACACTTCCATGAATCAGGCCCACAGTGTTGTTGTCTTATTTCTGCTGAGTAATGATGAAGAGTTGATAGACAGACTGTGGTTGGTTCTTTTGTGCATGTATCATGGGCAAAGCAGAAACTCAGCCATTACTATGGATATAACATGGCAAGAACATGCAGTAGTATGACTCTCTGACAGAAATTAGCAAGCCTATATGGCTGTGTGGATGTGATGTTATATTTTGCCTAAGTTTCAGACAAGTCCAGTAACGTGTGCCCTGTCACACATGAGGTTGAGGTATAATTGCCTGAGATATGGAATAGGGGTCAGGTGGGGACACCTCACCTGACCAAAGCTGCTTAAGTATGATGAAGGGATCCATTGATCCCTTACAGGCGTAGATTGTGTCACGTGGATGGGACAATGAGACCAAGCGCAATCATAAAGACCTACCCTGGTGGTGGTAAGCGCTGCCGCACAAGGTCAAAGAATGTTCTGTTATGAAGCTCATTGTGAATGTAACCGAATGCATCATGCACATTTTCTGTCTAAACCTCATTATGTAAAGTCTTATAAAAAATCCCAATATTACTGTGTTTGGGGTATATCTCTTTTCTGCGACAAGGATGATATCCTTGTTTTTCTGCCCATTTGTACACAGCTGTATATAAATAAACCTGATACTGGTGGGTTTCTACATTTAGTACCATCACGCCTTGGAATCATCAGGCCCAGGTGATGGTAACAGGAGCAGTTTCCCCTCAAACTCCTGTGTGTGCAAAAGGGATAGGTAAGAGGCCTCATTGAAACCTTTACAAGGTTTTGAGGGAATCTGGTCATTAAGGTTGATCACTTTCCGTGGCATGCATGAATGCATTTTTTTATTAATCTAAAGGTAGCCGGGCATGCTTGGTGGTGGAAATATGGGGTAATCAGGTCAGAAAGTAGATGGAATTATAAATTAAACCACACAAGAGAAATAATAGCAGTAACAATACGGGAGGGAAATGTAGAAGTGAGCTGAAAGCTGACCCAAAAACAAAGGGGGCAAGAGGATGACATCTAACTATGTTAAGGGGAAAACAGATATGTGTTTTATTTTGGGTGATTAGTGGAACTGCATTGGGGTGAGTTCACGCTAAAAAATGTCTTCCAAGAATCTTTGAAAATGAAATCAAAAGAATAATAAAAACAGGAAACAAACAATTGAAAGAATTTGGGTTTCTGGAAATGAGCACTCCATAGGCTTTACGTGTACACATATCAGCCTAGTGGATGTAAATATCTTCAAAAAAGAGTTCCCTAACACAGGGGTATAAATGCAAGCAATTCCCTATGAAAGGTAATTTTGATTTTGCAAAACCTCTACATTTTAAGGGTGGCTGCTTGGAAGGACAGATCTTTCCATTCTACTCCAGACACAGGCATCAAGACAAGGCAAGGCTAGCTGTCAATAGGCTTTCTCTATTCACCTTTGATTCCATTTGGCCAACACTATCCAGCTTACACATTCACACCTTCCCGTCATCAGCCTTGAATCACTTCTAAAATTCAGACCTTCAAAACAAACATGTGTTGTAGCCTATGACGCTGGTGCAAATTACAGGCCCCTACCCTATTCCTAAACTACAAAACTTCTCCTCCGGACCTAATCTCTACACTGGAATCCTAGCATTTCGCAATCAATCCTGCAATCTTGCATCTATCCTCCAATCTTTTCTCACACCTCCCAAGCCAATATCAATCTCCATCTCCCTTTCTGATAATAACTTTGCTCAATAATTGGCCTAAAAAATCTTTAAAATCCATGATACTCTCAAAGCCATCCTCTCTCTCCCTCCCAAAGCCTCCTACTGTCCACCACCTCTCCCCCAACCTCTTCTATTCTCAACTACGTCTATCCTATCATTATTATTTTAATTAGCACTCATCCTTCACAGTAGCAACTAATCTTGTGCTTTTATTGACCCTTTGGCTCCCCAAATAGTCACAGACTAAGCACAATCACTTGCCCTTATCTCTCTGAACTCTGTAACCCCTCCCTCTCACTTCCCTTTTACCATTCTTTCTGGATATTCCATTTATTTCTGGGTAAAGTACTTATTATCACATAACAGGAAACCTCAGAAGGTGGGATTCCCACTAATCCAGGATATTCTTTGTATACTGTCATGGCTGTGGAGGCCTTTTGAACTGGATAAAATCGATCTAAGCATTAGAGTACCAGTAATTGGGAGTAGATAATTCGATCTACCACTTCTGAAACTATGTTTTCCTGATGGCTTACAGCTATTCTTATTTTATGTTTATCTTTTGGCTGCACTTCCTCAGCAGTGGCAATTACCTCTTTATCTTATTGGCTGGATGTCTTCTCCACCACAGGGAATAGAGTTGGCACAGACACTGTTATGTTAGTGGGGGACTCTAATGATCAAATCGAGCTGCAGAGACGGTGAGGATGAGGCATCGCACATACCAGGGGCCCTAGTCACGATAACAAGAACTCAATATGGACATGCCCTATAGTTAGCTGTAATCTTTGCAGAATGAGCGTATGTAACACTAAATGGACGTATTTCAGTGGATACCCCCACCCCACAAACATATAGAACTCTGTCAGCTGCTAGTCATATTGACTGATGCATGATTAGTATTGTGCACTGGCAGATGCTTAAAACCGTGTTGTGGATTGCCCAGAAAGTGACCATAACGCTTTGGCCATCAATCTGAAGTATGACATTGTAGGCACCCTACCCGTCTTTAGATGTGCAAAAGAATAAATGTGACACTCCCCAGACGGGGAATAAGGCTACAAGGACAGGTTGCGAGAGTTCAAAAATAGTTTATGTAATTGGCATCCAAGCAACTCTGCTGCCCGAGAGCGCTCTGACAAATATCACAATTTCGTCACATTGTAAAGGTACAACTTGTCATAGATGACGCAATTAGTATAAGGTGTCGAGGTGGTGCAGGATTGGTCAGTCAGTATAGGACCATTTGGCGACAACGTCACGGTTCCATCTGGATTGGTCGCTCCTTGGCCGGGAGGATGGACTTCACGTGATCCTGTTGTCAGTCTCCAGGAGGGGTGAAGGTCAGGTTGCTGTGAGGTAGGGTGATCACTAACTAAGCTAACATAATACATCTCTGTGAAGCATGCACTAAATAATTACTTTGCCATTTGTTTGAACAAATCATTGCAAACCTATAAACATCTTACATGTATTTACATCGTCTATAACAGTGGTTTATATAGAGCATCAGGTTAAAGGGCTTTGACCATAATGATAGCATTGATTGAAGCTGGCGTCTGGACTTGTAAAGAATCTGAGGTACATTGGCATTTGTTAGTATTGGGAGGTGATAGATTGAGACAGGGATCTAATGTTAGTCGGGGGTCTACTTGGCGGGCATCATGGTGGGGTCACATATTTGGTACATCAAGAGAATATCTTGCAGGGACACAGGGTTACACTGGCAGTAATTCTCAAATGGCGAGGGTGAGGGGGCATGGACAGATTTGTTGAGATGGATGCATGGCTTAAGCCGGTTCACACGCAGGGCAGTGATCTCAGAGGAAGAGTGAGTTGTTACATTTGTTCTTTGTTGCAATTACCACCGGCTTCCGCGTGAGAATGGAGCTGCAGAGTTTTCCAGACACAGTGAGAAAAAAGGTGGGGGCCAGGAGTACTGTGTCTGCGGCGCTGCAAAGGGAGAGAAGCCTTTTCATATTATCGCAGTGAGGCCTAGTTACCAAGATGGCATCAAGGGGGCACAAAGATGGATGCCATGTGTTGTGCGCGATGGTCTCATCTACGCAAATGCCAACCAATGCTGACATTGCATAAGGGCAACGTGGGCACCCCCACCATTGGAGGCACATGGTCCAAGTTTGTACTAAGGAAAGGAGGGACGGGGAGCCTACTGGCCCCTCACTCCCACACATTCCCCCCTTTTGTTACATCTAAAGTAACAAACTATTAGTTCTTTTTATTCTCCTTTCGATAATACTCAACTTCAGCTACTGCTTCATACCAGGCTGGTGTACCTTTTATGGGCATCCATGCTCTACATACGCTTTTCAGGCTGTGCCCTTTCCTTGCATATTCATCAGGGGTACATGTCATATAAATCCCTTAATCCCCATCCAGGTCCACCCACACTTCATTGTACCACTGGAGCTCTCTGGGTTCTTTTATGGTGGTATGATATAGATTGTCAACCCTGTCCCCATCCTGGTGGTATACTGCTGTCATGCGATATTTTGGTGGGTTAAGTTCCCCAGTTTGCATTTGGGCATCTATCATAATTGTTACCGTTGCCTGCCGGCCCATCGTTACCATCATCATAGCTGAATTAGGCATAGATTTTGCACAAAATCCGATACCTAATTGGCACACACAGAAACCTATTATTATGAAGACGATGATAGGAACAAAAATGTTCATCATGGTGTTGAACCAGGACATTATCCAGCTGAACATGTTGTCAAACCAGGTGGTTGGTTCTACTCCCCCTTCTTTTGACATCCTTTCTCCCAGGCTGTGTACCGCTGATATGACATGGGAAAGTGTTCCATTGTCTGCATCTTCAGATGGCACTAATGTGCAACATGCGCTCCTGGTTTTTCAGCAAACACTGCCGTCCATCGCCGTTAGGAGATCTAAGATGTACTGGTTCTGCACTGTCATTAGGCGCAAGGCACGTAGCTCCATCTTTATCACGTTAAAGCCTTCTTCAGTGTCGTTGGCTAGTTGGATCAGCTCCCAGCACACAATCTGTAAACACTTGGCGTTAGTTCGGGCTTGGAGACCTGGTGTTAGGAGTGAAGCAAAGCATGTATCTGCAGAGTTGAAGAGTTTGTACTTCAGCAGGATTGCGGCAAGAAGAGCAGATGATTCAGAGGAGATGTAATTGGATGATCTCCTTTTACGAGAGAGTTTGTCTTTCAAGTCATTTTCTGACAACAGTTCATATGCTGGGGATCGGTTACTTTTGGTCGGGGCGCTGCCGGTGTGTCAGCCGATTGCCCTGCTGCCGATATGCCAGGTGATTCTCCTTTCCCCTCTTGGAGGTGACTTTCTGGGATTACCGTCAGAGCCGAATGTAGAGTGGCTAGGGCGCATGTGCCCTTCCATAATGCCGGGAGATGTAGGTATGCTTGTTTGCCACAGACCCAATACATGTCCATGAGGCCTGCTGTTCCTTTCTTCATATCTGGAATTATGATTGTCTTATTGCATTGCCTGTTGGCGCCCATGGGCACTTTTCCTTCTCCGTGAAAGCATAGTTCATGTTGTATTTCTTTCTGCGTTTTGATCGGCTTTTCTAGTGCTGTGACCCACGTGAGTTTGGCGATGTGCTGAGACCATACGGGGTGCATGTTTCTTTTACCCATTGAATGTTCTCTTCAGTCAGTCCTCTGAGTGCCTCAGCTTTGCACTCAATCGTTTCATCATGCCATTTGTTTTCTGCAAATCTTGTTCCTTTTATAATGAAGAATGGTTCTTTGATGCAAATCATTCCTTGGCGTCTGCTTGTGCATGTCCTCTCATTCTGCAGCATCTCAATTGTAACTGTGTGTGCCTGGAAGGTGCTCTGAATCCTACCCAATACGAGATGAATTAAACGTTGGGCGTCTGGCAAGGGCACCTCTTGTGGCACAAGTATTTTGGGCATCCCTGATGCATGCGTTATGAGAGAGCAAACGTATCAGCTCTGATTTGTAGCTTGCTTTGCTGTGTTGCTCATGTCTGAATACCATTTTTTTGACTGGTCGGGGAGGCGGGGGTCTTCTATTTCATCTAATCGCAGGCCATGTTAGATGTCATGTATTTATCTGAAAGACACAGGGAACCCCACACTCTGGGTCAGGGTATTAGTACACTACTAATTGCGAAAAAGAGGAATCCAGAGGATACAATTTTAGAAACAAAAGAATCAAGAAATTTAATTAGACCTGATTCATTATTTAAATATCAGAATTTTAATCAAGAATTAATCATAGCACTCATAACAATTTTTACATCGCAGGAAAGAAATTTAAGAACACATGATTTTACATACAATCCATCTCATTCATACACAGGCATCCAATAGCCATTCGTACATACACAACAATAACACATATAAGTTAAAACTTTATCCTAAAAAAGTCATAACAATCGATTACTTATTGTCTTCATTAAAAAGAAGGAAAATATATAATCAATATATAAGAGACCACAACAAATTGCTCAGGTGGTCATTAGTTTGGGATGGGTCACGTCGGTGTCCAAAATCGACCTCATCACTGGTTTTGACTGTTAGATGTCATAGATGTCATACCTTTTCCTATCCGCCCCACTTTTTCCCCTCCACTTGCGGTAACTTCTAACTTTTCGATAATGTATTGGGAACACCCCAGACCATGCTCTATCATCAACATTATTTACTGTGTGTGCAATTAGTGGACCTGGTGGTTTGTGGGTAGCAGCAACATAAAATGAGGTAGGGTCACTGGTTGTCTGTACATTGATGTTCTTTTCCGTTAATTCATTTGACCAAAGCGTCATTGTCATCAGCAGAATAGTTTTCTCTCCATATTGTTTTTACTCACTTCCAAATTAACACTGACCCTTCCCGTATCAGCTGTGCCCCGCTCCCCCATGTTCATATCATGGACAAGACATAAGAGCGTATAGTATATATCAACCAAACAGAGACATTAAGCCATTTATCGACGTGTTGACCTGACTCTTTACACAAAAAAAAAATACTGGACAATCCTTTGACCAAGGATCAATCACGTCTACTTGTTACCTTTCCTTGTCCTACCCAGGTCGTTATAACTTAGTACTTTGAACAGATAGGTACTAAGTTTCAAAAAACTTTGACAAATCTAAATCAAAAGACAGTGGTTCATAATTTTATTACATATACATCACACAGTATCTAAAACAATGTAAAATTGTAAAAAATTCCTAAAACCTTATACAAATATAAAATACAATTACAAAACCATACAATACCATACAAAACCCAGTGTTGTATTCAACCTTGTAACCTCCTGCCTATACAGAACTGAATAGTGCATAGTGCCTACAAGAACACCACTCTTCCTAAAGAAGGCACAATGGTTGGTAGCTCACAGGTTCCCTTTAAATACTGGATACCTTGTGTTTTCTACTCTGTATATTAATACCCTTCATAATGCTACTCGAGGGTTTAATCACAACTGAATTTGCAATGTTGTTTATGTATTGTCACTAACTCACAATACTACTCAATTGCCCAACATGTTTCGTCCAACAATTCAGTTCAATATAGTGCTCAAGAACTTCATCAGGGGGACCATCTGTACCCTTTAGCTCTCTTAATGCCTATATGGTTGTTACATCACTTTTCAACATTTCACCCTTAGTGACACTCAAAAATTACAATTTCGAATATACTTCAAACATAGTTCTTGACCTGGGGAAACACAAAGTAGGAAAAAATAACAAGAAACAACAGTCATTAATACTTCAGTAGCTGTTGTACTTCCTAGTCGATACCTAAATTTATCTAACTAAGGCTTACCGTGTCACTCCAAAAGTGTCAATTAACCACGGTACAATAGGGGAGGGTCCCAACATCTATGTCAGACTACTCAAAACCTAGAGAAACACAAATAAAAAAGCACTTTCATGTGGTGAATAATCTCCATGCGAAACCACCTACAATCACTTTTCTAACACGGTGTGCTCGCTATTCATAACACCTCCTGACCAAAATTACCATTAATGAAACGCCATATGCATGGTCATAGTGCTTGAATTCCGTCTTAAGGGTGCTTACTGTATTGGTACCATTAACTAATGAAACAACCTCTATGTGTCGAATCTGTCACCATCATCCACCTTCTACATCGTGTGCACCACACCTTCTACGTGCTGAATTCTCTAATGTACAAAATGCCAGCAAGGAGCACACTCCACATACCTTTTGTCAACGGAAATTAAGCCTCACGTTGATCGATCATACTTCGTACATTCGCAGCTCGTTTTTTCATCAACCACACTTTCACTTATGAAGCGGCAATGCGTTCTGTCCGTGACAAGTCAATTGCCGAGTGAATTTTCTACACAAAAATGGGAAAACACACCACCTACATGAAGTCATCGCAAGCGTCATAATGCAAATGATCCCCAAGATCTTCATTCTACGTGTAAAGCGCTCACCTAATCCACAAACTGCTACGACCTCGTCTGTCTCCTCTAAAACCGTGCTGTGCGCTAACGATATTCCGACAGAGTAGGTTATATCCGGGTTTCTGGCACCACGTACGGACTTCCAAATTTGTTCTACGTCACACGGTGCGAACGTCTGCATCACATGGACGTTCACGTGACTGATTGTGACTGCCTGGCTCTAATAGTTAACTCATTGTAGCCCGCACGAAGGACACCAAATCTGACCCTCGGTCAGAGGAATGCGCGACACATCGCTCAACCAACCACATGCCCGCTGAACAGTGGTGCATGTACACTGGGCACCATCAACATGGTAAATTCCAACATTTAAGGTCTTATTGCTAATACCTAACGACTGTCGTGACTCCATTCTATCAGTTACAGTAATTTGACTTGAACTACACCCTAAGGGTTACCTTTTGCGCCATAGTAATAAAAGTAGGGATGCGGTGGACCGCTATAGGATTCGTTCTCCTTACTTTCCTGTATGGATCTGCACCATCTCCGGGCCATACATAGTTCTACCCTGTCATTGGATCATCCAGAATTAAAATTTCCAATTACTTATTTCGTTAAGTCCTGTATTCGCTGAGTCAGTCAAAAAGATTAACCATTGTTCTTTGTATTGAAGTTTCCTTAAATCTGCTTCTGAGTTATTAGTTGTTTCTGCTTGCCACAGTACTGTCCACTTCAGTTCCTCTACATTGGGGCCCATTACCATGAAATGACTGACCATTGGAGCCAGTATATTCTTATTACGGATACAACTTCTGTGTTCTCCTATTCTTGTGGTCACTCTTCGTTCGGTCATGCCTATGTAAATTTTCTGGCATGGGCACCACACTGCATAGATCACATGCGTTGAATTACAATTCGTGAATTTGGTCTGTTGCCACATTTTTTGTAATTTCAAATCAACCTCTTTTGTTCTCCGAGTGTACTTGCAATTGACACATTTGCCACACTGCGCATGTCCTACTAATATGGGTAACCCCCAAGCTTGTGTAACACTAATTTGATCTTTCAATTTCAGGGAAATGTCATTCTTCGGATGGTACTCTAGTAATGCGTCCCGATGGTTGTTAGTTTACGATCTTCTTCGGGTATTTTCTACTCAGCAATTTCATTTTAAATGATTCTGCTTCCTCATGAAACGTTGTGTTCAATGTGCTATTCCTTTTTAACCGAAGGAATTGCCCAAATGGCAAATTTTCTCTTGTGTGTCTCGGGTGGAAACTGTTAAAAATTAACAGGGCATTCTTGTCTGTTTTTTTGTGAAAGGGTTTCACTTGTAATATGTTTTTTACTGTATCCACCCAGATTGTAATATCCAGGAAGTTAATTTTTTCCACGCTGTAGGTGCAGGTGAACTTCAAATGTCTATTCTGTTGATTGATCCATTCAAAAAATTCTAGAAAGGAACTCACAGTACCTTCCTATACTATTAGGATGTCGTCAATGAATCTACACCATAATGCGATTTTAGAAAAATATGGATTGGTGTTTTGATAAATGTGTTGTATTTCAAAATTTTCCACATAAAGGTTAGCAGCCGTCGGTGCAACTGGCGAACCCATGGCAGTGCTATGGATCTGATGGTATAATTCATTATTGAACATAAAGTAATTCTCTGTTAAAGCCATCTCGGCACACCATAGAATAAAACTATTTGGTGTTACCCCTATAGTCCTCTTAGTTAGTAAAACATTTTCAAGTACCTCTAATGTGTCATGTTGTGGAATACACGTGTACAATGCTACTACATCTAGGCTAACTAACAGATGTATGTCTGGGTCAAAACTCATATGTTCTATGGAATTGATAACCTCTGTTGTATCTTGTATGTATGAAAACATCTCTAATACGAATGGTTTAAGAAATGTATCTGCAAATTTTGCAAGCGGTTCTAGCAACGACCCCATGCCTGAGACAATTGGACGGCCCGGGAGTGCAAGTAGTGATTTGTGGATTTTGGGCAGAGTGTAAAATTTAGGGATGGAGGGTCTGTGGACAATAAGATATTCGTATTCCTGTTGACATATCCATCTTCTCCCAAGTGCTTTCTCGACTTTCTCTCGAATAAGACTCGATAGTCTACCAGAAGGATCTTCTGTAACCTTAAAGTAATAAGACACATCGCTCAATTGTCGTTCGCATTCTGTTATATAAGCTTCCCTATCTAGAATCACTACAGCACCATCTTTATCTGCCTTGCGTATGATGATACTGTGATTTTTTGCTAATGACTTTATAGCTTTTCTCTCCCCATTACTCACATTTTGAAACTTAGAGGGAACATTTGTATTTTCCATTTTGTGTAGATCTTGCCACACCCGTCTGGCAAAAACTATGGCCTCAGGTGTATAGCTAGCTACCGGAGGTTCAAAATTGGACGTTTTTTTTAGCCCACTCTCATTCACAGCCTTTTCAAAATCTTTGTCCATAAAGTACTGTTTCAAATGGATCTTCCGCAGTAACTGTTCGATCTCAATTCTAGTTTGAAACGTATTGTAATGCGTAGTAGGGACAAATCCTAGCCCATGATTTAACACTCTCTCCTCAACAACGTTAGGAGTATATGCGGATAGATTGACTAATAAGGATGATTGCTCCGAGTCCTGCGTTCTTCTGATTCCCATTCGTTCATTCTTTCTCGCTTGTCCAAAAAAGATACTGTGGAATTGGGAGGTTGTAGTTGTTGTTGTGGTTGTGGTCCTGAATTAAATCGATTACTTGTACCACCTCTGCGTTGTGAACGCCTATTTCGATAGTTCCCTCTCTGCTGCCGACCTCTATTTCTATAGGGTCTCTGACCTTGACCATTTTGAAAACTACCGTCATTAGAACTACCCGAGCTGTATGACGTGTAACCTCTCCTGTTTTTTTGTTGTTGGCCATAACCTCTTTATCTTTGTTGTTGTACTCCTTGGGGCTCATAGCCTTCTTTGGTATATTGATACGCTCCTTCATGTGAGAACTGTATCAAGTCCTTTTTCATCCGAGCGACTCTATCTTTTGTACAGAAGCTTTTAAAGTCCTTCATTTCTCGTGTAATTTCCTCTAGGTGTTTTTTATATGTGTCTAATGGTACCAATTTCTTGATGGCTTCACCCATTTTGTCTAGATCACCTGTGATCTTCAGTGTCATTTCTCTGGCTGTGTCAATTATCAAAATCACCCTCTCTGCCGCATTTATTAGCTATGTAGCTCCGCTGGATAATGAACTCCTTATTATCCAAGAACAACCGTGGTTCATTCCGTACGATCAGTCCCGTAGGTAGCGTACCCGACCGTAGATACTCTATCATGATGGATCCATGCAGCTCAGTGCATATTAACCTTTTTTTGATTTGTACAAGTTCGTCCCAGTTGCTCAAATTCACAGCCAGTGGACCATCTCTTTCTTCAGAGAAGAAGGAAGCTTGAGCTAATAGCTCTTCTACGTATTTTGCGTCATAACTTTTAGTTTTGTCCGCAGCCATAGTTACCAAGTAACCTCAGGGGTTTGTCCTAATTCGCACTACTACCAGAGTGTCGCTACTGAAATCATCCAGCACTTGTGTTTTTCTGTTATATTTCTCAAGCTAATTATAAAATAACCCTCTTGTTCTAGTCTCACGGGCTCTCCCGCGCTAACCATATATCAACCAAACAGAGACATTAAGCCATTTATCGACGTGTTGACCTGACTCTTTACACAAAAAAATACTGGACAATCCTTTGACCAAGGATCAATCATGTCTACTTGTTACCTTTCCTTGTCCTACCCAGGTCGTTATAACTTAGTACTTTGAACAGATAGGTACTAAGTTTCAAAAAACTTTGACAAATCTAAACCAAAAGACAGTGGTTCATAATGTTATTACATATACATCACACAGTATCTAAAACAATGTAAAATTGTAAAAAATTCCTAAAACCTTATACAAATATAAAATAAAATTACAAAATCATACGTATAGTACCACGCCATGAATAATAGCATCACAGATAGCAAAACTGCACAATACTTCAACGTACATTCGACATTGCTATACTTATTGGCTCTAGCATAAAATGAGGTAGGGTCACTGGTTGTCTGTACATTGATGTTCTTTTCCGTTAATTCATTTGACCAAAAATAATCACTATCATATTCGTCTGTTTCATTGTTATTATACAGGCTTATAGCAGCAATTGGTAGGAGGGGGACAGTTAACGTGTCATTAAAGTGCATCATAATGTGGGTCACATTAGCGTCATTGTCATCGGCAGAATAGTTTTCTCTCCACATTGTTTTTACCCCCGTCCAAATTAACACTGACCCTTCCCGTATCAGCTGTGCCCAGCTCCCCCCTCTGTTCATATCAAGGACAAGACATAAGAGTGTATAGTACCACGCCATGAAGAATAGCATCACAGATAGCAAAACTGCACAATACTTCAACATACATTCGACATTGCTATATTTATTGGCTCTATTGCCAATCCTATGACTAATTAACAGTGAGTCATTTTCTGGGCGTGCACTCCTTTCGGCCTTTTTGTCACCTGGAGTGGCGATATAAAATGGTTAAGTGACAAGCATATATTCATTTTTCACATTAAATAGTTTATTACTGTTTGTGATATTTCTTCTTCTTAGTAGTCATTCACGTACTGCTATAGCTACACATCTTCTGGACTACTGATTGTGCACTTTACTTGTATTTGAGCTACTAATATCATTTCTGCATGCATTACACGGCCACGGTAGTTATGGTTAAGTTGCTAATCCCATAGGAAAAGTACTTTTTGGCGGCTTATAACTACGCTCCCCCTGGACGAATCCTCACAAATGTATTTTTTTTTAGACATAATGGGAAAAAACTTTGCTCACGCCTACAGCCCAAACTGATGGACGGATTTTCAGCAAATTTGCGGAAGGAGCGGCGGCTTGGTGCCAAAAGCGTGCTTTTGTTAATTTGGTGTAAATCCGTCCAGTATTTTTTTTTTAAGTGACCAAAATGTAAAGCAAAAAAATTAGTGATATCTATGACTGCTCCGCGGACACACTTCCCTGTTCGCTCCGCGGACAGGACACCGATTGGTTAATTGACTTGCGTCATGTCCGCGGACACCCAACGTGTTCGCTGATCGGTTGGTGTGAAGCGTGAGGTGCGTCAGATTTTTGGAAACGCCCGCCATCTTGGGACATCGGTCAGTGTCGCGGACATCGCGGTAAAAACATATTAAAAAACACAACATTGCACTTGTCAGACTTATCAAATAATCTCTGGGGAGGTGAGGGGTGATGAGGATGGGATGGAATATGGCTGCAAGAAGCAAAACAAATGGGTGTTTTTTACCGTGAAAGTCCGGATGTTAGGGAATAGTCCTGAAAAGTTTACGGACACCTCAGGGTTTCTCACCTCAGAAACACTTGTGTATAGGCGCGTTACAAATACCTTATCATATCATATCATATATTATCATATCATTACAGGGTTGGTGAAATGCAGTTCTTGGATGGCTGATAACTTTGGCACCACTTAATGGAACTGCATGCATTTTGCATGTATATTTCTGAGCTGATTCTGAGCGAGTATGCAAAGTTTGGTGGGATTCTGTCGTGAGGGGGCAAAATTAGAGGGGGGTCCCAAAATAATGTAAAGGCTTATACATGAGGTGCCATTTGACGAATATACACTTAATTTGGCAAACTGATAATACAAATAGATATACATGTTTTTCTGAAGTTTGGTGGGATTTTGTCAAGAGGGGGAAAAATTAGAGGGGGGGTTCCAAAACAGTGTAAAGGCTTATGAATGAGGTGCCATTTGACAAATCATAATTTGGCAAACTTATAATAGATCTAGATACAAATGTTTTTGAAAGGTTCAGTGGGATTTTGTCAAGAGGGGGCAGAATTAGAGGGGGGGTCCCAAAATATTGTAAAGGCTTATAAATGTGATGCAATTTGACACATCTACACAAAGGTTTGCAACAAGATTATAGATCTAGATATAAATGTTTTCATAATGTTTGAATGGATTTTGTCAAGTGGGGGCTAGGTTATATGACAATTGTATGTGCATCATTTGACACTTTTGAAAAAACAAAACATGGGTGGATTTCCAGCAAACCTGTGTAAGGAGCTTTCAGAAGGACATGAAAGCATGGTTTTGCAAATGTGCCCGTGTTTTATTTTTTGACAAGTGTCATAATGTAGGTACAAAAAATAGCGATATACCTTTGGTGACTGAGGTGTAGCCTGTGGCCATGGGCAGTGGCCAGGTTATCCAGGTCATGGAATAAGGTCATGATCCGGACAATCTGGCTACTGGCCATGACCACGAGGGACAAAACAGGGGGTTAAAGTGGCCATGTCCACCTGGGACTGGCTTTGTGGTAAAGTTATTTGAAATTGGGATACATTTGAAAAGGAAGAAAAATGTGCTCGTGGTAATATGGTCATAGAGTTCTCTTTTTGCATTCTGCAGGCTGCCATGGAAAGCGAAGAGGGGCCCTGTATGGAACCCTGCCTTCCCTTTCCATGGTGGACATCTTGGAAAAAGATTTTCCTTCCTACACCGGGACGCCAGAGGCGTCCCGGTGTGTGAAGAAAAATCCAGCACCCTGGGTTCCCGCTTGGGGAAACTAGGGTGCTAATGGCCTTCATCCCCATTACAGGGGCTGGAATGGGGGGATAATGGTCCAGAGACCTCTCTATCCACCATCGCTTTGCTTGGGCTGTTAACTTGGGCTGCCAGGCCGGTATCCACCGTTCCATCCCTGGAACGGAGGATAAACGCCACAATATTGCCATTAGCATAATACAAAATGCAAACGTCAATGTTGGAAAATCTTATTGAGTCTATGTAATGTACTGAGAAATATAAAGTAGATGGAGTCTATACGTTTTTTTTTTATTATTCTATTTTTTAACTGTGAAAGGTGGTTCCTAAAGGAACATTTATTTTATTGTTTTTGGATGCATTTTTTTTTGGCAGGAGAGTTTAGAACGAAACGTGGGGAGGGAAATGACGGAAGAGGCACCAAACACTAATATGGAGGGTCCAGTGGACAGGGGAAAATGTTGCGCATGTGTTATTTCTAAGGTAGGGGGCAGTGTTTCTCATGCTCCTTGATTACAGCAGTGGTGGTGTCTCTTGGGCAGGAGGGATTGCATTAGCTGATTCCATTTTAAGATAAATTGGCAGTTTTTCTAAAAGTATGTACTGTGTATTAGATTGTTAATGGATAAGTAGGAATAGGTATGGGAGCTGTGCAAGGGAAATTTTAAAGTTGAAAGTTCCTAGATCAGTAGAAAATGCAGTTCCGAACTGTCTCCGAAGCACAAATCTTATTGTGATGTGCGTACGGTTTCTCGGACACGTCATCATGCCCCGTGCCAGCATATGGTCATGTGGCACTTTTCCGGAAGGTTTGCAATGAAGTCAGATGTTCGTAGACCTCATGGTTAAGTTGCACTAATAAAAACCTTTGAATTTCTATGTAAAAACTTTGTTAAGGGGACGTTATGGGTAAGTTGCATTGGGTGTTATTATTAGCAGTGCACGGTGGTGGCGCGAGTTATGGCTGCTTAGCTTACCATAACTGGCGAATTTCAGGGGTTTTTCAGTTTTACTTGTAACCATAACGTTCCTTTAACAAAATGTTTTTTCACTGAATTTGATGTTTTTAGTAGCGCAACTTAACCATAACGTCCCTTTAACAAAGTGTTTTCATTGAATTTCATAGGTTTTTATTAGTGCAACTTAACCATAATGTCCCCTTACCAAAGTTTTTTCATTGAATATATATATATATATATATATATATATATATATATATATATATATATATATCGTTAAGACATGGAGGAAGGAAAAAACTGCACTCCAAGCATGAGGTCTGCAGGTCCCAGTAAACAAAGTAGCAAACTCGAATCCAAGTAACAGAAAAACGAGTTTAATAGATGGTTAAAAATAGTAGGCAAAGAACACACAGCAAACCGAACAGAACGCCAGGGCAGTGTCCTTAACGACGCGTTTCGCGCTTCTCCGAGCGCTTGATCACGTTAGGGAGACATGAAAACAATGAGAGTAGATATTAACAATGGGTCCTTCTTCCATGTTGCCTACCAGCACAAGCTAACAGTTTGGCGCAATAACATGGCGGCCATTTTAGAGTGTAGCAGAAGACTGCATTAACCATAAAAAGAACAGGTTAAAAATAGCAGTAAAATCAATAGCACATTAAAATTCAGCACCAAACATGTAGAAATATAATAAAAGGACATGCAGTGAGATAGATGTCAACAAATTTCACTCAAAGCTAGAATTAGCACAGATTAGCAAAAATTAGCAGTCCACAGCTGTGACATAGGGCCTCATTACACGGTAGGCGGTGAGCTATGGCGCTATGAATAGTTCTTCATCAGTCAAATCGCGCAACATTATGTTTGGGTCTATACATAGTACTGTTCTCCTTTCGCAGCCATGTGTGTCCATTCCTATCACCGCAATATGTTTGCTTGAGACCTGAACCCCCTCTAAATCAATGGACAAGGTGGTTCCTGGTACAACATCTGTGTTCATAATTGAGCGGAAAATGAAATCTGCGGGCACCCTCCACTCCTTTCTTGTTATTTCTGGTACCACCCGGGCCAACACTGTGATGCCGTAAATGAACATGTCCATGTCAATGGGCACCCCTCTTGCTACAACTTCATTTGTCATTGTGCTGATCAATAACATTGCTCGTACGGGGCACACTCCTGGACTTGAACACACTATTCCCCGCTCAGTAAAGGAGATGGTCCTATTTAATTTACTCAACAAAGCTCTTCCCAGTAAATTGATTGGCGCTTCTTCATGATACAGTAAGGGTGCGCGCACTGTTTTTCCCCCCACTGTTATATCAAGATATTTTGTGTAAGGAACTTTTAAAATAGCCCCAGAGAACCCCTGCGTTTCCAAATGTCTTCCCGAGAGCGGAAACCACCCTTCCATGAGACATGATTTTCCTGAGTCCACCATAAAGATAAACTGCTTGTTTCCTATCTCTGCTCCCACTAGTGGTTCCTCTTCTGCACGTAGGGTAGTGGATAGGACTGGACACGCAAGCACTCTATGTTGGCTGTCCTAGTCGGCATATGTCTCAGTTCCTGGCACCGAGAAATTATTATCTCCTATCAATGTTGTGCCGCGAATGGGCGCGGACCCACCATTTGCTGAAGATTCAAAAATATTGTTGTTTGCGTTTCCTACTGTATTCTGTCTGGCCATGGGCTGTTGTGCTCCCCTCTGCTGTGGCTGTTGTTGTGGGGGTTGCTGTCTTTGCTGCATTTGGGACTCACTATAATATTGACCACCTTGCGCGCCCCCTCCCATTGGTAACCCATAGGGGCTGCCTGCATGTGGATGTCCGTATTGCTGTTCATTTCCCATTGGGGGCTGCCCTTGGAAATACCCCATAGGTCGCATTCTACAATCTCTTGAATAGTGCCCCCATCTACCACAATTCCAACACGATCCTTGTGGTCCTCCTCTCATCCCAGGCCCTCCGAAACCTCTGTTTCCCATTCCTCCGAATTCCTCTCGTGGGCCTCTGTACCCACCTCGTCCTCTTGCTGGTCTTCCTTGCCACTGGGGCCCTTCGTAATGCTCTTCTCTGTCCCACTGTTCTTGCCCTCCTGTAGCCCATGCTGCAGCCATCCTGACTGGTGCATTTCCTGCTCCGTCATCTCCTTCGCTACTCCTATCAGTTGATGTGGTTGCGTTCAGCACTGCAACCTTCACTAGCTTATTCTGTACTAATTTTGCTTCGCCTGCCAACCTTTTCTGCGCTATCTCTTTTTCTCTTTCTTTGATCCTCCTGCAATGGTGTGCAATTATTCTTTGAATCTCAGGCCAGCCCTTGGCTTCTATCCCAGCTATTTTATCCAAGGCCTTCTGTACTTCCTTCGGGAGCCCCTTTTTGATTATGAAATAGAACAGGCCGGTGGACTGATCCCACACCGTTCCCGTTTCACATCTCCACAGGTCTTGCACCCTGAGGATGAATTGCGTAGGCTCCTCCTCCTCTCCCATTGTGCACTGCATCACTAAGTGTAAATCTGGAATGTCTGGAAACTTGCACCACAATGCATTCCATACTCGTGCTCTAACGTTGTTGAATGGCGATCCATCATGGTGGTCACATCTCATTGTTACTCCCGTCAACCCCGCCTTCACGCACACTGCGTCTGCTTGATCACCAACAGCGGACACCAACAAACTTTTCACGTTCCCTATTGCTAATGGGACTCCTGCCGTGTTCTTTTCGAATGCATGTGTCCATATTCCCGCCCGGCCCCAAAGTCGGGGAAGAAGCTTCAGCAAATAGTTTTTGTCCATTTGGGCCCACAGAATGTAGTGCAGCCTTCCTGTCCCCTTGTGTATCAGTGGCATTTGTAGTTTGTGCTTTCTTCCTGTCTTACTTACCATTCCCTTCTTTGTCTTGCTCACCAGCATGTTCCCTACCTGTTGTCTTAACCGGCCCTGCCATCTTGGTGGCGATCTATCATCTAAGTCATCGAAATGGAATGGCAGTGGGGATCTCACCGCCGCTACCCCTTCTTCATATTCATTAAGATCAATTCATACTTCTTCCACTTCTGCTTCTTGCTCCCTATCTTCTTCTTGTCTTTCCCCACACTGACTATCCGGGGTTGTTGGGCGTATTATTCTTACT